>NW_015625576.1:17592-26639 GCF_001515625.1 Sinocyclocheilus rhinocerous
AGTTTATAAAAGTTTTTAAAAAATTGAATATATATATATATATAATGTAGAATATTAGAAAAATGCTTTTTATTTATTAAAAAATATACAGTTTTTATATATTTTAAAATACATACATAACCAAAATCACAACAAATCCAAATCGCGAACTAATCATTTAAACTACAAATAAATATTTTTATAATCGTTTAAAATATATATAAAAACTGTATCTTTTATACTGTTATTTGATCTCACTTTAGTGATATAATAATCAATAATATATATATATAATTGATTATTATACCACTCAAGTGAGATCAAATTACAGTATGAATGAACCTGCATTTATTTCTAAATAATGTTATATAAAATAATGGACATTCAATATACATCAATTTCACATGTTTTTTCTTTCAGCCAGCCATCCAGCTCTCTCTCTCTCGTTTAACCTCCATTTGCTCGTCACTTCATCCCATCTAACTTTCTTTCTCTGTATTTTTTAAGCGTAGCCCTCAAGTCTCCCTCTCCCTCTCTCTCTCTCTCGTTCTCATTGAGTGCCTCTATTAGTCTCTTTTTCGGTGTAAAAAGAGCTGAGAGCTTTGAGATTGCTCCAGACAGGCCTCGTCTTTCTACATTAGCCGCCGCTGATGGTGGTAACGGGTCTTTCAGAGCACTGCGACATTACACACAGAGAGAGATTCGCTCATCCGTCTCAGCTCTCTGATTCAGATGCAATGCCTCTCTCGCCGTCTCACGAGAATCAGTCCAGATCGTTTGAGAGAGTCTGCACACGGCCATTGATCAACAATTTATAAGCGATCGATCGGCGGGCTGCTGGGTCTGCTTAACCACAGCATCACAGGGAGCTCTTGTGCTCTGAATTTGTACAGCACCCACAGGATTCACCAGCTCTCTGTATAAACAGTTTCCGAGAGAACTTCAGTCTCAAAGGCCTGCTTGTTGTTGTGTGCGGTGCAGGGGCCGCACGATAAACCTTAAAGGTCCCATATTGTCAAAACTGAAATTTCCTGGCTTTTTTCATGATAACTGAGGTCGAGGTGCTATGTAACTACCATATAAGTTTCAAAACAGTCAGTCCACAGTAAAATGCACACAGCCTGCATAAAGTAGCTGTGATTTTTCACGAACCGTTGAAAATCTGTAGACGCGCCCATAACAACAAAAAGACAATACTTTATTGAACCTTTTCTGATAAGAAGTGTGCACTACACGGAAACATGTCGAAAAGGTTAACTTTAACCACAAAACCAGATCGGCCGACCTGTAACGTTACACTCTCACTCAAAGAATGGACGATCTGACAGGGTTGTTACTATGAGGTGGATCACATCTAACATGTGCCATAAAGACAAACTCAGTGTCTATCTAGTCATGATGAAGATGTATATACATTTCAATTTCAGCAGGCAACTATTTTTACAGCTACATTATTGTTCCAGTCACAATTAATCACAACAATGTATATACAATTACAAATGATTATATATAAATCGTCAGTTTGTTGTTTCACACACATGCACACAGACGTTATTTCATACACAACATAGTCGTGAGATGCAAGAAACAGACATATGGCAAGAAATCTGTAGAAGCGCCCATAACAACAAAAGACAATACTTTATTGAACCTTTTCTGATAAGAAGTGTGCACTGCAAACATGAGCATTTTTGACGATCGTTTCTGTCCAGTCTGCTCGTTTTATCGTGTTTAACCACAGCTGTCGTCAGTTTTTGTCTGGCAGTGGCAGCAGATATGCGATCAAATTTCTAATTTGAGGCTGTATTACGTCGATTCTGGCACCCAACATCACAACAAGATGATATTTTAAGCTCCTTACGTAGCCGAATCTGCGCTGGTTTGAATGGGCCGCCTCCAGTTTCCCCTTTGTTTTGCTGCCTCCAGCTAGCGCCGTGACGTCGGCTGATCCTAGTTACCTGTGGTTGGCCTGGCCATGCGTCACTCAGAAAACAACAGGCCAATCAGAAGAGAGGATTAATGAATATTATGAATATCATGAATATTAATTAGACGGGCCAAAATCCACTTGTTCTCAGCAGAGCTCCTGAGAGAGGAGCTGTAAAAATATATTGAGATGGTTTTTGGTACTTATACCGCAAATATATATTCTTAAGGACATCAAAACCTAAAATAAAACTCCAGAAAGGTGTAAAATATGGGACCTTTAAAACAATGACTGACAGAGTGAATCTTGACTGCAGTGAATCTTTCACATTTTAACATTTAATACTTTGATTATGAACACTTTCGTTTGAATAAATCAGGAGGCCGCTGGATAGAAAAACACATGATCTCTGTTGTCAAACAATGAAAGGTTTGGCATGAATCTAAATGAATCTGGCTGCAAAAGTTTTGAATCTGACTGAATCTTTATGAATCTGGTTGATTCTGTTTCTATTTTAATCAGCCCATATAGCAATAATCATAATAATTCAAATATATGTTTAAATATATACTCACAAAAAAAATCAAAATACACACACTACTGTCCAAAAGTCTTAGGCCACTAGTATTTTCATTTTCAACAGCAAAAAAAAATGGTTTTAAGTCAGTTATTTCTATCTTTTGCTGTAGTGTGTCAGTAGGAAATATCAGTTTAACATTTATTTTGCCATTAATTGTAATAATCCAGTGAGATTTTGGTTTTCACAAGGAGTCTGACAGCAGCCAGTGCTGCACACAGAGATCTGATCTGATCATCATCCAGTCTGTCTGAGATTACATGAAGAAACAGAAGAAACTGAGACAGACTCAATCCAGAAGAACTGTGGCAACGTCTACAAAACACTTGAAGAAACCTTCCTGCAAAGCTACGTGAAAGCTACCTGAGAACAAAAGCTGTTTTAAACGCAAGGTCACACCAAATGTTGATTTGATTTAGTCAATAGAAGTTAATTGATCAATAAAATCTAATTATGATATTATTTTTGAAAGCATCCTCACTTTACAGCATTTTTACACATAGACGTTTAGAAGACGTCTTTAAGATGTTTATGATTTAGAATGAATGTAAAACTGACATCTTAAAGACGTCTATCAGATGTTTGTACACAGCAGATGCTTTCCAGATGAAGAGATCTTTATCAGACATCTTGCAGATGTACCTGTGCTGTCTGGGTCATTTCGATTTCCGATTCCGAACGAGTTCAATGAAAAGAATCGGACATTTTTATGCATTTAGAAAAATCAAGGAATTAAATGTTTTATTGAAATGTAATGGTTTCTGCGATAAGCTTGTGATGCTTTTGAGATACGCAGCCCAGTCCAAATCGCAAACGCAAACGAATCGTTCAGTCTGTTTTCCGAACAAGCTCATTGAAAAGAATCAGGCGGTTCCCGAATCACACGTCACTCTTTTAAGTATTTATTCAGAAAAACCAAAGGACGAATTTACGAAATGTTTTATTGAAATATAATGGTTTCTAAGTTCTACTAAGCTTATGATGTTTTTGAGAAACGCAACCCAGTCCAAATCGCGAATGAACTAAATGTTTTAAAGAAATATTGTGAGTAGAAAGTTAGGTAGTATATTTTATAAGTGTATTAAAAGTTCCCTAAATAGACTTTGATGAAGTACAAGCAGAACTTAAAATATAAAAGTGTCCTAATGGAATAAAAATCCTGTCAACCTCTGATTTTAATCTGGTTTTATTGATATCTAATTGAATGCACAGAAGAATCTGACTGAATCTGAAATCCCTGAAGGTGGTTGAACCTGTAGTTCTTTATATTGTCATATTTCTGATCTGTATTAGCATCGAGAAAGGCTGGATTTCACGCTCTTTGTCCTTAATCTTAAAGAGAGATGTATTGTGTGCAATTCACTCAGCCAGCCAATAAACACCAGCCTGTTTCCATAACCATCACTGGTGCATGAAAATATATATCCACAAACCAAGAGATGAATGCTTGAAAACAATGAACACATCCAAGCTGGCTGGGAAAAAATGGGCTCCGAGTGTGTAACGAGAGAATGAGTTAAGAAAATGTATTCAGTAGTTGGTGATGACAAGTATGACAGTGTGTTTTGTTTTTGTACGTCCAAACTAAGCCTGAGGCAAGAGCATGAAAACTGTGAAATCAGAGGTGTGCATTTCGCAGTCGCAAGATTATTTGATTAAAACATGACAGAAATGGACCAGACTTTAAAGGTGCCATAGAATGGAAAACTGTATTTACCTTGGCATAGTTGAATAATAACAGTTCTGTACATGGAAATGACATACCGTGAGCCTCAAACACCATTGTTTCCTCCTTCTTATGTAAATGTCGTGCATGCAAAAGACTACTTAAAAACAGGCGAATCAGAACATAACACCGACTGTGACGTTACAGTCGGGATCACTAATAGTTACGCCCCCAACATTTGCATATACCCGCCCATGTTCTATGCCAGCCACTAGGGATGGGTGATACCACTTATTTTGTTTTCGATACGATACCGATATTTTTCAAGGCAGTATCGTCGATATCGATACCGATTCGATACTTCTGAACTAAACTTTTAAATTATGAAATGTTTTAAATTATTAAATTACCAAGAGTAAAATGGGTAATGATAAGCACTTAACTATGTTTAAAACGCATTTTAACATTCAATATGCCTTAATTGTAACTTATTAGGTTATATTTTTGTTTACACATGGTTCAAATATGTTTTTTGTTTACACATGATTCAAATCTACAAATACTACAGTTGAACTATGGTCACTTTAGTAAAACCATGGTTCATTTTCATAAGGGACTGCCAGTGACCGGCTGTTGCATGCATAAAATGCAACCTTTTTATTCTGACAGTGTATGATTTCTATTAACATTACAGAATAGAACATGATCAGTATTATCTTTCAACGTTCAATTTAAATAACTGTAATTGCACAAACTATGCAGGCTACAATTTCAGTTTGTTTATTGTGAAATAACTCTGTCCTTATGTCCTCTGATAAGCATTGTTCAGGACTGCTGTTCCCAAAAGCTTTAATGCTTTCTTACGATACTTTTGGGAAACGCAGCCCTGTTTGAATGTACTGCCAGAAGTGAGTGAATGCTCTCTTTGTTTGATTAGTTCTGTCTTGCAACATTTGCGTGTTCAGATGAGCAGGAAAATAGTTCTATCCTACACAATTACTCGCTAACAAAGGTTATTCGTCCAATTAAATGCATAATTTTTTTGTTAAATAAACAAAATCCCTGGTAAATAAAACACACCTTAGTATCGATATTTTTTGTTTGAGTATCGATACTTTCGATACTCGCGGCAGTATCGATATGTAAAACCGTTTCTGGAGATTTCTTGCTCTTACCTAAGCCACATACTGTACATTCTATGTAGATATCAGAGAACAATTTAAAATATTGTATCAATGCATTCTATGGCACCTTTAATAAAACTTTACTGGAGAATGCAAACATGAGCAATGCACACTGGGTAAAACGTAAATTCAGTGACATTTCTAACACTGCTTTTGCACAGACATGGCTTGCATATCCGATGCTAGATTTGATCACATTTCTTCTTAAGATGGAAAAATCTGGACCCTAAAACCTGCTGGTCTCGAACCAATAGCCATGAACGTCTAAGGTTGTGGGGAACATTGTCAAAATTTTCAGAATTACTACAATCGAGCTACACTGATGCAAAACCACCATTACTAATGCTCATATTTAAAGGAACAGTGCACCCAAAAGTGAAAACTTGCTAAAAAAAAAAAACTACTCACCCTCAGGACATCTAAGATTAGGATGAGTTTGTTTCTTCATCAGATTTGTAGAAATGTGGCATTACATCACTTGCTCAGCAATGGATGCTCTGCAGTGAATGGGTGCCGTCAGAATGGGAGTCCAAACAGCTGATAAAAACATCACAATAATCCACAAGTAATCCACACCACTCCAGTCCATCAGTTAATGTCTTGAGAAGCCAAAAGAAACAAATCCATCATTAAGATGTTTTTAACTTCAAACTGTTGCTTTCAGCTAAAATCTGAGTTCATAATCCATAATAACGCTTCCTCCAGTGAAAAGGTCCATCTCCTGTTGTCTCTCACATCAGAATACCCGCATATTTGTTTAGAGCTGTTTTGGACTTTTTTGGCTTGTTTGATCTGTGCAGATTTCTCTCCTGATTCAGACGGGTGACTTTTTCACTGGAGGAAGCATTATTATGGATTATGGATTCATATTTTGGCCAGATGTAACTTTTTAAGTTAAAAACATCTTAATGATGGATTTGTTTCTTTTCTCTTCTCAAGACATTAACTGATGAACTGGAGTGGTGTGGATTACTTGTGGATTATTGTGATGTTTTTATCAGCTGTTTGGACTCTCATTCTGACGGCACCCATTCACTGCAGAGCATCCATTGCTGAGCAAGAGATGCAATGCTACATTTCTCCAAATCCGATGACGAAACAAACTCATCTACATCTTGGACGACCTGAGGGTGAGGACTATACCTTTAAGGTTAGAGATTTAAATAAGCAAACCCAAAACAAACATTTTAATGCACGAAGCTGTTGTGAAGCGTGTTGCGATGCAATCGGTTGATGGACACCTCGTTCCTATTTTTGTCGTGCCGCATGCCTACTCCGCCTACTTTGGATGTTTAAATGTTCTCAAAATCAGACTTTAGCACATAATGATCTGCAGTCGCTGTAGTGATGAGGTTTAAGAAAAGACACAGCAAGAATGTGAATGTGAGAGCTCCAAAGTGAGTGAAACTTTAGCAGATGCACAGTCAAAATTTAGAGACAACATATGCAAAGGGAGACGGATAATATATTTTGTTGTGACGTGTGAAGAAAATATTGAACTTCTTTCCTTTGTCAAACAGAGCAAGTGCTGTGAAGCAAACACAGCCTGCCGTGAAAGACAAAGATCAAAGGTGAGATGACAGTAATATCACACGCGCGGCGTACGATCACAGGTGCGTTCTGAGCGCAAATGGAGCGACTGCCTAAAAATAGGAAGCAGAAATTACTAAACAAACACCATAATAGCATCATGAAAGTATTTCATATTTACTGCTGAATATTCTGAATACTGCTCAAGTTTATTTCAAAAATGTGTCACATGAAATGCATTGTAAATGCTAACACATTTTCACTTTAATGCAAAAAAGTAACATATTACAAAAATATATATATGAAATTAAAATATTCATACATGGTATTAGGTGATAAAAAATAATTAAAATTATACTTAAATAGCAAAAAGATATAAAACATTTAATTATAATAATTTCAGTTATAATTATTTAAATATAACAATTTTTTTTTTCATTATGGCTGACTGAAATAAATTATTAAATTATACTTATATTAGCAAAAAATTTTAATATTTTAATCTAAAAGAAATTAAACATTTATTTGTAATAATTTCAGTTATAATTATTCAAATTAATATAACAAATTATAATTACATTAGCAATAAAATAATTTTGATTATACCTAATTGAACAAAAAATTAACTGAACATTTAATTATAATCTTTTAAATAGTATTTAAATTAATATAACAAATTGTATTTGTTTTTTTTATTAATAGATGACTGAATTAAATTATACTTATATTAGCAAAAAGTAAAATATTTAAATTATTTAAATGTATATATTTAGAAATGATTTAAATACACTTAAATTAGCCAAAAAAAAACTACACATTTAACCACAATCATTTAAAATAATAATATTAAATGAATATAACAAATTATATTTCAAGTTTTTTATAATGGTGGACAATTAAATTATTCAATTATACTTGTATTAGCAAAGAAAAATTACATTCAATTTAAATTAAATAATTTTAATTATAATGATTGAAACTGTGCTTAAATTAGCAAAAAATAAAATAACTGGAATTTTAAATATAAGCATTTAAACTATAATTATTTAAATTAATATAACAAATTTTACTGTTTAGCTTTTTTCCATACATGGCTGACTGAATTACTGAACATTCACAATGAAAGCACTGTGAAAGTATTTCATATTTATTGCTGAATATTCAGTTTCTTTCCAAAATGCATCACATTACATCACATCACATTAGATGCACTGCAAATGGCTTTTTACCAGGAGAAAGGCAGTCAGCCAGAGAGGAACAGCTCGTGAGATATTTTAGACTCTGCTAGAACTGAGATGAACAGTGACTGAATCTAGAGAGAAGAATGAGTCACTGCAGCCGCACACACACACACACACACACACACACAGATACTGCTGTTCATTTACACAGAAACACAACAATATCACAGGACTCTGTTCATCTTGTGCATCACAATCACTGGTCATTAGAGCGGCTTGTGTGGCCAAGCTTCAGTCAGTCTTCACCTGAGGCGCAGGACTCACGCAGTGAAAGCACACGCTGAGTTCTGACCTTTCATAATGTTCATCCGGCAGGAGAGCGACTCGGCTCAGGTGCTATTTCAGTACGAGGTGTAACTTGGAGGTGTTTTTAACACGCTCTGATTGGACTCTGAGTTTCAGGACGTGTGTTTTGCCCTCCAAACACACAGAGATGCGGCTGGATTTACCCGACCTCACACTGATTTAATCAACAAACCCAGCAAGAGCTGCAGGATAATCAATGCTGGAGCCTCAGCTCACATCAACGTCCACACCTCATCATCCCACTCGCTTCATCCTAGCGCTCCTGTATAACTACTGCTTTATACATGAATTTTAATGTTTATAATGAAAATGCATGTATGCACTAAAAGCACATGAAGTGCACATGAAATCACAATTGGCCCAACTGACTTTAATGCATGTGAAAGATTCATCCATGCGCTTTTTTTTCTAAAGAATTTTTAATTTTTTTTTGTAAACAATTATAATTCTAAATTAAAGCTGCAAGCAGCGATGAAAGGGCCCTCGCACCCGGGCTCACCGCCACCCGGTGGCTTTTGGAAAAGAGCAAAGAGTGGGCAATATGCATTTAAAGTGGTAAATATAAGAGGAATATGTCAAAGTCATTTATATGCGCCAAACTTCCTGCTGCCAGCTGGTGGCGCTATGACTATAACTG
>NW_015625576.1:26718-42663 GCF_001515625.1 Sinocyclocheilus rhinocerous
AAAACAAATGAATATTATATATATATATATATATATATATGTATATATATAAAATGCATCACTTGTTTACATCATATTAAATGCACTGTGAATGCCAACACATTTTCACTTCAAAATTCAAAAACATAATATATTATTATACAAATATAAGACTTTGAAATCATACATCATGGTGTTTGGTGATTAAAAAAAACTGATTTACATTGTAATTGTAATCATTTACATTTTAATTATATGAAATTATACTTACTGTATTAGCAAAACAATAATAAAAAAAAAAATTTGATTCATTATAAATTATAGTTACTTAAATGATAAATGAGCATTTTCAGCATGACCGATTTCTCCCATAAAGCTTTACAGCGAGAGTCGTGACATTCTGAGATCTTTATATGTGTGCAGTCAGGAGGTCAGGGACACGCTTCATCCGTCTGAAAGCTGTGAAACACACACTTCATCTGCTGACCGATAGCATTCATAGCAGACCGCAGGTGCCAAACAGCTTCTGCAATGTTCCTGCATCTCTCTGGTGTGTTTAGTGTGTGTTTGTGTTCACACTGATGTTTCTTTGAATACCTGTGTGCTTGTCAGTTTTTCTGGTCAAATCTCATGAAACCCAAGGACATAAGGGTCATATTACAAGTAGCCGTGTAATAAGCGGGATAATGTACATCCAGCCGGTTGTTATCTCAGAATAAACCCCGACAGGGTGATCAGGCGGAGGGGTCTTGTATCAGCCTGAAGGGGTTTATTCTGAGATAACCACCGGCTGGATGTACATTATCCCGCTTATTACACGGCTACTTGCCACATAAGTAAATAATTAGACGCAAAACATTGATTTGAGTTGAAATATTTGAACGCAACGCTTCCGTGAAGACAGCAGTTGCGAGCAAGCGGCAAATTCAAACTAGACGGACATTTAAAGGGGTCATATGATGCGATTTCAAGTTTTCCTTTCTCTTTGGAGTGTTACAAGCTCTTGGTGCATAAAGAAGATCTGTAATTTTATTTTGCTTGCAACAAGTTAAAAAAATATCATTAATCTTCATGAAAATAATGTTGAAGGATCCTCAAATGCAAACTGTGTGTTGCATCGAGAGAGCAATCATACATTTGTGTTGTGTTCATATTTTCTTGTTTATATTCATTTATAATCATTTATTCATATAATCATATGACCATTTACAATCATTAGTCATTGGCCATTTATATAATTTAATCATTTTTTATCATTTTAATTGTTTGTTTATTTGTGTGTAAGTTATGTGTGTGTTTTATTTTTATCCTTAATTTTGTGAAGCACTTTGGGCAACAAACTTGCATTTAAATGTGCTATATAAATAAATGAAGTTGAGTTAATTATTTTATAATTTATTATGCTTTTATATTTTATATTTCTAATTATTTTTCTTGCTTATGCATTTTCATTAATGTTTAATCTCATACTTGTGGGGTTTCATGAACTGTATTGTCTGTATGAATATGAGATAAGAGGGGATGTTTATGGAGATTCAAGGTTTATGGGATGTTGTTGTAACACTACTTGTTGAATTAGTGAATTGAAACATACGCAACTAAGATTATTCAATAAACTCTGCTCCTTTTTTAATCCTCATCATCACTTCGTCTCCCGCTTCTGCTCTTCTCTGGCTTTGCTCCGTCAACTCTTGGCTGATAGAAGACTGTTAATAGAGTTTTGGGAACCAGACCAGACTTGATGTTATGGGTTTTGTGTATCGACAGCACTGCCGACACGTTGTTCAGATACCAGACCAAACGTATATTTTCTGACAGGATCTTTGCGTCCTTAATTATCTGGCATGGAGACTCGAACTAACAATGTTAAACACATTTTCACTTCAAAATTTTCACATTTCTGTAATGCAAAAAAGTAACATATCTCTATACAAATACAAAGATACTGAAATATTCATGATATCATATTAATACAATTATTTAAATTATATTAAATTATGCATATACTAGCAAAAATTGAAATTACAATTCAGTTATAATAATTGAAATGGCAATTATTTGAATTATATTTAATTACACTTACAGTATTAAGTGTAAAAAAAAAGTTCAAATAAAGTTAATTATCATTTATTAAATAATTTAAAATTGTACATATTAGCAAAACATTTAAAAATTATAATCACTTAAATATAATCACTATAGTAGCAAAAATATTTAAAATAATTTGAATTATGATAATTTAAATCATGTTACTTGGATTAACTAAAAATGTTTACATTATAATTCAATCATATTAAATTTTACTTATACGCAAAACTAAGAATAACATTTTTAATTATAATCAATTAAATTCTAATTATTATTATTTTTTAATTATATTAATATAAACTTTAATTATACGTGTTAGCATTTTAAAAATAATTGTATTTATAATTATTTAAATTATATGTCATTTTACTTATATTAGCAAAAATAAAATGAACATATATTATAATTATCTCAATCATAATTTTACTTAGAGTAAAATTACATTCATTATAATTAAATCATTACTTTTTTTTTTTTCTTACAAAATAATGTTACAATAATATGCACCCAATGATGATCACCACTGAGATTGAGAATGAATTAATGAATGAAATACTTTTTGCCATGGAAATAATTAAAATAAAAAAAAAACTCCATGATTTTTTTTTTCATTTTGGGATGAAAAATTATGAGTTGTTTAAGGGATGTGTGTGTGTATAATAATGCATACAAACCCCCTTTGTGTGCACCGCATGTTTTGTCCAGTACGCGCGCGCTGTCCCGCCGCCGCGGCTCTTGATGCCGCTGCTTTGACGGATGGTCTGGTGGGACGGGGCAGACACACGGTCGGTGATGGATGGCCTCTGCCAAATCCTGACACCGAGCCATTCAGCCAACAGGAATGATAGATGTTAAATCTAATTTTAAACACCCACAGCTAAAGCGGGCCGGACAGGCGAGGCCTGCGCTGACAGAGGCGCGGCTGCAGCGCTCCGATAACACGCGCCCTCACCTGAACCTGACACTGACAGCGCTGATAAATACTACAACAACACGCGCGAGGAGACATGTTTGTTTTGAAAATGAGGCTAGAAGAACGGAACGAGTGTTTGACGCACGGGTTGTTTTAGAGGCCATGATGTGGAGCAGAATGAGACACACAAACAACTCAAGAACTCACTTTTAAAGGCACAATATGTAATTTTCGCCGCTAGAGGGCGCGTATTCAAAACAAACACGCTTTGCAGTCATATTGGCCACGCCCCCTGCAGCTCGGGCGCAATCCACCTACGTGGGGAGCGGCCATTATTGCATCATTTTTGTCACGCTGAACAACAGTTAATTACTGTATTTGCATTATTGCAAGGTTAGGTTTAGGGTTGGGGTAGGTGTAGACGTTAAAAAAACACAATCTAATAGGTGGCAACTTTAATTTATTATTATTTTCCAGCCGTAACTTAGCTGTATTTGTAACTTGAATGTGCGAGGCTTCCGGTGTGATTAGCTTCTATGATTTTGTTATAAACAACCATAATTCATTAAGTAATTTATCCATAATTTATAACTTTGACAAAACCATTGACACAAAACCAGACAAAAATTCTGAGAAAAAAGTCAGAATTGCAAAATATAAACATTTACAACTGAGTTTGTATCTTTTTTTCATCTCATGAAAATTTAGATTTTTTTTTTCTTTGCAACTGCATGATTTTTCTTTTCAGAATTGTGAGTTTTATGTCTGATTTTTGTGAGATAAAATCCGAACTCTCTTATCGTCTGTTCGTTAAGGACAGATTGTGTTTAAGTTCCAAGAGGAGCAACAACCTTTCACTGGAAAAAGGAGGAAAAAAACATTTTATTTTAAATCTGGCAGCTGTTTTTCATTTTCATATACAACCTGCTGAGCTCAATATGCTGCAGAATACAAAACTATACTATTGGGAATACAGCCAAACTACAATGAACAAATGTTTGCCGATTACTAGGGTTTTGCTTGCCAAAAAATGCAACTATGACATAACACGGCATATTACAACACAACACAACATACGGACATTTATAGTTTCTCTGCATCAGACTGTTATTGACATGAACATTTTATGAGATTATCACAACACACAACCAGCTGTGTGTTTGTCCGCTGTGGTCATTTGATTATTTTCAGTGGTATTTCATATGCAAAATAAGATTTTCCTTGATCTTTTGAAATAGATGTTCAGTACACTTTACTTGAACATTTACTGAAACTAAATGGCAAAAACAACTCAGAAACCATCATGATTATGATATTACAAATTCATGAGCTCATTAACATATAACCGCCCACATTACGGTATCAAAAATAATATTTAATTGTCCAATAGAGGGACATGAACAACTAAATTACGACAAAGAAAGCATCACTACACTGTAAATAAAAATCCGTAAAGTTTACGGTAAAAAACCGGCAGCTATGGTTGCCGGAATTTTACCGTAAAAAATACGGTAGCAACATTTTAGGTTTTACGGTTTTAACTTAAATTTACAGTTAAATACCGTAATTTCATTAACTGATATAATGTTAATATACCAACCTATTGAAGTACTGACAGTATCTGTTTTGTAGCTTTGTAATACACTGATAACTACACCAAATGCAGGTGGCCCATCACAAGCAGCTTTTTTAATAATAACATATATAGAAGGTGCACAGTGTCATTCACACAAACACTAAACACCATCATGGTAACACACATGAAACTGAAATAATGCAATAACAATTCATTTAACAACATTAGGTGTAACAACCCTAATATACAAAACTGATAAGAAAAAACTAAGAAGAAACAGTTATTTCAACAAAAAAAATCATAAAATTTGAAACGTAACGTAACGGTCTTTTGCACTTCCAAAAAACGGTATAGTACTGTAAAATTACATGTAATGTCCAATACAGTTTTTCACCATATATAGTAGGGGAATTTACCGTTATCCATTTAACAGGTTTTTACTGTAGCATTTTTACAGTCTTTTACCGTTAAATTCACGGTCATTTTTTAGCGTCTATAAGTGGACTTCATGTGTTTGGCTTTTATTTCACCCCTCTGATTTGTGCAGCAAAGTCATGCTCATATTCAGGGCATTTATGCAGGGCAAACGCATTACAATGAACGATACTCAGCTTTGCTGCCAGCTCGACTATTCATCTCCTCCATCAATCAGAGCCGCCGTCTCTCTCCATCCATGAGCGATGCTCGGGTTAGCAGCTAAATCACGACTTTCTATCAAAGCCACCAGAAACCAAAATGCAGAGGGAAAAAGCCAGTAATTTAAACACATCAACAGAAAGATGGTGTCAGAGTGACCTGTCAAAAGAATTAAAAAAAAATCGCTGCTATCTGTAAAATAGTTATTAAATAAGACTGACAACATCAGAGGAATGGACAAAAGTCCAAATTATGAGATTGAAAAGTCCAGGTTATTACATGCTGATTCTAAATTATGACATACTAAGTCAACTATGAAATAAAATGTCAATATTATGAGAAAAGAGTCAAAAATTAGATTAAAAAGTTAATTTTGACAAAATATCGAAATTATTACATACTAAATCCAAATTATGACATATTAAGTCATAATTATGAAATAGGTCAAAATTATGAGAAAAAAATAATGAAATTGAGATTTAAAAATCTAAATCAGGAGTCCAAGTTATTACATACTAAATCAAAATTATGACAAAAAAGTAAAAATTATGACATCAAGTCATAATTGAGATTAAAAGTCATAATTATGAAATAAAATGTCAGAACTCAGAGAAAGTCCAAATTCTGACATGTTAACTCATAATTGACAAAAAAAAAATGTATTTGATAAAAGATCTAAATTATGACATACTAAATCATGATAACGAAATTATGAGAATCAGATCAAAATTTAGATTAAAAAGTGGAAATTGTGCCATAAAAAGTCTGAATTATGAGATTGAAAATACAAATTATTATACGTATATATAATCTGTCATTTCATAATTCTGACAAAAAAAAAACATACAAGTCATATATGTATAATATAAGTCAATTCTGACCAGAAAAAACATACAAGTCATATGTTTACATATAAATCATAATTATGACAAAAGTGGAATAGTAATAATTATTAAATAAAAAGTCAAACTTGTGAGAAAGGTTGAAATTCAGAAAGTCTGAATTGAGATTAAAAAGTCAAAATTATTACATACTAAATCAAAAATACAATAAAGTCAGCGTTATGACCAAATTATTAGATAAAAATGGAAATTATTAGATAAAAAAAGCTAAATTGACATAAAAAGTGAAAAAGGTCAAAATGAGAATTAAAAAAATAAAAATTATATACTAAGCCAAAATTATGACAGTCATAACTATGACAAAAAAGTCAAAATTATTAGATAGTCTAAATTATGACATACTAAGTCATAGTTGAGATAAGTGATAATTATGAAATAAAGTGTCAATTATTACATACCAAATCAAAATTGACATTAAGTCATAATTATGACAAAAAGTAAAAATTATTAGATAAAGTCTAAATTATGACATACTAAGTCGTAATTATTAAATAAAAAGTCAAAATGACACTGTCATAATTGTGAGATAAAAAAATCGAAGATCTATGATTCTTTTCATTTGAATATGGAAATAAAGCAAGAATAAATCAAACTGAGAATTTTTGATGTAAATATGATTGCAGTTTGTGTATGTCTAGTGACACTGATCAGTAGACTCGGTCAGATTCAACTTTTCTCTGAAAATGTTCAGATACTATAATTTTTAATGGAAAATGTGTTTTATAATAATCCTCACATTCAAATTGAAAATAAACGGCATTGTTATAAATCAGAATGTTTTGGGGTTAAATGTTTAATAACAGCCTTAACTAGCAAATATAATTTATAACACAGTATGCTGTTAATTATTTCAGCTGCACGATATAATTGGACAAACGGGCCACAAACACCAGCCTTTCCTGAGAACGATCCAAGCAACAAATTAGCATTTCAACATAAACTTTGATATTTATTCTCTCTCTCTTTCCAAAACGCACATTGACTTTTTATCTCATAATTATGAATTAGTGTCAGAATTTATTACTTATTAATCTTGTAATTTTGACTTTTCATGTAGCCTAATAAAATTTTGACTTAAATCTCAATGTATACTTTTTCTAATAATTTCAACTTTTTAATCTCATAATTATGACCGTAATTGTAATTGACTTTATTTTCAATTTTGACTTTTCATGTAATAAAATTAACTTCTCATAATTAAAAAATATATATATATCTATATAGATTTTTTTCAATTTATTACTTTTAGTTTATTTAGTTTTAGTACTTTAATGAGACTTATTTAATGAGATAATGATAATAACTTTAATGAGATATTGCCTTGGTAATTGGCAGAAAAAATAAGTTTAATTTTTTAAAAATATTTTATTTTAGTTAACGTTAATTTTATTTCAAGTAACCATTTATTTATTTATTTATGTAATTTTGAATGGTTTTAGTTGATGGTGATAATCCTGGGAGGCGGGACCGGAGCCATATCTAGAGAGCAGAGTATTTGCATGATTATGCTCATGAATAATTAATGAGGTAATGTGACGGTGTCATATTTCAGAGGCGCTGTGATGGATGCATGCGATCATCCTGCACCAGAGACGAGCGTGTTTCAGCGTGTCGGTCCTCAGGGCGTCATTATGACCCTCGTTTGATGAGAAACGTGTCCGTCTGTGGATGTTTTACCGCAAACATCATGACACACTGAAAATGAACATGTATTTTTCATTGCGAAGGCCTTTCACCCAAAAAAGAACATTCGATTCAGTGTATTTGCAGGTTACCCAGCATGCTTTGCAGCTGGGCTCAAATCTGTGGGTTTGATCTGATTGCTCAGTTGGACTATAGAAGTGTGTGAAATGGGTTTAGTGGGGTATGTATAGTTGGTTGTAGGTGTAATGTTGTATATTATGTATGCGTCACCATTGTTGAGCTGTATTTCTGTAGTAGTGTTATTTTAGTAATATTTACATACTATTAAAGCATTTATTAATGTTTTGAATTTCCATTTATTTTTATATTTTCAGTTCAATTTTAGTTTTAGTAATCTTATGCTTTTGTAGTTTTTTATTTTTTATATTTGTATTCAGCTTTGATTTATTTTTCAGTTTTAGTACTAAATACTCATTTATTTTCAGTCAGTTGCCCAGGTTTTTTAAGTGTATGTTTTTCCAATCTAATATTTATTTTTTTATTTTATTTATAAAATCTGAAATAAATCTAGGGTGATTTTATCATTTGGTAATTAATTGGAGATTAAAAAGTCATAATTACATACATACAGACTTTTTATGTCATAGTTATACTTTTTATCTCATAATTATGACTTTGTGCATGTGTCATCATTTCAACTTTGTGTCATAATTCTGACTTTTTATATCTAAAAGTTTCAAATTTATCACATAACTATGAAATATGTCATATGTCATCATTTTTTATTTTTATCTCATAATTTGGATTTATGCCATCATTTTGGCTATAATTTTATTCATAATTTTATTTCAGTTTTAGTAACTTTAGTTCTTAAACTTATTTTACTTAAGCAAGTTGCCAAGCCAACATTTCTAAAAAGTTTAAGTGTTAGTTTTTTCTCATAATTATGATTTAGTGTGTCATAATTTTGACTTCGAAGATCATAATTATGACTTTTTCTATCTAATAATTTAAACTTTTATCCAATAATGTCGACTTTATCTCATAATTATGATTATCACATAACTATGAAATATGTCATATGTCATCATTTTTTATTTTTATCTCATAATTTGGATTTATGCCATCATTTTGGCTATAATTTTATTCATAATTTTATTTCAGTTTTAGTAACTTTAGTTCTTAAACTTATTTTACTTAAGCCAGTTGCCAAGCCAACATTTCAAAAAAGTTTTAGTGTTAGTTTTTTCTCATAATTATGATTTAGTGTGTCATAGTTTCGACTTAGTAGATCATAATTATGACTTTTTATATCTAATAATTTAAACTTTTATCCAATAATGTCGACTTTATCTCATAATTATGATGACATAATCAACATTTTCATGATTATTAGTTTTTTTTTTTATCTCAATTTAGTCTTTATAATTTTTTTATTTTTATTATTATTATTTGGTACTTTAACACATTTTATTTCAGTCAGTTGCCAAAGCAACATTTCTAAATTGTAAGTTTTTTTTAAATCTAAGTTTTTCATTCTAATATTTATATTTAATTAGTTTAAGTGAGCAACAAATGTTAATAAGCTAATAATATTTTCTCTAACCTAAATTGCATTGAAATGTCTTCGTGAAGATGTTTTCCTCTGAGGACTGTTGGCTGCTCCTCACAATGAGGCTGATTTCAGGTTTTATTACTCTTGACGTTTGGTCAACTTGCGCGCACAGACACTTTTTCTCGTCTACAGGCACCTTGAGGTCCGAAAGCATTTTCTTGACATTATCTTTAAGCACACAGAGGGCAAATGTCGCCGTTATCTCCGTGTTATTCCCGCAGCATTGTGACCTCGTGTTTTAAAGTGTGTTCAGCATCACGGGTGTCGCGGTTTCCCCGCCGCGCCGCGGTCTATCAGCTCTCCTGCAGGCCGCTGCAGGAAATGGGTGTTTTATGAGAACGATACATCAGCGGCGACTGACACCTGCGATTTTTCTTCTGTCTTGAAGAAAAGAAGGGAAATAAATGGACAGGAACAGGCTCGTGTGTTTGTGGGGAAGGTTGAACGGTCACCCGCGCTGACAGAAGACTAGCCCTGACAGCATATTTCAATGTGTGTTTAATTAAATCAATACAGTGTCTGAACGCCTGAGTCTCACATGAGATTTAGCTCCCGGGAAAGCTGATGCAAGTAAAGCGTGAGAAAACAATGTCTCGAGCGCTCCGTGATTACTACACAACTCAGCGTGCTGCAGGCCTGAGGAGAGGATTCTCATTCAACATACTGAACCTGTTCGTTGTGGAGCCTGAAATAACGGCACGAATAAAGTGATCAAGAAACCATATTCACCGCAACCGGTTTTATATCCATTATGAGACATATTTATGAGAAAAACAAGATATTCCCATATAAATCTAAGACAAAACTTGATTTCATTCTTTGGTAAATGATAAGAAGAGAACAACATGCAACATAAGAAACAAATGCATGCTTTGGTGAATCATAACTAGCAGATAAAAGTCGAACATTATGACATGATGAAGTTGAAATGATAAAAGTCAAAGTTGCATTAAAAAATTGACTTTTTCTTATAATTATGACTTGAGGTGTCATAATTTCAACTCAATCGGGTCATAATTACGACATACTAAGAATTTCGACTTTTTATCTCATCATTTCATAACTTTTTAACTCGTAATTGGCTTAAATATAATTTTGACTTTTTATTGAAAAATTATGATTTAGTATGTCATACTAGTTTTGTCAATTTTGACTTTTTAAAAATCTCATAATTGAAATTTTTTATCTAATTTTTTTTTACTTTTAATGTCAATTTTGACTTAATTTCATAATTATGACTTAGTATATTATAATTTTGACTTTTTAACTCAATATTATGATCTCTTTTTGATTTATCTAATAATTATGCCTTTTTTCTCATTTCAAGTTTAACTCATAATACTTAATTATATTTATGACTTGGTGTGCTATAATTTCAACTTTTTATTTCATAATTATGATTTAGCATGTCATAATTTTGATTTTTAATTCTCGTAATTTCCACTTTTCATTGAATATTTTTTACTTATGCCATAATTTTGCAGTTTTTAAAATCTTTTTTTGTACTTTGTTATAATATTGCCTTTTTATTTCATAATTATGACTTAGTACGTCATAATTTTTAATTTAATCTAATAATTTCGACTTTTTATTTCATAATTGCCTTTTTATCTCATTTTGATTTATCTCATAATTTTGACTTAACGTGTAAATTTTGGCTTTATATCTAATAATTTTGACTTTTTTGTCATAATTTTAACTTATCTCATAATTATGATTTATTGTCATAATTTAGAGTTTTAAATCTCATAAATATGATTTAGTTTGCCGTAATTTTGACAATGTCAATTTTGATATTTTAATTGCGTAGTTTTGTCATAATTTAAACTTTTCATCTCATATTTTTTACTTTGTCATAATTTTGCCTTTTTATTTCATAATGATCATTTACTGAAGCATAATTATGTGGCAGAAATGCTTCCATAGACCTAAACTGGAAAGGCCAGTGATTTCAGAGGTGAAGTTATTTTGATGAACGTTGTCTTTATAATAATATGCATTGATGAATCATTCACAATAAGACCAGGAAAAAGTATTCAAGTAATTGTAGTCCATTGTAATTCACGTTGATTTCTAGTATGACTTACAGTACATGTTGCAAAAATAAAATATCTGTTAACCGCAGAAAGGAAGCAGTGGGTGTAATTTAGGAGCACCTGATGACCTGAACGAGTTCGGCCCGGATCCTCTTTGATAATTAACAGTGACTCATGGACACTAAAGGTGGAAGCAGCTTTTCTTGTGAGGGAAAACTAAATGTAATCGCATTTTTTACCACTTAGGATGAGCTGCGACCTCGAATGACAAACACATTTATATTAGAGCCAGACCGCCCAGCCTTTAATTTCACGCTGGGTGCGTCTCCATGAGAGAAAAATAAGGCTTAATTTTCTGCCAAGTTTTCTAAAGCGGTGGAAAAGAATAGATAAAAAGTTGATATTGACAAAAAATTAGTCAAAAATGTCAATGATGAATTAGTCAAAACTGAGAAAAAGTCCAATTTGAGACTAAACTCAATTTTATGAAATAAAGTAATAATTATGATATAAAAAGTCAATATTATTCAAAAGGTTGAAATTATGACAAAAAGTTGAAACTAGGATAAAAAGTGGAAATGTTGAGTTAGCCAACACTGAGATGAATAAACTTAAATTGAAACTGAAAAATAATGAGATTGAAATTATGAGATTAAAAAGTCAAAGTTATGACATACCAAGTCATAAATATGAGAAAATGTCAGAATTATGACTAAACTGAAATTAGATAAAAAAGTCGTATGACATACTAAGCCATAATTATTAGATAAGGTCTCAAAGTGTGAAACAATAAGTCATAATTACATAACTAAGTCTAATAAAAATGACAAAAACACAACAAAATGACTAAGACTTTAACTAAAATGAAAGAGTAAACAGAAAATACAAAAGAATAAAACTCAAAATATGAACAAAATCTATAATATTATTATGATGATAGTTAAATTAACACTGACTCCTTCAACACAATTGTTAGCTTGATTGTTAATCTGACGCTTAGTGGTTTGTGCTAATCAATTACTAATTAATCAGCATAAAAATGTCAATGAAACTGCACAAAAATCCCCTGCAGTCTCCCTGCGGTGTGTGTTTGTGTGTGGGACAGTATGGTGTACGTGTCACTGGATCGAACGCGTCTCAATCTGCAGACAAACAGAGAAGAGCTTCATTCAGAACCAACATTTGTCTCTCAAACACAGGGAAGCTTAAAGGGCTAGTTCACCTTATAATGAAAATTAGGCTGCGTTTTACTCACCCTCAAGGCATCCTAGGTGTATATGACTTTCTTCTTTCAGACGAATCCAGTCGGAGTTATATTAAAAATGGTCTTTGATCTTTCAAGCTGTTTAATGGCACTCAGCAGGTGTTGCATTGCTTCAGTCCAAAAGAATTTAAATAAAAATCGCCCATCTATAAAAAATTTTTTATCCAGAGAATCAGAATCAGAAAGAGCTTAACTGTCAAGTGTGTTTACACACACACAAAGAATTTGTCTTGCACAGCAAGTACAGACATAGTGCAGACATAATTTAAGGTAATAAAACATTAATAATAAAGAGAATAGACAATAAATTTAAAAGAGAATAATAATAACAACAATATAGTAATAAAATATAGAGAAAAAGAAAATATCAGTAGACAGAATTGTGAATGTGAATTCTAGTAATGTTACTGGAAGAACGTTTGTTCATGACTTTGAGAGAATGTTTAATGTTAGCTGGGAGGCTTTGGAGGGGTAACACTGAACTCAAGTGACCCTTCGCAAAGACCCGCCCCCTTAGTTACTGTTGCTACATCCGACAAGCCATGGCGCTCTCACCCCAAACATCATGTTTGTACGCAGTGAAAAATACATCGCGGAGCGAAGAGGACACTGACAACACGCCCACAGACAAGACAGAGCAGGTTACTTTTGGTGTGAAACAAAGTCTCAGCTTTTAAATTTGGCCTTTTTTAAAGAAATTCCAAAGATAAATAGCATTTTGTGGCTCTTTAATGTGACTTGACAGATCACTGTAGCACCTCAGTTCAGGCGGCGCGTGAACCGATCACCTCTTCCTCTTTACTAGTTACAGCACGAAATAAACATGAATAATCATCAGAAAGTATCTTGTTTCAACCGCAGAAAGACGTCAATACACACCATTTTCATGTTCAAGTCCACCGACGTTAATCTACTCTCCTGTCTGGTTTGTTTGTCAGATAAAATGGCAGATTCGGTGTTATGATTGGTCAGATCGCCTGTCAATCAAACAGAGTGTGTGAATGTCAGCTATTACAAAAAAAAAAAAAAATTTGAGATGATGCACTTTTACAATTCATACACTAAGTGTCAGCATATAGAGTAAATGCACATGATTTGAGAAGCAACTGACACATGCACATGACCTTTCAATATGATCAATAACATTTGCAGCTCATCAGAAGATATGTGACGTTTAATGTGCAGATATGAGAAGCAGGATTTTGGACCAATGAGATTTCAAAACAGCTGCTAGCCAGCATGACTCAGAATGTCCTGTCGTTCATTGCTTGTCACAGCTTTGGACAAGAACTGAATTTACATGGAACAACTCCAGTTTTTTCACACGTTACATTGTATCGCAGTCTCTCATGGCTTATTGCTTTATTTTGCAGTAGTTCCATTTGTTCATTTAAATTTTTTTGACTCAAAATGATGAAATTTTTAGGGGAAAAATTCATTACGGTCTGGTCAGCTCTGCACACACAGATGAACAGAATCCAGCCGAGATGAATGTTGTTTCTGACAGAACTGAAACGGCTGTAATGTGACTAGATACAAATGGTTGAGGCCAGCCAGCGGCTCGGCGCCGCATTACAATTGCGTTTATAATGGGATATTGAGTCCAGTATTGACCTGTTAATAATGGTGATGAATGGGGTCACGATAGACTCATTATTGCTGTCAGGAAGATCTAGTTAACACACTTCTGAGCACTAAAAAAGCATGCAGATTTACTGGGTGGAAATGAATGCAAGATATTTTAATCTGACTGTAGAGCATTTCAGTTTTGCGGTGTTTTACATTAAACAGTGGATCAATGCAATGGTGATTTTAAAGCACATTTGTCACTTTAAAACATTCTGTCAGACAAATAATGTATTTAAGTGTTAATGAGTTGAGTTGGAGCATCTAAATTATTACTTTTAATTATACCTTGCAAAAGGCAACAGTGTTTGCTTAACTTAACATTACAAGTCTTGGGCCAGGGATTGTCAAACTACAAAGTGCCAGGGAATTTAATGTTGACATTTTGACTAATTTTATTTTACTATTTGCATGTTTTTTTACTTTATTGTTATTTATTTTTTATTATTTTATTACATTTTATGTTACTTATTTTTATTTATTTTTTGTTTTTATTTTCTTATTTTATTTTATTTACTTTTTATTCTGGTTTGTTCATCTACGTTGTTGTTTTATTTCTTGTTTTTATTTTCTTATTTTTTTCCATTTTATTTTTTTGTTTTATTTTTTTGTTATTTATTTGTTTTTATTCCATTTTTTCTAATTTGTTATTTTATTTTAGATATTTTTTAAACTTTATTTCATGTTATTTACTTTTTTATTCTATTTTGCTATTCTACTTTAATGTTAATGCTATTTATTTTGTTTTATTTACCTTTTATTCTATTTTATTGTTCTTTATTTTTAGTTATTTTCTATTTTATTTTGTTATTATTTAATAAATTTTATTTTTGTTAATTATTTTTTTATTCTATTTTATTGTTATTTATTTTTGTTATTTATTTTATTCTATGTTGTTACTTTATTTTATTTTAGGTTTTCTATTTTTTTATTTCGTTGTTAATTTTATTATTTTATTAATTATTTTATTCTATTTTATTGTTGTTATTTTTGTTATTTTTCTATTTTATTTTATTATTTTATTATATTTTTTGTTTTTATTTTTGTTATGTCATGTTATTTAATTTGTATTCTATTTTGTTATTTTATTGTTCTTTATTTTATTTTAGTTATTTTGTTATTTTCTATTTTATTTTGTTATTAATTAAATTTTTTATTTAATTTTATTAATTTAATTTTTGTTAATTTATTTTATTCTATTTCATTGTTATTTATTTTTGTTATTTATTTTATTCTATGTTGTTACTTTATTTTATTTTAGTTGTTTTCTATTTTATTTTGTTGTTAATTTTATTATTTTATTTTTATTAAAAGGGTCAAGCATGATGTTGCTAAAAAGAACATTATTTTGTGTATTTGGTGTAATGAAATGTGTGTATGCAGTTTAAGGTTAAAAAAACACATTATTTTCCACATACTGTACATTATTGTTTTTCCTCTATGCCCCGCCTTACAAAGCTCATCGGTCTGAAAAGCGAGGTGTACTGTGATTGGCCAGCTATCCAGTGCGTTGTGATTGGCCGAATACCTCAAGCGTGTGACAGAAATGTTACGTCCCTTACCATATTGTGCAACCACATGTGACGACCCCGTGCTGGACTCCGCTTCGTCCACGGTGAAAGCCGATCCGGCGATCGACAGCGCGAAGTTGATGTATTTCCTCAGC
>NW_015625576.1:43551-50089 GCF_001515625.1 Sinocyclocheilus rhinocerous
TAAACACACAGCGTCTCCACGACATGGCGGCGGCAGCAGCAACAATACTACAGCGAGAATAAAAGTTATGCCTTCTTTCTTTGCGTGAACATTTGGGCGGCGTTATGCAAATCTTCCCACATCGTGACATAGACATGTGGGGGCGTGTTAGAACGAGCCGTTTTAGGTAGGTGTGGCTGACTCTGAACTTTTATAAAGAATATCTCTTTGGATTTGAGACTTTAGTGTTTGCAACTTTAGGGATCTTCTTTATGCACCAAGAGCTTGTAACACTCCAAAGAGAAAGGAAAAATTGAAATTGTATTCATTTAACCACTTTAATTATTTTATTCTATTTTATTATTGTTATGTTTTGTTAGTTTTCTATTTTATTTTGTTATTTTATTCTATTTTTTGTTTTCATTTTTATTTATTTTGTCATGTTATTTAATTTTTATTCTATTATTTGTTATGTTAATTTTATTGTTCATTATTTTTGTTAACTTTTTTTCCCATTGATTATTTTCTTATTTTATTTCCCTCTCCTGTGGACCTGTTTCTCACTTCTCATTCCTGTCGCACTGTGACATATGCAATTTTCCCCTATAGTAAAGCATTAGATATCATTCAAAGAAAGGAAAATGTGTCACCTATAAACTACGTGCCCGGATTTCTGAGGTTTGGATTCTGTGGCGTGTCTGAAATCCTATCAGATGCTTAAGTCTGTTAATTCCTCACTCTGGAACAAAGTTTGGAGACTTCAGCTTCGCTATGACGGATCTCAGAGGCTCGGGAAAAGTAAAGGAGGCCTTAATAATTTATGATAGTCTGAGCTTTTCAAAGTACTCGAGTGAGTCGCGTTTCCCCTGACATTTAATTTGTCTGAAAATCAGCAAGCGTGCACGTCTTATTATCTCGAACAGCGCCACCCCTCCACAGATCTGTGCTTTCCACATCACTGAACATCTGAAACACTGTCAATATCACAAACCAGTGGGTAATCATCAGAAAATATTGACGCATCTGATCAGGCTGCGTTTGCATGTGACCGTCCTGATGGTTTGCTCTTTCACACTGTTGAACTGCATAATGCAGATAAATGATTTAACCACGGTATTACCAGAACAAACATAGCCATGCATGATAAAGCAAGGACATTAACATGACGTTAAAAACATTGTATTCTTGGTCCCAAAAGTATTTGGACGCATTAAAATTTAATTTCATACATGCATTTTTTGAAATAAATATATTGATTTAAATTGCACATGCAGCATGTGAAAGAAACCACAATCAAATAGCATTGAATTTTGCATCTGCTGGTAAGATAATTAATTTTGCATTGATATATACAGTGGGTACGGAAAGTATTCAGACCCCCTTAAATTTTTCACTCTTTGTTATATTGCAGCCATTTGCTAAAATCATTTAAGTTCTGGATCATTTACCAGCATCCTCTGATTTAGCGTGCGAGTGGGAGAGTATGATTTGTGCCGTCTGTCAGTGAACCGAAAGTATGAAATATATGTTATAGATCTCATTATTTTAGGTTCTACCTTGAGTAGATATAAGCTGCGGATGATATATGCGTTTTTGCTGAATGATACGAGGGTCGTTTAGAATGAATTTGATTGTAAATGAGTCGTGAAATGGAAATTGTGGTGTTTAATGTAGAGTAAAGGCAGTGGGTGCGTGCTCAACTTTGACCTGAGACTGAATGACATTGAGCTGCTTTATATGGGGCCAAAGCAGAAAGTGTCTCAATAGCGCCTCCAAGCGGTCACGTGGTGTAACGGAGTCAATGGAGACCTCCAGAGATGAGGTGACTTCATATACAGTAGATTCACATGTTGTCATAATGTTCACCATGGAGATTGGAAAAGGGTGTAAATAAGTTGGAGAGGAACTAAAAAAATACACTAAAAACCACCTAATTTTTTTTGAGACCCCAGGAGCCCAAATTCAGACCCAGAACAATAAAACCCACATAAGAGGTGGGAGTTCAAAGGAGGAATCTATATATTACCATACCGCAGGGTGGAAGAGTAGATTTAAGCGATGATCTGCAAGGTTAACCACACTCTGATGTGATCCGACCACCTCAGAGAAAACCAGCATTGAGCTACTGCAAGAGCTTTTAAAGCAAAGCAGCTGTGGTCAATGAGTTCTCGAGTGTTCTGATTGGTGGAGGATGATGAGTGGGCAAAGCAATGCTTCCCAAACCTGTCCTGGAGGACCCCCTGCCCTGCACATTTTGTATGTCTCCCTAATCAGACACACCCAATTTAGTTCTTGCTGTCTCTACTAACGAGCTGATGAGTGGAATCAGGTGTGTTAGATAAGGGAGACATACAAAAGGTGCAGGGCAGGGGGGCCTCCAGGACAGGTTTGGGAAGCACTGGACTAGAGCAATCAAATAGTGAGAGAGTTATCTGTTCTCTTACTGCATGGCACTGTACTGTCTGGTCTTTATCGCTGATCAAAACAGTCAAAGCTGGTAACAGATCTACAATAAATCTAAATGTTGACCATCAACAGCATTTAAATGAACACTAAACCAACATAACACTCATGACTAGCAGGAATAAGTGTTTCTGATGATATATTAAAGAAAAGCTTGTCTAACATTAAACCACACACAGGCACTCTTATCTGGCCCTTCAATGAAAATCACTAGAGGTTTTGTAGCTCACACTTGTTTGGGTTGCTGAATTTGTTTACTGCAAAGATGACTGCCCAGAAGCTCCTGATGATAGCGGCGGCAGTCTTGATAATAGTGAGGATGAAGAGGGTGGTGATAATGTGATAACGATAATGCTGATGTTATGGTGGTGATAATGTGATGATAATGCTAATATTACGGCGATAGTAATGTTGGTGATGATGTCATGATGATAATGATAATGTTATGGTGATGATAATGTGATATAATGGTAATGTTATGGCGATGGTGATGTTGGTGGTGATAATGTGATATAATGGTAATGTTATGGCGATGGTGATGTTGGTGATCATATGATGATGATAATGTTGATGTTATAGTGGTGATAATGTGATGATTATGGTGATGTTATGCGATAGTGATGTTGGTGATAATGTGATGAGGATAATGCTAATGTTATGGTGGTGATAATGTGATATAATGGTAATGTTATGGCGATGGTGATGTTGGTGATAATATGATGATGATAATGCTCATGTTATAGTGGTGATAATGTGATGATTATGGTGATGTTATGCGATAGTGATGTTGGTGAAAATGTGATGATGATAATGCTAATGTTATCATTGCCCACTGCTCAAAAAAACTACATTAAACACTTCACTTACAGATAGCTACAGACCTGTCTCTCTCCTTCCATTCATAGCAAAAAACCTTGAATGAGTTGTTTTCAACCAGGTATCATTGTTTCTTTCACAGAACAACAAACTGGACGCTAACCAGTCAGGTTTCAGGAGTGGCCATTCAACTGAGACTGCGCTACTGCCAGTGACGGAAGCCTTGTGGATTGCAAAAGCTGATTCCGACGCTACTTGACTTCATCCTAAATTTTAAAAAAAAAAATGTTTTTCTCTTTATTTATTCCTTCCCTTTCTAGATTGTACTTATTTGAACAATGCCTAAAACTTGGTATTACAAGTACTTCCTGTGTCTGTTTGCCTCTTTAAGAAGAATCATTTTATGTATTCCCCAATTGTAAGTCGCTTTGGATAAAAGCGTCTGCAAAATGACTAAATGTAAATGTAAATGTTATGGTGGTGATAATGTGATATAATGGTAATGTTATGGCGATAGTGATGTTGGTGATAATGTGATGATGATAATGCTAATGTTATGGTGGTGTCACTATCATGGACTTTTAGTTTGTTTTCTTTCCTCATGTTTCACTTGACCTAGTTTTCCCTTGTGTCTGTTTAGTTCATTCTGTTCACCTGTGTCTAGTTTTTTATCTTAATTTGCCTGTGTATTTAAGTTCCTGTCTGTTCAGTTAGTGTTTGTCGGATCTCGTCTATGTATTCCCGTGTGCTAAGCCTTCCTCTTGTGGATTTACCTTCTGTGTGGAATATTAAAGATTATTTTACCTGCATCATCTTTGTGAGTATTTTGATTGCACCAGAATGTGACAGAAGATCCGACCAAACAGGAAGTTAAGCGGCACGTTTCCCCTCGTTTGTTTTCTTGTTTTTGAAAGTCTTTTATTTTTTGATTATGGATCGCCCCGAATTCCTCCTCCTCCTCCTGCTGGAGCAGGGGGAGCTTGCCCTCGAGGCCCACACCAGACTATTTCTGGACATTGCCAACGATACCAGCTACCCGGACGACGCGCTCTGCTCGTTCTACATAGCGAGCCTCAACACCGCGTGCAGAGCGCGGTTGTCTGGAGACGGTCCTTGAGGGTATTTCGCCACCTTTGTGGAGTGAGTGCTGGTGAGAAACGGATCCCAGTTCACCGTCTGCCACGTTGATGAGAAACTCACCAGCCCCACTCCGGACCCAGAGCCCAGCCAAATACCACCCCGATGCGCGGAGCAACAGACAGAGCCCACCGCAGACGAAGAGCCAGAGCCCACCGCGACCGACGAGCCATCGCCTAATGGAGCGACAGAGCTGAGGATCGCCCCGGAGCCAGAGCCTTATGGAACGTCTGACCAGGTGCGTGAGCTGGCAACAATGCCCGCCACGGAGGATTATACAGTGGAGAGTGAGGGCGCGGAGGAAAGCCCCGCCCACTGTGCCACCGCTGAGGGTGAGCTGCCGCTGGATTTAATAGAATTTTATTCCGACATACCTCCTCTCCTGTCCTCTGAACTCTCTGCTTGTCCCGATACGGTCAAGGAGGCCGTTTATGAACTGTTCATCTGTCCTGAACTGTCTATCTGCCCTGAACAGTCTGTCTGTCCTGTCACGACTAGGGTTCGACCGATTATCGGCCTGGCCGATTATCGGCGCCGATATTAAGTATTTTTATGATTATCGGTATCGGTCATTTTCAAAACCGATTCGCCGATAAAATAACTTAATTTTGAAACGCGCTATTTGGCTCTGATGCAGCCTGTCAGAACTCACCACTCTGTGGCCTAAAGCAGTCTCCGCCCACCGCTCATCTGATTTGTTGGGAGTCATGAGTCCGACCAATCAATGCGGAATTCTCTCTGGTGCTCCCAGTGCTGGGAGTGGCCATCTGGTGTGTGTGGGCAGCACACACCATCCCTGAACCCCCAAACTGCTCAAAACTCACATTGGCGTTGTGGCTGGAAGATCCCTTGTCTCCGCCTCCAGCCTCTGAGTCCCAGACTCCGCCTAGGCCCGTCAACCCAGCGGCTCCACCATGGCTCCTAGCTCCCTCCTCTCCGCCGTGGCCCGTCAGTCCACAAGCTCCGCCGAGCTCCTCGTCCCTCCGGCTCCGTCTTGGTCAGTTGTCGACCCGCCATCGCCTCAGGACTCCACTCCTCCGGCTGCGCCTCGTCGATCTGTCCCACCGGCTCCGTTGGGCTCCTCCCTCCAGCTCCACCTTGGTCCTCTGTCGCTCCGGCTCCACCGCGGCCTTCCGGATTGTGGTGATGATGATGAAGCAGCTTGTGAATGTCACACACTAGGACACAGCATGTTTGTGCCAAAAGCAGTGGGCGTAAAGGTAACCTTCCTCTGCTTTACACCCCACTGCAGCTACATCCAGAGAGAGAGAGAGAGAGAGAGGTTCAGCCTCACCTCTGCAGGACGTTAGCATCTAGTGACTGTAGGTCAGAGGTCAGATGTTTTACAGGATGAATGTTTATCTCAAGCACGATTTATCAGCAAATGTGAGTGCAGACTGTGCATTAACAAATGGTTTGTGTCAAAGGTGGAGTGTGAACCAACTCCAGGGTAAGGCTAAAAGTAGCCTAATATTAGTGTAATTTATCAAATACACACATCATGCCGCTTTTTTAGACAAGTACCAGATATAAAATAATAATAAAATAATTTTACTACAACTGAATGTATTTAATGTAATCACAATTTAATAAGAGTTAAGTATGTTATTAATTATAACACTTTTATCTCCAAGGTTATTCAAACCGCGAATAAGTTACAGAAAGCAGCAAAGAACATTTACATGAGCATAATCACTGACTTCAGTCTAGCACGAGTTTAAGCACTCTCAAAAAACTCCCATCATAATCACTGAAGCTGTCTAAATACTGTAAAAATAATCTCTTACTTACATCTGCACTTTGTTGTTTATGATGAGAGAATTTGCGAGAGTGCAGAATAAACAAAACTAAACAAAACTTTCAGCGATGACTCATCTGAACGCTTCTGATTGGCCACTGCATTCATTAACTCAACAGAATCGCGTGTGATTGGTTAAAATGCTCAACGCTGTAAAACACGTAAAAAGAACTATCCCTGATAGCACACGTACATCACGGAGACGTCTATTTGACGTCTGCATTTACATCTGCAAGACGTATTTTTTAGAGTGTTTGCTCATCTGCAATACGTCTATAAGACGTTTCCTATCAGATGTCAAATAGACGTTTAGAAAATGTCTTTAAGATGTTTATGATTTAGAGT
>NW_015625576.1:50310-54941 GCF_001515625.1 Sinocyclocheilus rhinocerous
TCTTGGTCAGTTGTCGACCCGCCATCGCCTCAGGACTCCACTCCTCCGGCTGCGCCTCGTCGATCTGTCCCACCGGCTCCGTTGGGCTCCTCCCTCCAGCTCCACCTTGGTCCTCTGTCGCTCCGGCTCCACCGCGGCCTTCCGGATTGTGGTGATGATGATGAAGCAGCTTGTGAATGTCACACACTAGGACACAGCATGTTTGTGCCAAAAGCAGTGGGCGTAAAGGTAACCTTCCTCTGCTTTACACCCCACTGCAGCTACATCCAGAGAGAGAGAGAGAGAGAGAGGTTCAGCCTCACCTCTGCAGGACGTTAGCATCTAGTGACTGTAGGTCAGAGGTCAGATGTTTTACAGGATGAATGTTTATCTCAAGCACGATTTATCAGCAAATGTGAGTGCAGACTGTGCATTAACAAATGGTTTGTGTCAAAGGTGGAGTGTGAACCAACTCCAGGGTAAGGCTAAAAGTAGCCTAATATTAGTGTAATTTATCAAATACACACATCATGCCGCTTTTTTAGACAAGTACCAGATATAAAATAATAATAAAATAATTTTACTACAACTGAATGTATTTAATGTAATCACAATTTAATAAGAGTTAAGTATGTTATTAATTATAACACTTTTATCTCCAAGGTTATTCAAACCGCGAATAAGTTACAGAAAGCAGCAAAGAACATTTACATGAGCATAATCACTGACTTCAGTCTAGCACGAGTTTAAGCACTCTCAAAAAACTCCCATCATAATCACTGAAGCTGTCTAAATACTGTAAAAATAATCTCTTACTTACATCTGCACTTTGTTGTTTATGATGAGAGAATTTGCGAGAGTGCAGAATAAACAAAACTAAACAAAACTTTCAGCGATGACTCATCTGAACGCTTCTGATTGGCCACTGCATTCATTAACTCAACAGAATCGCGTGTGATTGGTTAAAATGCTCAACGCTGTAAAACACGTAAAAAGAACTATCCCTGATAGCACACGTACATCACGGAGACGTCTATTTGACGTCTGCATTTACATCTGCAAGACGTATTTTTTAGAGTGTTTGCTCATCTGCAATACGTCTATAAGACGTTTCCTATCAGATGTCAAATAGACGTTTAGAAAATGTCTTTAAGATGTTTATGATTTAGAGTGTAAGTAAAACTGACATCTTTAAGACGTCTATCAGATGTTTGTACACAGCAGATGCTTTCCAGATGAAACGATCTTTATCAGACATCTTGCAGATGTACGTGTGCCCCCGTTAATTTCCGACCCGTGGCCAGGGGAAGGCTAAGCCTCCCGGTTACCATCCGTCTGTATTATACTCCTCCATCAGCAGGTTATGTTCGGATCGTCTGTAGAGGTGAAAACAGCACAGGCCCGTCATGGGATTCCCAGAGTCCTCAACCACAAATTAAAAACCAGAGGAAAATGCAAATTAGCCATTAGGTCGGCACAGAGAAATTAGCATTGTGAAGTGTATTAATCTTCCAGATCAGTTATAATGAGGGCAATTATTGCGTCTGTGGGTTAAACATTCCCTGATTAAATCAACCTGACTCTGGTTTTATTGGGCTTTGAGGACATGCTTTCAATCACATCTCCTCCTGTATAAAATATGCTCTTTTTTTATCACTCAACACAAACCTGTGGCATTTGTTGCATGTTCACATGGCAATACCATGTTTTTGGACACGTACACATGGCAATACCATGTTTTTGGACACGTACTATGGTAGTATTATTTGAAGGACCATGGTATTGCCATCTGATACTGTCACTAGTTTAAACTCCTGTTTGACAAGAGCGCCATCTGCTGGTCACCAATGTGTTTACAGCACTGACATTCAGTTGTTTCATCTGCTTCTGCCATTTGCTCTTTTACATTGACTATAACTCTATATAGACTAATACAATCAGATACAACAATCATTTCTCAAATATTTATTACAATATTCATAAATTGAGTATTCACTTCAATGGTTTGAGGGACTGGATGATTTCAACTGATTTCCTCTTGAACTGTCAGCAACTGAACTGCACGTGTCAAACTATTTCAAATATAGTAAATTAAGATACAAACCCGATCATTATGCACAATGTTTCTATCTAACATGTATTTTGAGCTGCAGCTCGTCGTATTAATGGAGTGTTTCACTAGTTAGCAGTAAACCGGTTACCTCACCTGATTATGTTCGTAGTGTTGGATGTTTCGACGTGGAAGGCGGTTCGGGATGGAAATATGGATATTTTATTTGTAAACATCATACTTTTTTCGCTTAATTTCAGTTATTGTCATGAAATTAACGAGCTAAGCCAGTAGTAGTGCCGACGGTGTATCCGAATCACGGCGAATCGTTTGATTTGGATGGGAAATTCGGTTCGTGAATCATTTGATTCAGATCGAGACTTCGAGCGCGGATCTTTTTGATTTGGATCGGAACTTCAGAGCGGGTTCGCGAATCTTTTGAGTCAGATCGGGAGTTCGGAGCGCGGATCGCGAATCATTTGATTTGGATTTTTGCGGTTACCATTTAACTATAGCAACCACGGTGTAAACGTTTTTTATTTTATTTTTATTTTTTGGGGGGGTAATAAAACCATGGTTAATTTTCGTAAGGGATGTGTTTACAGGTAAAAAAATTAAAATAAATTTAAATTTACACCATAAGAGGACACATAGGATGAATATGATACAATTTTAACTGCTGTAGGATTAACAGAGCTTTGGATCGTTTCCACATACTTGTCTAGATCAACTTTCAAAGAGCCAGATTTTTGTTTATGTATGTGAATTTTAGCTAACAGGAAACAAAAATTTATATTTTCCTATATCCTCTTTTAACAAGCCACATAAAACCTCTTTAAAGCAGTTAGAAAAGTCACTTACAAAATGAGATTGGATGAACATTAAAAAAATCTGACCAACATTTCTCTGTGTGGGTACCTTGCCAAAACAAGTGAATGACATCTTCCTCAGAAGAGTGACAAAAACAGCAAGTCACTTCAGTGTCTATTATAATTACGTCCATAAGCTTTTTGTGAAATTTGGATTAACTCCTGTTGGTGTCTGGTGTTATGTCCCCGCCAATATCAAACCCAAAGCTATGCCCTTGCTTACTGAATACTGCACCGTGCATACTGTACATTTCCTACCATTTTGTAGAAATAGTGTTAAATTGTATGCAAACTAAAATGAAAATTAACCTAAAACTAAAATTAATATTGACAGACTTAAAAAAAAAAACGAATAAAAATTACAAACGCGACAAAGTTACTAAACCTTAACTAAACTTAAAGTGAAAATATAAAAATTAAATATTTCAAAATTAACAAAATCTATAATAGTATATCAATATATTCCGAACGGTCAAATATTGTAACATTTAAAGAAAAATTTAAATACTCTGAATAAACGGATCTTTAATTAGAATTAAATTGTATTATATTTTTCCTGAAAATGTCAGGTAGGTTTATCCACATGCAAATGCACCAAATTATTTTAAATGATTTAAACCATTAAAATAAACCTATAGCTCAATCAGAAAACAATTAAGAGCAGTAACAGCATCTTGTCAGATGTCAAGACGATCACAAGTGATTTTAGGAAGTCAAAAGGTTTATTTATGTTGTCAGAACAAAGACAATCCATTAATCTGTGATTGACAGGTGATAATCTGAAAATATTGAAATATCACATCACAAATATCATCCCTTCTGCTGAAACAATGAATCAGTGCTCGAAAACAATCGTAAACTTCAAACCTTTAACTAAAAACACGAACTGCTGCAAGTGGTATTTAAAGCCATAATTCGAGTCGATTTAAATGGACTTTAGATCAAAATCTGATTTTATTTGCACTTAATTTTAAAAGTACACACACGTCCACCGTGCCATTGGCCACTTTTTAAAGTGGTTTATAAAGTAAACAGGAAAACCAATTATGCAAAAAAAAAAAAAAAAAAAAAAGAACTAGGCTGTTTCTGTCAATGGTAAATTTTTCAGAAATGCAAACTTCACATTATTCATTTTTTGCATCTCAGAAAGTTCATTATTTCTGTCAGTTATAGTTTAATCAGAACTTAATAAAAATTAATAAAAATAAAACAAAACTAAATATTTGATATAAAACTAAAACTGAAACAAAAAATATAATACATTATTTAATTTATTTGATTATTTTTTCAGTTAGTTTTATGTAAAAAATATTTAGTTGTTTTATTTTATTATTATTTATTTATATGCAAAAAGCATTCATGTATCTGTAAATACATATAATAAAGTACATCAACACTTTAGCATTATTAATGCATTGTCCAGAAATAATCACAGGTGCAAAAAACAAACAAACTTTAAAATAAAGCATGTGGTAAATGACCAAATGTAACGTTACACTGACGTTGACTTTTTATAGATGCAATGGGTAAATCTCATAAAAACGTTCAAGAAATGTCCTGCTCATCTGGTCAACTATAGTTCAATCATGACAACTCTCTGAAGATTTTAGCATGGTGATGGATATGACAATGTTAATGTATTTGGTCTTGGCAGAATAGATCTGCTACGCTGCTGCTGAATTGCTGCTGTTGTTGGTTATTGCTGTAGTTGTAGATTATTGCTGCTGCTGCAA
>NW_015625576.1:55504-60004 GCF_001515625.1 Sinocyclocheilus rhinocerous
AAAAAAAAAAAAAAAAAGCACTATTACAAAAATATTGCTATTGTACAACCAGATAAACATGAATCACACTCATCGAAGCGCTTGATCCCGTCAGAAGAATTGTCCCAGACAACTCCACCTCACAAACACAATAAAACAAAAACTACCGAACAATTGTCATACAAACACGTGCACATTTACGATTTACACAACTGTCCAAAAAGACAAAAAAAACACATTCAACTAAATAACAAAGCTGCCTTCAGAAAACAGAACAAGGCAAAACCCCATCAAATCTACACACAGACGGCCAATTTGCATTAAATTATACATTTTATAAAATGAAGAGCTTATCAAACAGTGTCCTTAAACTTCAGAGCCCTTTATAATCAACCCTACCTTATCAAATGCATTTAAACATTCCACTACAATGGCATTATAATCCTTTCATGTGACTATATATATACTTCGTCCTGTAGCTAATCTTGAAACCTTGAAAGCTAGAAATACAGCACAATTCAAACTCCGGTAGGGAAATATAGAAATACAACACATTATTTCTATCCCTGGACTCATTAAAGAGAATCCTAGAAAGGGCTGAAGGAATAAACAAACAAAAAAATACATATAGTGCTTTTTAAATATCAAGATTAATATTTAAGATGAGGCAGGAAATTATATGAATATTTACACACATGCACAGGAAAAAAAAAAAACAAGACAAGTGAATTTTTAGGGGACTATATATATATATATATAATAACTGGGCATTTACTGTACCAGGATCAGATATTAATTATAATAAATACAGAACGTTTCCTGTAACAGCGATAAAAATGCACAAACCTACGCACACAATGCTTTAAAAGACGCAGAACTTCGTGAATGCGAGAGAATCAGTGACATGATGAACATTTGCACGGAACGAGTGAATATAATTGTGATTAAAAATAAATTGATATTACGATGGTGTGAATGAAGTTCATTTTCTGTAAATCCTCTTTATCACCACACGAGCGATGATGGATTGATTATCGTGCAGCATGCATAACCAACCTATGCAACATAACCAGACCCTAAATACATACGGTAACTAGTACGTTATCGCTCACCTGAAATACTATACGATTCTCCTGAGAAATATAGTCCATAAAACCTGTCAGTTTATATTCAAACCTCGATCCAGTACGATTACGACATCCTAAAACCTTCACGGTGACATTAGATTTACAATAAATTCAAATAAAAACAAAAAAAGAGGTTTTAGAAAGTTCACCAAAAATGAACATTTGCTGAAAATGTGCTCACCCTCAGGCCATCCAAGATTAGGATGAGTTTTGGAAGCAACAGTTTGAAGTCATCTTTAAATGACTTGATGTTTAAAAACATCTTAATGATGGATTTGTTTCTTACAAATACACAGCTTTTGGCTTCTCAAGACATTAACTGATGAACTGGAGTGCTGTGGATTATTGTGATGTTTTTATCAGCTGTTTGGACTCTCATTCTGACGGCACCCATTCACTGCAGAGCATCCATTGCTGAGACACTGATGCAATGCTACATTTCTCCAAATCTGATGAAGAAACAAACTCATCTACATCTTGGATGACCTGAAGGGGAGCACATTTTCAGCAAATGTTCATTTTTGGGTAACAATTCCTTTAAAGGTGACTTATTTCTATTAATAAATTAAATGGCGGTGCTCAGAGCCCTCTGTGGAATCAGTTTCCTGTTCACACTGGCAAACCAATACTCGGATCCGTCTGTCAGAACTCCAGAGGGCCGAGGTCACTGAAGTCGCAGTCGAACAGCTCGCTGACGCCTTCGTGATCCTCCAGGCCGAAGTGATAGTCCTGGTTGTGCGGCGGAGACAGACAGATGAAACCGTCCAGCGGGAGGCCGATGGCGTCCGCCGCGCCGCCCCGCTCCAGAAGGAAGTCAGATGAGTCCAAAGGAGACAAATCGAAATCTGGCATCTCGCAAATGCCGGAAAACGGGTCCGAGTCCAGAAATGCCTCTGGAACACAGAAGAAGAAAAACACTTGATTCATTTGTTCTACTAAAGAAATGGGAAAAACGTTATAAAATTATTTATTAAAAAGTGACATGTAAACAATCATAGCAAGAATTATTAGCTGTTATTTTAAATAGCACACTTTTATATTTTAATCTAAAATTGCACAGCTGGTTTATTTATAATGTAATTTAAAAAAACAAAACACTAAAACAGTAAATGTTAAATGTTATAAAAGATAAAAGTAAATCTTAGGCATAAATAAAAGGCACAATAATGTTTGTGATTTACATTTAGATTTAATACCTTAATAGCTGTAATATTCGCAATTCACATTTAAAATAATTTCATGTACATCTAAATGTTAAATCTGAATGTAAATGACAAATTTTGTACTTGGATTTAACATTCAGGCCCAAGACTTACATTTAATATTTATCACATTTATTAATTTATATATTTTATTATTAAAAACTGTAATATTTATATGTGGAATTTACTTTTATTTCATATTTCACATTTTATTTTTGGATTTAAATTTTTGGCCTAAGATTTACATTTAATTTTAATCACATTTATATTTAATATTTCAAAATAACTTTAATATTTATATTTGGAATTTACATTAAAAAAATATTTCAATTAAATATAAACGTTAAATCTAAAAATGTAAATCATACATTTTATTTTTGGACTTAATATTTATGCCTACGATTTACTTTTAATATTGAATTTAACATTTGGAATTTACATTAAAAATAATTTCCCATAAAATTAAATATTAAATCTGAATGTAAACCACAAATATTGTATTTGGATTTAGCATTACTATTTAAAATTTGTGTTTAATATTTATAATATTTATATTTAATTTTAAAATACCTAAAAAAAAATTTACATTTACGATTAATATTTATACTTAAAATGAACATTAAATTTAATGTTAATTTCTATATAAGATTTACATTAAACATTTTTCCCTAAATATTTATAAATTGTTTAAAAATTACACATTTGGAAATTTTAATACTTACTGAAATACAGTAAAACAGGCAAAAATGGTATTTGTTGTGCTAAAGTAACAACAAGATTATTAGAGTTTTAATTGAGATAAATTAAGTTGCAATCACATGCTAACCTGAGTCTGCACCCAGAGGCAGAGGGGAGGAGCTGGGGAGAGTAGCAGGCGTTGATGATGTCACTTCCTGTGAGACGGGCTCAGATGATTTCGCTGGACTACAATCAGTGACGGGACTACAGACCCCAGAACTGTCCTCGGGACACAGAAACACGTCGATCGGGCCTTTGGAGCTCTTGAGTGAAATCTGGTAACCCTGGAACACAGACAGAGCATGAGCATAAAAATTAGGGCTGTCAGTCGATTCAAATTTTTTTATCTAATTAATTACATGATGTGTCGATTAATTAATCTAATTAATCGCAAAATAAATTTGACTGTGAAAATACCCACAAAAGATTATTTAAAGCTATTTTTGTGTTAAATTAGAAAGTATCAAGCATATACATTACAAATTATAGCTTTAGAAAGAATTATTTGATTTGATTTAACAATTAATTACACAAACATTTAGGCTACAACGTCCTAACATAAACTTTGGAATATAAAATAAGATAATTTGAGAAACATCTCAGTATTTTTTGCTCATTCAATGAAAGTCATTGGTAACTAAAACAGCTTTGTTACCAACAGTCTTCAAAATAACTTCTTTTATGTTACACAAAAGAAAGGTTTGAAACGACATGAGGGTGAGGAAATGATGACAGAATTTTAATTGTTTTGGGTGAACTATCCTTTTAATGTTTTATATATATATTTTTTTATGAAATGATACTCGAAATAAGAAACCAAATCTGCCAGCAGGTGGCAGTAAATGTCTTTATGAGTCTTTCATTCAATTCGTTCAAACGGCTGATTCATTCAGGAATTCAGTAAACGGCTCTCTTTATGAATGTGACTTTGAATCATTTGATTCATACGATTCGTTTAAAACGCAGATTCATTCAGAAACTAAAAACCGCTGTGTTGCTCGGAGATGCACAACAATTCTGCTATGGTAATATGTTCTCTGCAAAATTGAGCAAAAGCACATACTATTGTGTTTAAAATATAACACAATATCAACTTCTTATTTACTGAACTGTTGTACAAAATCACTCGTGTAATACTGCTCTCGCTGCTCGTGTGATATCGTATGATATAAATATGAGACAAACTCATACAGGGGCATTTTTTGCACCAATATTTAGAATTTTAGGGCGTAACTGCATTTATGGAGTTGTTGCCCTGCATCATATGTGTCAACAGACCACTGCATGAAATGTGACCCTGGAGCACAAAAGCAGTCTTAAGTCGCTGGGGTATATTTGTAGCAATAGCCCAAAATACATTGTATGGGTCAAAATTATCCATTTTTCTTTTATGCCAAAAATCATTAGGATATTAAGTAAAGATCATGTTCCATGAAGATATTTTGTAAATTTCC
>NW_015625576.1:60854-68331 GCF_001515625.1 Sinocyclocheilus rhinocerous
GATGAAAGTTGCGTGTGTGAACCTGCGTCTGCGCGTCTCTCTCTACAAGCAATGAGGCTTAGTTCCTTCAAAAACAGCGCCTCATTGCAGAAAAATACAGTATAACGTTGCGAGTCAGTAGCCTGTCGAAGCTATTTTACTAATAAAAGTTTCCGTGCTGTGTTGTCGTGTGCAATAATGTGTGTGCGTGCATCTATGAAAGCAGCGTAGCCTACTGCATATAGTTTTAGTTTAGATATAAACCCGAGCCCGACCCGAACCCGAAGCTATTCATTAAACATTAACCCGAACCCGACCCGAAACCCGTCGGGCTTGGGTCGGGTAGCAGACCTCTAAAATATTAAAATATTTTAATCGCGTTATTTTTCATAACTAATTAATTAACGCGTTAAACTGACAGCCCTAATAAAAATACAGATAAATAAGAATAAATAAGTGTGTGTTTTCTCACCTCAGTGGGTTCAGACACCTGCATCTGCATAAGTGTGTGTTTTCTCACCTCAGTGGGTTCAGACACCTGCATCTGCGTCTCCGGCGGAGCTCGAATCACCATGATGATCTGATCCGGCGGGTTCACAGTGTTACGCAGGTCCAGACATCTAACGTATCCCAGCGTGACTTTCCGTTAAAGATCACAATATCCACAAATTCAACATCTTAGTCTACTCGAGCTGCTCAGATCCTAGTTTTCTGGTTTTAGAAATAATTTCAGCTACAAACCACTCAAATCTACACCTAAACCATGAAGAAAGAGTAAAAAAAGAGCTAAAGGACATTTTGAGAAGATTACACTCTCCGCTATTCACTCGCACACACTGAGATGAAGGATATTTCTTGTTGTGCGTGTCCTCAGTGAGGAGCCGTAGCTGTAAGCTGCATTTGTTAATGAGCTCGTCGAGTTTCTCCTCGGCCTCCGTCAGCTCAGAAACTTCTCTCTGCAGCGCCTGAAACCTGGCCACGGACGCCCCGTCGATACGGTTCCCCCTGAACACACCACAGATAAACAACTACACACACCCTTTATGAGTAAAACAATGACGCATACGATGAACGCACAGCCACTGAATGTTGTTCTTGGACTTCTTGGAGATCAGGTGGATTCCCTCCAGGACGTTGGTGATGTCGTAGATGCGCCGTTTCTGGACGTCCAGCACCTGAGAGGCCCAGTTGAGGTCGACCACGCCGTCTGGAGACTGAGCCAGGAGATCCAGGAAGCGTTTGGTGGTCAGATTCAGAGACGTGTCGTAGCGGGACTTCTCCGTAGCCACTTTCGGCACTAAAATAGAGTGGATTTCATGTGGAAAACTGATTTATGCTGCAGTGGAGGAGTGAAATTAATACTTTCATTCAGAAAGTACGCATTAAATTAATCAAAAGTGACACTAAAGGCATTTAGAATGTTACAAAAGCTCTTCATTTCAAATAAATGCTGTTCTTTTGAACTTTACGTTTATCAAAGAATCACAAAAATATAAGCATTTCCAAAAAATTACTGATATTCAACATTGATAACAATCAGAAATGTTTCTTGAAATCAGCATATTAGAATGGTTTCTGAAGGACCATGTGACACTGAAGACTGGAGTAATGATGCTGAAAATTCAGCTTTGATCACAGCAATAAATTACACTGTAACACGTATTTATATAGAAAAGAGTTCTTTTAAATTTTAATAATATTTCACAATTTTACAGCATTTTTGATCAAATAAAAGCAGACTTGGTGAGCAGAAAAGACTTCTTTAAAAAAAAAAAAAAAAATCTTAGCAACACCAAACTTTTGAACACTATTTATATTCGCCATTGATTGATATTTCCAGCTTTTCTTGACTATTTTAACAAATGTACATACCTCTGGGAGGCGCAGGTGTGGCTGGAGGTTCTGGTCCATGTGAAGCAGGTCGGGATGTGCAAATGTACTGATGATCGCTGTCCAAATCCAACTTCCTCTTCACCTGAAATCAAAAAGCAAAAGGAAAGCAGGGGTTATGACCTTGTAGAGCAATTAACATCTTAAAAAAAAAAAAAATTTAGTCAGATTAATACACCAATGCATGCATCATAAAACAAAACCTTACTACAATAACATAAAATCGCAGCGTAATTAAAGGGGTCATATGATGCTGCTAAAAAGAACATTATTCTGTGTATTTGGTGTAATGAAATGTGTTTATGCGGTTTAAGGTTCAAAAAACACATTATTTTCCACATACTGTACATTATTGTTTCTCCTCTATGCCCCGCCTTTCTGAAACGCGTCGATTTTTACAAAGCTCAAGAGAAAGGAAAAATTGAAATCGCATCATATGACCACTTTAAAATAATTCACGTGTCATAAAACAATAATGCTGCCTCAACAAACATCTAATTGCATGCCGATAATCTAGTGGTAATCGAGAAATCTGAGTTGTGAACTTAAGCCTACATTACTCAAGTACAGTGGTGATCATGAACCACTCCTTATGGATTTTGAACCTACAGGATTTGGGTTACAAGCCCAGATCCATTAAGCCACATTGTGGAATGGAATTTCAAATGGTGAAAATTCCATAAAGGTTAAAGTTCACATGCATGGAATAAAACACATGCACTGGTGTCCGAAGAGGCTGAAGTCGTACCGGCGGGCGGCCCAAAGTGGGTCTCCGGTGGTCTGGCTGGGTCGTGGTGGCAGTGGTGGTGTGATGAGGGGTGGCAAACAGCAAGATGTTGCCGGCTGCAGTGCTGGCCGTGGCCGTGCCAGGAGTGGAGATGATGACGATTTGATGATCTTCACTGAGATCGATGCTGCCACTGTTCAAGAGAGACTCAAAATCCACCAGCAGGTCCTCCGAGGTCTGGCCCGATATAAAACTCTCAGACATATCGGGCTAAAACAGCAGGGGTCACTTAGTCTCTGGGTTTATTTGCAATCCTTATGGCTTTCAATGCATGGAAACAGGTTGCTTTTCAAAATGCCATGCATGAGACAGAGTAGAGCTGGATAAGCCACGTTCTGACATTCAAAAGCATGTTAAAAACAGGCCTTGACTGAACATAAGGGTGAGACTCCCAAACCACAACAAGGCCAGAATTTAGGTCAACTTAAGTTTGCAAAACAAAAAAACATTTTACATTAATAAAAGTTAAGAATAAGATCACGCATGCTGTTTAGAAACACGTTTAAGCTATGTTTCACATGCATTATGAGTTTAGAGTTCTTTTAAGGAAGTGCTTTGAAAATGGCTGAAAAGCATAACACACACACAGTTCATCATAAATAAACATCATCATAAACAAATAGCAATGCAATTTCAACCTCTAAAGTGCATAAAACATGAAATGATTAAATATAATCCTCAAATTATTGACGATGTTGGGATATTTTGTAAGTAATAGAGTTTGTTTTTACATGAGCACTGGTAAACGCGTTAGAAGCGTGTAATTACACTGGTAAACAGGCTGGAGAGAAAGTAAATATAAAGATATAACCCGAACTGGATGCGGAACAAAGCACAAATCCGGTTTCTGTTCTCATCTGACACTTTAATCCAAAATATCCTTCGCTTTTGTCCTTTTTGATGACTCCATCCAGGAAGTATTGTCATTAACTCCAAATAACATCCAGATTCTCGCTCATTTAACGCATAAATCCATTGAAACAGGAGAGAGGTGCGGTCCGACTGTCCCCGCGAGCGACGCGCCAGGAATCGCTTCTGTTGTTGTTGTGTGTTTTTTTGTTCCAGCTGATCGGAACCTGCTCAAAGGTTTACGCGCCAAATCTTTTTTGCCGCGAAACTGACACGTGCCAGCGTGCCGCGCGCTGATTGGCTGATAACCCGCGTCCTTCGCGCTACGCGTCAGAGTTCCCAGGCCGCTGGTTGGCTGAAGCAGCTGTCACTCAAAGACGACCCGTTTTCTTTCTTTTCGCGTTTTTCAAATATAAAGATAAGAGTTGTCTGAACGTCGCACGTCTTTGGATTTATTTAAGTTTTTTAATGAATAATGGTAACGGATGAAGAGTTTGTTCGATCAGTTGGACATGTCATTATTTGTATGTATAGAAATAAAGAACCTCTGTAAGCTTTTGTCTAATCGTCTAGAAAAGTTGTTGAATGAAATCTAAATTGACATTATTTTGTTGTGAATTCTTCTAACCTATGCGACCATCATCTTTAATTTCATATAAATTCAAAAAATAATTATCGCTTTCTATGCAAAAAAATATATCTCTATATCCTGTTGTTTATGACACAATTTAGACTAATTAAATCTATATTAATCTATTCTGTATTTTATCTCATTACACGTTTATTAAAGCTTTAATTTTACAGCAAATGCAAAATTGCTTTATGTATAAAAAATCGACATATTAGTCACACGGTATGTTTCATATCAATGCAAAAAATACATATTTATATAAAAAATACTAATTACTGCACGGATTTGAATGCATATATAAAACCATATGTGAGATGCCGATGTCATAAAAATAACTAGTTAAATAAATTAATAATAACAAACTTTCTGTTCAATGTAAATGATTGTAATAAACCCCGCCCACCGCTGGCGTTATGCACAGGAGCTACAAGATGGCGCAGGCAATATTTGAGGTTCTGGAAGGTATTAATGCACTTTATTTAAAATCCTCCAGCATAATTACAAGCTGTACTATAGTATTTTATGTTTACAGTGCGAATGCATGCGCGCTCGAGACGTACAGGCCAAAGAAACACATTTTACACAGTTGTTTCGGTTCGTGTAAATGTCAGTGTGTCTGAATAGTAACAGAAATACATTTTAAAAAACATATAAATAATATTAGCGCAGGATTGCGGTCAATTTGATTCATTCACTTGAATGTACCTGAGAAGAGATTGATGTAGAGGAGGGAGGAAGAGCGATTGGAATAACAGCCTCGTGCTGCGGATCATGGCGGAGGGAGAGAGACACATCACTGGAAAAGCCGCTAAACAGCATTCATCTAATAAATGTGTTTTATTATTATTATTGTGCTATAATACACTAACAATCCCATGTTCAATATGAAAAATAGTAATTGTTATTTGATATAAGTTGGTATATTTGTTTTACAGATGTTTCCTTCCCTAAACTTGGATTTATGATCGAAAGAGATGGTCATATATATATATATATATATATATAGGCTATATCGCATTCTTAGAATTACCTTACAGTATATAACATAAATATCATGGTGCATGAATATGGAAATCATATTCATTAGACAGTCGTACATATGTTCTTAAATAAATAAATATATTGGTGTGAAATATTGATTTGAGTGTAAATAATTATATATAATATGTGCAAAGAAAGGGAGTTAGAGACAACTAGCACAGATATGTAGGAAACCAGTGCTTGGTATATACAAAATATTTGCATAATGCTGTGTTTGACCAATCCAGATCAAATAGTGATGAGAGTAATTATAATTATTAATACTACTGTATATGTATACACTCACTTAACAGTATTGTAACTGGTGTAATTGTCAGATAGTGATTTGTTGGTTTGTTAAATAACTGATGGATTAAGATTTAAAATCTCTTTATAAACAGACCTTTAAAACTCTAGATAAAAAGCCTAACCAATATCACCACTGTAGGGTTTTGGAGAAATACAATTTTTTGAGCTTTGATAATTTTAGACTTTTCTCAAATTTGTGTATGGTATATAAAATTTTTAATGGTTTAGCCCCTTCTGTACTTCGTGATTTTGTGCATTTTCGCTCTACAGTCTCTGTAAGATCTACTATATTTATTTGTTTTTTTTTTTTGTGGCTCTGATGGGATGTGTATAAGTATTACTGTATTGTATATGTTTGTTATTTTGTTCTATATCTGTGATTATGATTACCTGCCAAGGGACCGCGGATGAAAACTAGCCATTGGCTAAATTCGGTACAATGCATGAAATGGAAACATTTATGTTAAAATTGTACATGGTCCCTTTTCAAATAAAGTTTAATAAAAAAATATATATATTGATTGATTAATGCATATTTGTCCCGTTGAAGGCATGGACAATCAGACGGTGCTCAATGTCCAGTCATTGTTAGACGGTCAGGGGGGTGTTTTGGATCCGGGAACACAGAATGTCTCAGGAACAACCATCCAGCCAATGGGTGAGACTCATTCACGCATTTATCTGATTAAATATTCAAGTTTAACATAATGCATAATCTGCCTGTTAAAGGTAAAGTGTGCATTTGTATATTTTAGTATTTATATAATATTCATATTTCGAATGAGATTTTACTTTCACTTTTCATTTTATTTTAGTTTAAGTTTGTCATGTGCTTTTGTCATTTTTATTAGGTCTTTATTTATTTCTATTTAGCTTTAATTTATTTCTATTTCAGTTTGTGCCTTTTTAGTATTTAAACTTTAACTTATTTTATTTCAGTTTTAGTTGCCAAGACATGAATCCTAATTAAAGTGTTTTAGGTTTTCCATCGAAAATTTATATTTTATTGAATTTCAGCTTTATTTCAGTTATCTAAAATAATTATTAATAGTTTTATTTTTTGTTAACACTAACAACACTGTTATGTATATACATAGTATTTTTTGAGAAAATGTGTATATTTTCAGTTTTCATTTTAATTTTAGTTTAAGTTTTAGTAAATTTGTTATGTGCTTTTGTCATTTTTATTAGTGTTTTTTTTTGTTGTAATTTTAGTACTTCAACTTATTTATTTCAGTTAGCTGCCATTTAAAAGCTTTCATTTTAATTTTAGTTTTTTTAATTTTAATTTTTAGTTTTTATTAGTTTCTGCTCTTTTACTATTTTTATTTAGCTGTAATTTATTTTTACTTCATTTCTTTGGTAATTTTAATACTTCAATTTTTTTAACTTTAAGTTTTTCATCTAATATTTATATTTTATTTTATTTCAGCTTTATTCCAATTACTTAAAATGATCAATAATTTTAGTTAACAATAACAACACTGATTTGTGTACCTTACCTAGTAGGGCTGTCAAAAAAATTTTGAATTTCGAATATTCGTCGAATTTAAAATAAAAATCCACATTCGAATGCAAAAACGTTGCATTCGAATTTTAGGTGTGCGTCAGGCAGCCTTATCAGTGGCGCACGAGATGCAATGACGATGTAAGTGTCGTTGCATTTTAATGCTTTTGTTAGCCTATCCAGTAGATGCGACCCACTAGATGCGGTGCTGCTACGTTGTTCATTCAAAATATTGCAGAAAAAGAGAACAATCAGTCATTTTTATTGTTGTTTACGTCAAAACCGAAACCAAGCCGTTCACACAGAACGCATATTTATCGCATTTTCTAGAGGGACATCTATCACCGCTGCACTCGCATCTCGCACAAGAGAGCGGCATGTTTAGAAAACCATGTAAAATTGATGCAAGTTCAACTTTTAAAAAACATGTTTCAAGACTTTATGGCGTGTTTCCCCTTCTCACTGTATCTCATGTTTTTAAATGAAGAAAGTACTCTTTGTGATT
>NW_015625576.1:68508-68638 GCF_001515625.1 Sinocyclocheilus rhinocerous
CTTGTGGCCTCAGGAGAGAAGCCAAAAGCGCCAAAAGCTCCTAACTGAAATTATGCCTTATAAATTCGAATATTGATAATATTTAAGTAAAAAATTCCAAAAATTCCAATCAGCCATTTTGACAGCCCTA
>NW_015625576.1:71746-84497 GCF_001515625.1 Sinocyclocheilus rhinocerous
TTTTTTTTCTAATTGTTTAAGCAACTTTATCAATTATATAAGGTTTATAAACTTTATTTTAAACATTATGCACTTTTTTTCAAAGATAGTCGTGTTATTTTATTACGCTTTGAAGAAACGTGCATAATATTTTGCGAGATGCGCCCTCTTGTGGCCTCAGGAGAGAAGCCAAAAGCTTTTTTTCCCCCTAACTGAAATTATGCCTTATAAATTCGAATATTGATAATATTTAAGTAAAAAATTCCAATTTAGTTTTTCAGCCATTTTGACAGCCCTAATACCTAGTAATGATGCATTTGTAAAAGCTTTTTCATTCAATTATTTGTCTTAACACTTTCATGTCACATTATATCTGCAGACGATGATGATGTCTTTCTGTGTGGGAAATGTAAGAAGCAGTTCAACTCTTTGCCGGCGTTCATGACTCACAAGCGTGAACAGTGTCAGTCCAACACGCCGTCACTGGCCACCGTCTCTCTGGCCTCCAACAACGCCTACACCTCCGTCCCGTCCATCAGCGCCGCTAACAGACAGGTACAGCACACCTGCTGAAAAACCATGAGACGCCATATTACTGAAATTCATTCTGTTTTTATGTTTATATAATCCTCAAGGTGTCAACGTACATCACTGTGCCGCAGTCACCGCTCACACACACGCTGGTCCAGGGAAATGTGTTGGTCAGCGATGAGGTTCTGATGTCGGCCATATCAGCGTTCAGCTCTCTAGACCAGCCGATGGCAGCCATGCAGGGATTGACGCAGGTAACACTGAATAAAGCTTAAAGGAATAGTTCAGCCGAAAATTAGAATTTGCTGAAAATTACTCACCCTCAGGACATCCAAGATGTATTTGAGTTTGTTTCTTCATCAGATTTGGAGATATTCAGCATTGCATCACTGTCTAAGCAATGGATGCTCTGCAGTGAATGGGTGCCGTCAGTATGAGAGTCCAAACAGCTGATAAAAACATCACAATAATCCACAAGTAATCCACAGCACTCCAGTCCATCAGTTAACATCTGGAGAAGACAAAAGATGCGTGTTTGTAAGTTCACTGGAGGAAGCGTTATTATGGATTATGGACTTATTATTTTAGCTGGAAGAGGCAGTTTAAAGTTAAAAACATCTTAATGATGGATTTGTGTCTTATAAACACGCAGCTTTTGGCTTCTCCAGACATTAACTGATGGACTGGAGTGGTGTGGATTATTGTGATGTTTTTATCAGCTGTTTGGACTCTCATTCTGACGGCACCCATTCACTGCAGAGCATCCATTGCTGAGACACTGATGCAATGCTACATTTCTCCAAACCTGATGAAGAAACAAACTCATCCTAATCTTGGATGTCCATTTTTGGGTGAACTAACCCTTTAAGGATTACAAATAAACTGGTAACCTCTGACATTGCTTGTGTTTTTCAGAGTAATCTCAGCATGCACGCGGGAACCTCGTACCTCCAGCACCATCAGCAACCTCCACAGCCCCTCCCTCCGACACAGGCCACGCCCATGTCCTCACAGGTGCCCTCCAGCAACAGTAACTCAGTGGTGCAGGTGTACAGCACACTGCCCCCTATGGGCGGAGGCGGTACTGCAGAAATGTCTGCTCTGGGGCTTCAGTCGTTTCAGTCCATTCAGGTACAGCGCTGTTCATTAATTCACATGATCACAAACGTAATGTGCATATTTCACGAGTATTCAACTCTGAAATTCACTCAAAATTAAACTTCATGGTACATATTTGACAGAAATGGTAAATACTATTATTAAAAACACAATATAATAGACCTACGTTATAATATAATATATACTATTATAGTAATTATTAATATTTTGAATATGCTATTATTTTTATATTTTCAGTAGTTTAAAGTTAAGTAATTTTTTTAGTAGGCAATGTTATTTTAGTATTATTTATATACTATTATAGTATTTATTAATCAGATTTTTTTTCATTTTCAGTTTCCATTTTCATTTTAGTTTAAGGTTTAGTCATTTTATGTGCTTTTGTTGTTTTTTAGTAGTGTTTGTTTTTTTATATATTTTTTTATTTAAATTAAATTTATTTTATTTCAGTTTTAGTAATTTTAGTACTTCAACTTACACTTTTTTATTTCAGTTTGTTGCCAAGGAAACATTTCTAGTTTTCATTCAAGTATTTTAATTGTAATGTTTTCATCTAATATTTATATTTTATTTTATTTCAGCTCTATTTAATTAATAAAAACAATTTTAATAGTTAAAATTTTAGTTAACAATAACGTCACTGTTAGTGTAGATATTTTTATTTCTATTTAGCTTTAATTTATGTTTATTTCACTTTTAGTTTTGGTCATTTTAGTTCTTTAATATTAATTGCAACATTAGTAATTTTTGTTTAAGTTTTCAAAGTTTTTCATCTAATATTTGTTTTATTTTATTCCAGTTATATATCAGTTACCCCAAAAATTTTTTTTATAGTTTTAGTTAACAATAATAACACTGGCTGAAAATAAAAATATGCATTTATAAGTAAATTTTAAGTATATTTATATAAACCTCTAAAGGACTTTGTAAACAGTTTTTAGAAGGTGCTATTGATAAATAATATTTAATTATTATTAAATCAAGGCCTTTTCTGATTAAATAAATCTGCATATATATTCTAAGTTTACTGATGCAGGTTTGGCTGTTTAATGAACATTTAATTACCTGATGTGTCTGTGTGTTCGGCAGGTTCCCAGTCAGTGTGTGGAGGGCCAGGTGTTCAGCGCCGCTCCGGTTTACAGCCCAGGAAAACTGACCAACAAAACCAAGACCTGCACCATCAGCACAAACCTCTCTGAGCTGGGTGAATATGACAAGGTTATCATCCCTAAGAGAGCCAGAACCTCCAAGAAAACACAGGATGGTAGTTCACAGCGTCAATACATGATCTACACCAACCAGTCCGCTTATGTATTTGAATAAACAAGTACTACTTTTCAAAGTTTGGGGTCAGTAAGATTTTTTTGAAAGAAATTAATACTTGTATTCAGCAAGGAGGCATTAAATTGATCAAAAGTGACAGTAAAGACATTTATAATGTTACTAAAAATTTCTATTTCAAATAAATGCTGTTCTTTTGAACTTTCGATTCATCAACGAATCATGAAAAATAAAATGTATCACAGTTTCCACAAAAATATTGGGCAGCACAACTGTTTTCAACACTGATAATAATCAGAAATGTTTCTTGAGCAGCAAATCAGCATATTAGAATGATTTCTGAAGAGCATGTGACACTGAAGACTGGAGTAATGATGCTGAAAATACAGCCTTGATCACAGGAATAAACTATATTTTAACATATATCCACATAGAAAACAGCTATTTTAAATTGCAAAAATATTTCACAATTTTACTGTTTTTACTGTATTTTTATTAAATAAATGCAGCTTTGGTGAGCAGAAGTGACTTCTTTCAAAAACGTGAAAAAATCTTACAAGCGCCAAACATGTAAACAATAGTACATATAAAGTAACTGACAACTGCAAGAATATCCAGTCTCTTATTTTGTTCCAGCAGGCCAAGCTAAAGGAAAAGCCCAGAAGCTCAAGTGCAATTACTGTGACAAAGTGTTTACCAAGAACTTTGACCTCCAGCAGCATATTAGAAGGTAAAGGAGAAAATTCATATGAGATGTTTTTGTTCAGTGGTCTCAAAATCATGACAGTAACTGCACGAAATTCAAACAATTTGCAAAGCACATGCGTAAACATTCACAAGAACATAAACATGGCATCTAAAACTCTGTCTGGCGTCTAAATCTGCAGTCACACGGGTGAAAAGCCCTTTCAGTGTATCGTGTGCGGCCGTGCCTTCGCTCAGAAGTCCAACGTGAAGAAACACATGCAGACGCACAAGGTCTGGCCCGCTGGAGTTCACAGCACTGCTTCCAGGATGCCCATCACCGTATGCGTGCTTCCTCTAAACAGTGACGAAAACTCACAGCAGATGGAGGAAGAAGGGCAAGAGCAAGGTGAGACAGCACGAGCTACAGGAATAGTTCAAACAAAAATTTTAATTTGATGAAAATGTTCTCACCCTCAGGTCATCCAAGATTAGGATGAGTTTGTTTCTTCATCAGATTTGGAGAAATGTAGCATTGCATCAGTGTCTCAGCAATGGATGCTCTGCAGTGAATGGGTGCCGTCAGAATGAGAGTCCAGACAGCTGATAAAAACATCACAATCATCCACAAGTAATCCACACCCCTCCAGTCCATCAGTTAATGTCTTGTGAAGCCAAAAGCTGAAACAAATCCATCATTAAGACGTTTTTAACTTCAAACCATCACTTCTGGCTAAAATACGAGTCCTCTATCCATAATAACGCTTCCTCCAGTGAAAAAGTGGTCTTGTCTGAATCAGGAGAGAAATCTGCACAGATCAAACACTGTTTACAAGCCAAAACATCTCTAAACAAATATGTGGGTGGATTTTGATGTGATAAACAACAAGAGATGGACTTTTTCACTTGAGGAAGCGTTATTATGGATTATGAACTCATATTTTAGCCATAATCAGTGTTTTGAAGTTAAAAACATCTTATTGATGGATTAGTTTCTTACAAACACGCAGCTTTTGACTATACAAAACATTAAAGGGGTCATATGATGTTGCTAAAAAGAACATTATTATTTATTTTTGGGTGAACTATTCCTTTAATCCTGGTGATGTTTCATACCAACCTAAAGATTTGTGTGGCTTCGTCTCCAGCCATTGAGGAGCAGGACGCTGGGGTCCAGGAGACACAGGGTTCAGCGGAGGGGAAACAGAGCAGCGGGATGAACCAGAACAAGCAGATCATCCTCATCGACAGCTCGTACCAGTGCCAGTTCTGCTCAGCCAAATTCAGCACCTACTTCCAGCTGAAGTCTCACATGACGCAGCACAAGAACGAACAGGTACCGCACACAGACAGAAACATTTTACAGAGCCAGAATACTAAATATCACCACAAAATGTATATTTACATTTATTCATTTAGCACACTCTTTTTTTATCCCAAGCGACTTACAAAACAGAACAAATATTTGTAATATACAATGCCAGGTTTATTAGACAAATAGATTATGAAGCAAGAGGAGAAGTGCAGAAATAGAAAAATTATTTTCTTACCAGTTTTTTTTCCCACTGAAAATATCTAAACATCCTTAAAATTAGATAAATTATCTATATAAAATATTATAAAATATTTAGATATATACCGGTAATTAAATAAGTAAACGTAAAGCAAAACTGCATAAGAGAATATATCTTGAATTAAGCTTATTTTTCTGTGCTCATTATAGCAAAGATGTTTTTTATTTTTTATTGTTTTCAGCAGAAATGTAAAGAGATTTATGCTTAAAAGGGAAAAACAAACAGCTTAGAATAGATTCTCTGAAAACAAGTTATTACTTAGCAATTTTGCTTCTCAGGTAAATTTATCTTGTTCTGTTAAATAATGTACGCTACTGTTTAAAAGCTTGGGTTCAGTAAGATTATTATTATTTTTTTTTTAATAAATAAATATCTTACGCATTAAAATGATCAAAAGTAACAGTAAGGACGTTTATAATGCTACAAAAGATTTCTATTTCAAATAAATGTTGTTCTTTTGAACTTTGTATTCATGAAAGAATCCTGAAAAATAAAATGCAAAAAATAAAATTACTATCTAACAGTTTTGCTTCTCAGATAAATTGATCTTGTTTTAAGGATCTTTAAATGACATAAGATATTTTGGTAACACTTTACATTAAGCTCACATTAGTAAACAGTAGTTAATGCATTTACTAACATTAACTAACAATGAGCAATACATTTGTTACAGTAATGATTAATTTTAAACTTTAGGTAAAATAAGTACAACTGTTCATTGCTAGTTCATGTCATCATGTTAACTTTTGATTTTAATAATCTATTATTAAATGTGAATGAAATTAACATTAACTAAGATTATTAAATGCTTTAGTAGTATTTTTCATTGTTAGTTCATGTTAACAAATGGAACCTTAGTTCTGTAAAGTGTTACCACTGTTTTTACTGAAAAAAGAGACAATGATGCTAAAAATATAAAATAGCATCTTTCGTTTCAGATTTACACAACACCAAACGTCATGTAAAAATGAAGTGTGGATAGTCATTTTAGTCATCTCAGTGTGCGATGGTCAAACGTGACTAACTCTATGAAGTTCCTGTCAGGTGTACCGCTGTGTGGTGAAGAGCTGCTCTCAGACGTTTCAGAAGCTGGATCAGTTTCTGGAGCACATCCACACGCACCAGGAGCAGCTGACGTACCGCTGTCACCAGTGCAGTAAAGTCTTCCCATCGCTCTTCGAGCTCGGCCTTCACCAGTACTCACACAGCTTCTGTCCGCAGCAGAACCAGCACAAAGAGACCAACTACTACAGGTCACACACACACACACACAAACAATCACTTGCTAACTACTACAGGTCACACACATACACACACACACACAATCACTGATCAGCTACTACAGGTCACACACAAACAACCACTTACCAACTACTACAGGTCACACAGACACACAGACACACACACACACACACTCTCTCTCACACACACACAGAATTACTTACCAACTACTACAGGTCTCACACACACACACACTCTCTCTCACACACACACAGAATTACTTACCAACTACTACAGGTCTCACACACACACACACTCTCTCTCACACACACACAGAATTACTTACCAACTACTACAGGTCTCACACACACACACACTCTCTCTCACACACACACAGAATTACTTACCAACTACTACAGGTCTCACACACACACACACTCTCTCTCACACACACACAGAATTACTTACCAACTACTACAGGTCTCACACACACACACACTCTCTCTCACACACACACAGAATTACTTACCAACTACTACAGGTCTCACACACACACACACTCTCTCTCACACACACACAGAATTACTTACCAACTACTACAGGTCTCACACACACACACACTCTCTCTCACACACACACAGAATTACTTACCAACTACTACAGGTCTCACACACACACACACTCTCTCTCACACACACACAGAATTACTTACCAACTACTACAGGTCTCACACACACACACACTCTCTCTCACACACACACACTCACACACAATCACTGACCAGCTACTACAGGTCACAGTGATAAGACTTAAGAGGTTAAACTCTGCTCAGATCTGAATGTGTCGTTGTTGTTGTTTTTGTGTTCAGATGTATGAAGTGTCAGAGTAAATATTCCACACAGGAAGCTCTGGAACAACATCTCCTGAACGCCACACACAATTACCCCTGTCCACACTGCCAGAAGGTCAGCAATATTTCAGTATTATTTACATAATATTATAGTATTTCTTAATAATTTGAATTATTTTTATTTTTATATTTTCACTTTTCGTTTTCATTTTAGTTTGTTTTAGTAATTTTGTTATGTGCTTGTCATTTTATAATTTTTTTTATATATATTTCTTTTTACCTTTATTTTATTTATACTTCGGTTTTAGTAATAAAAAAAAATAAATCTTTTTTTAAGTTTAAGTTTTACATCTAATATTTACATTTTATTTCAGCTTTATTTCAATTAAATCTTTTTTATATATTTCTATTTAACATATATATATTTTTTTTTTTTTCATTTTTTGTAATTTTAGTACTTCAGCTTAAATTTACTGAAGTCGGTTGCCAAGGCAACATTTCTAATTTGTTTGTTTGTTTGTTTTTTTAATTTAAGTTTTTCATCTAATATTCATATTTTATTTCAGCTTCATTTCAGTTAACAAACAATATTTTATTTAAAATGTTTTAGTATTATTCAGTACCATTATTGTATTTAATACTTTGAATTAGCCTTTATTTCTATTCTGTTTTTAATTTTAAGTTTTAGCAATTTTGTTATGTGCTTTTGTCATTTTTTGTATTTTTTTTAATGTTACTAGTTTTAATGTTTGTTTTTTTTTTAGTTAGTTGTCAAGGCAACATTAAATTTAACTTTTTCATCTAATATTCATATTATATTTTATTTTATTTCAGCTTCATTTCAATTGATGAAAAGGATTTTTAATGTTTTTAGTTTTAATTTTAGTTTAAGCTTTAGTAATTGTATGTTTTCATAATTTTTATTAGTTTTTGTTTTGTTATTTAACTTTATTTCAATTTTACTATAGTTCTAGTTTCATCTTAAACTTTCTAACTACCATTATAAAGTGTTACGTTTTTCATGTAATATTTATATTTTATTTAAAGTAAAAAAAGATTTTTAATAGATTTAGTTTTAGTTAATAATAGCACACTGCAGAAGGCACCAGAGGAGTCAGCGCCTGAACATTTCTGTTCAAAGAATCATATTGAAGAATCAAGAATCAAATGAAACATATTTGTCAGCGGTGAATGTGTTTGTATCTGTCAGGTGTTTCCGTGTGAGAGGTATTTCCGCAGGCATCTCTCCACTCACGGCGTCGGCGGCAAATTCAAATGTCAGATCTGTAAAAAGTTCTTCAAAACAGAGCACTACCTCAAACTACACACAAAGATCCACTCAGGTACAGTATTTTACTCGTAAACACAGTTTTAGTCTTATATAGTTGAGTTCATGAAGGATCTAGAAAGATTGAAGTCCCACAAACAGATGAGTTAATGTATTAATTAGCTTTGATTGAGTAATAAACTGAATTTATTTTGAGTCTGATGTACCGTATTGGCCCGAATATAAGACGACCCTGATTATAAGACGACCCCCTTTTTCCAGATGTACCTTTTGGGAAGAGACACATGCTGATCCACGAACCCTTCAAGAAGTACAAGTGTCCCTTCAGGTGAGTGACGGCAGAGAAGCATCCGTGTGATGTGAATGTGTTTGATGATTTGATTTCTGTGGCAGGACTCATGTGGGCTGCACTAAAGAGTTCAACAGACCCGACAAACTCAAAGCTCATATTCTCTCACATTCAGGTGAGGATGATGAAGTCTGAACTTTAGTACTTCAGTTTTACATATAATATTCAGCCTTATTTTAATGAACGAAACTGATTTTAATAGTTTGTTTTAGTATTATTCATATACTATTATAGTATTTATTAATAATGTTAGTATTATATTAGAATTTTAGTCATTTTAGTTTGTTTTAGTCATTTTGTTATGTGCTTTTGCCATTTTTGTTTTTTATTTCTATTTAGTTTGATTAAATTTTGTTTCTAGTTTTAGTCATTTTAGTTCTTTAGCTTAAAATGATTTTCTAATTATCATAAATTTTCAAGTGTTAAGTTTTTTTAATTTTTCATATAATAGTTTTATTTTATTTTAACTTTATTTTTAATCAAATAAAAACTTTTTAATAGATTTAGCTTTAGTTAACAATATATTGTAGTATACTATACAATTTTGTATTTTTATATACTAATATTCATATTTTATTTAATTTCAGCTTTATTTCAATTAACTAAAATAGTTTTTACAATCATTGAGACACTACTAGTTTTTATTAATATTTTGAATTGGTTTTCATTTTTATATTGTCCATTTTCTTTTTAATTTGAGTATTTTTGTTGTGTTTTTGTCATTTTTATTAGTCTTTTTTAATAATTCTATATTTTAAGTTTTATTTCAGTTTTTGTTGTTACTTTAGTACAAGGTAAAGTTTAGAAAAGTTCACAAACCCCTTTTGATTAAAATCTGCATTTATTATATATAAATATAAATCTGCATATTGTGTATGAGTTTTAATATAATATATATATATATATATATATATATATATATACACACACACTACTTTTTTATTAAAAACTATATATAATGTAATATATAATATACTCATAATATGTGAATACATATGCAGCCAAATATATATATATATATATATATTAGTTTTTAAGCATATATATTCAAAATTATTATTCTATTCTATTATTCTAAATATGAGTGTTTACTTAAAAAATACTTAAATTATAATCAAAAAATATTTTCTTGGCAAAACCCCTTAATATCTTAGTAATAGCTTTGCTTATCAGGTGAATTTATCTTGTTTTTATGGACATTTCAATACTGTTACTGCAAAACAAGGCAAAGATACTCTAATAAACGTTTTTTGTTGTTGTTGAGTAATGTGGAACTGTATAATAATGTATGAAGGGAATGTAGGTATAATCTCTTTTTCTCTCCTGCAGGTATAAAGCCGTATAAGTGTCAGTTCTGTCAGAAGTCGTTCAGTCGTCGCGCTCACATGCTGGAGCATCAGCGCTCGCACACCGACAACTACCGCTTCCGCTGCGCCGCCTGCAACAAGGGCTTCACCCGCCACAAATACTACAGTGATCACAAGTGTCCGCTGGCGGGGGCCGCGCAGGGTGCAGACGGGACGCCGGGACGGGACAACAGCGGCCAGGGTAAATACACACACACCTTAAAGGGACAGTTCACCCAAAAATGAAAATTTGCTGTTAATTTACTCACCCTCTGGCCATCCAAGATCACATTTTACATATTCAGTAGAACAGTAAAGAAGATTTTTAGCTGAAACTGTGATCCTTGGTGATTCATAAAATGCAAGTAAACAGCTACTGGCACTTTGAGAGTCAAAAAAGCATATACAGGCAACACTAAATGAATCCCTGTGGCTTCTGATGATATATTAAGGTCTTATGAAGCGAAATGATCAGTCTGTGCAAGAACCTAAATATTATTTACAAAATTATTACCTGTAATCCAGAGCCTCTAGACAAACTAGGAAATCAGATTCTTTTCCTCAAACTGATTCTTTCGAACAGTTCGTTTCAATGAACTGGTTCAATTCACTAGTTCATTTACGTAATCACGCAGTGATGTAAAGTATGCGCGATTATATTATTAAAGCGCCCAATAATAATGTGAAACGTGGATGTTTTACATGTCTAAAGCATATAAACAGAATAAACTAGCCTAGCTCACCTTTGTACATAAACAATGAGAAACCCTAATAACATTAATTATTAAGTTCGGTTCACTCATGCTCATATCAGCGGCTCATTCAGTCCGAGTCGAACTGTTTCCTCAGTTCAGTGACTGGTGAATGATTCATTCATCACAGGATCAGATGCGCTGGTATTTCGGCTCATTTTGACTGAGTAACTTGTAGATCTGTGCTGCTTGAGCCACAAACTGTTTCAGATGATTCAGTCCGATTTGGTGAACTGATTCAACTAAAAGAAGAACTGATTCGTTTGTGAACCGGACATCACTCCGAACCGTTTGCCTGAGGCTCTGGATTACAGGTAATTATGTTGTAAATAATGATCAGTTTCTTGCACAGACCAGTCGTTTCGCTTCATAAGACCTCAACATATCGTCAGGAGCCACGAGGATTCATTTTGTGTTGCCTGTATGTGCTTTTTTGACTCTCAAATTGACGGTAGCCATTGACTTGCATTTTGTGAATCTGCAAGGAGCACAGTTTCAGCTAAACATATTCGTTACTGTTCTGCTGAAGAAAAAAAAGTCACCTACATCTTGGATGGCCTGAGGGTGAGTAAACTAACAGCACATTTTCATTTTTGGTGAACTCTCTCTTTAACATGCAACTAGTGGAATTAACGAGTCATTACCACCTCAACGAAACAACATCTTTTGTTATTTCCTCAGACACAGGAGACGGATCTCCTGCCGCGGAGCCTGATGAACCTGGAGAAACCGAAGAGGAGGACGAGGATAATGACGGCCAGACGCAGCAGGATGAAGAGCGTGAGCAGATGAGAGGAGAGGAGGAAGAGGAAGAGAGGAGCGAGACGAGACTGGATCACATGCAGGAAGACGACAGCGCCGTCAGACTGCTGTCTGAACCCATGTGCTTCCAGACGGGCGACTGATGAACATTTTACAAACGTGCATCACACTGTTTACATAGCGTCGGCTTTCAGTCGTTTTTAAAAGCATAAATGATGATTTCCTTCATTGTTAAGGGTTCAGATCCCTGTTGCTGATCTTTAATATTTGATTTGTTTTATATTAAAACATTATTATAAACTGATTTCTTTTTTTCTTGCATTTGTTGAGATGAACTCAGACTGTAACCTAATCTATACGGTTTCAAATAAATATTTATCTGAATTTCTGCACATTTGCAGTACAATTATTATGTATTGTCCATACATATGTATGATATATATTTATAATGCTTGTCCATAAATCATGCAATTTATGGGATGTGGGCCAAAAACATTATAAAGCAATGTTGTAATTGTGAACAAAAAGTAAAACTAATAATCATTTTCTGTAAAAATAAAATAAAAGTATTAGATGAAAAACTTCAGCATATTCTTTTTCATTTAGTTGCCAAGGCAACATTTCTAATTTAATATTTTAACATTACTAAAACAAAAACTGAAATAAAAATAAAGCTAAAAATAAATAATAATAATAAACAAACTATTAAAAAATATTATTAGATTAGATAATATTAGATGCAAAACTTCACCTTAAACATATTTTATTTCCTTTAGTTGCCAAAGCAACATTCTAATTAAAAATTTTTGTAAGTACTAAAATGACAAACTAAAACTGAAATAAAAAAAATGAAGCTAAAATGAAGTATTAAGAATAATAAAAATTATTTTCAGTAAAAAATAAAAAAATAAAAAATAAATATTTTATGAAAACCTTCACTTTAAGCTTATTTTAGTTGCTAAAGCAACATTTTATATTTTTTAGGTTTTTAACTTTTTTTTTCAAATTTTTTTTT
>NW_015625576.1:84600-92711 GCF_001515625.1 Sinocyclocheilus rhinocerous
TATATATATATATATATATATATATATATATATATATATATATTAAAAATTTAAATAAAATATAAACAGATGAAAAATGTAAGGTGTATTTCGACACCTTAAGCGTATTTATTTCAGTTAGTTGTCCAGTTTTTTTTTTATGTTTCTTTGTCCATTAAAATGCAACGTTTTGTGAGGTTTTATGCCAGAAGCGTTGTGTTTTTAAGATGCCATATCAAGTTAAAAGCAGTTCAACTTTTGCAATAAAATGTCTGGAAACCCCTGCATTTGTTCAGTTTAGTTTGATTGTGCCTCATCCATGTGGATTTAATGCTAATGCTAATTATTTTGCATTACAAACAGCATCCAGGTCTCAAAAACAACACCAGACATTTTCCCATAGAGTTATTTATTCAGCTGCTGAACATCTTTTCACATTTGACTATACATACAAATCAACGCTAGTAAATAAACTCGGAAACGACCATGAAAGAGGCCGCTTCTACTTTATACTAAAATCATCCGATTAATCTGAAGAGAGAGGAGAGTATTCACACCATGTACAGGATTCAGTTCATATATGGAGTTAAAATGGTTTGGTTTTCATGGATCGGTTGGGAAAAAAAGAAAAGTCAAAATGAGAGCCGGATCACATATAAACCCGAGGATTTCACTGGTTAAATTCTCATTCAAACAGGGTAAATTGGATTAAAAATAGCGGTTTAAATAAATATTTGATGTTGATTTATTTTCTGAAAATCTAAAAGATCCTCCCTGACACCCTTAAACAGTCATCCAAATGAGTCTTCATATTATTACCCATAATGCAATGTGCTGAACCACAGCTATACGCTTTATAGCAGGGCTTTTGGGCTCCTCCAGTGGTTTAGACTAGAAGCACTTCAAATAATTCATGAAACATCGATCTGAACAGCCCAAGAGCTTCCAGAATACTTAAAAAGCTGTGTTTAAAGCAGCCGCCCTATAGAACTAGAGCGGTACCTGTGAAAAATACTGCTCTCTCCCAAATTTAGGCCCAAATAAACTCACATTATCGCTTCAGGGATTCAAGGCCAGCGCCGTGTCTGAAAGGGACACAATTTCAGTTCATTTCAGAGAAATCATTTAGTAATGTGAATCTGTGCTCGAGGACCAGAGCGTGAAATCAGACACACTGGAGACCAAGAACAAGAATGTCCTGAAATCACTCGAGTCATTTTATATCATTTTAGAAATGTCAAAGCCATGTTTCACCTCAAAACACACACAAATTATATATATATATATATGGACTTCATTTTTTCAATATATCTTATTTTAATACATCTATACGTATAGTTACATATAAAAAACCTATTAAAATATATAATGTATAAAAAAATATCTATTTTATTCAAATATAAAACAATAATTAAATATTTAGAATCAGTTTTATACATATTTTATATATGTGTATATACGTTTACATATATATATATGTATGTAATATTTAGGAAATATATTACTTTTTAAATTATGTATATATATATATATATGTAATATTTTAATAAAATGTATCTTTTAATATATATTTTCAATAGTTGTTTTATATGTAACTCGTATATCTATATACTGTATGTATAGGTACGCATGTATGAAAACAAAATATACTCTGCATAAAGACCATTACATTACAATATTTTGCACTGCAACAATATTTTCATGAAAATCAAAGATTTTACAAATTTACATCAGCATAATGTGGAAAAGCTTTTATTTCTATAAAAAAAACATTCTGCTGTAATTGAATTATTTAATAAATGTATTAGTTTGGTTTAAGGTTATTATTTTTTTGTTTCGATCAGCACAAGTTAAATTCACTACAAGACAATTAAAAGTATATATATATATACTGTATTTTTCACTTAACAGTTACAAGAACAAGTGGAAAACACATTTTTTCAACATTATAATAGTGAGAATTTGAAAAAATATGTTTGTCATGAATATGTTTTAATTTTAAAGTCACAATGCAAAATACCTTAATTGTCCTTATATTTTTGCAAAATATAATTTCTAAATGATTTGGGGATGAAACTGGCCAGTTCTTGACAGTTTGAATGAATATTTTAGGTCAGTGGTGCAATAAGCCATCAGGTTCTCTCACCTGTCGAGTGCTACACTTTAATAACTCAGTTTGTTTGGATGACAGTGAGGAAAAAAGGCACAAGGAGACCCGTCGTAGGGTTTGTGAACATAAAAACACACATTCACAGCGCTCTGGTGACTCTTCAGAGAGTCTGCTCTTTCTTCTGGAGTCGTGGAGAACAGCACTCGCTGGATTGATCACATGTAGAAACGTCAGTCACGTATCTGACACGCTTGCATAAAGCCTCCTCAACTCACAGGGATACAGAAATTAATACCCCCATTTTCCCATAATGCACCTGTGTGTCAGATCATCGGTCTGTCCTCTCAGTAAAACTAGTGTGCATGAGATCTGTGTGTCCTCTGTTTGTGTGTGTGTGTGTGTGTGTGTGTGTGTGAGAGAGAGAGAGAGAGCGTCTCACTCCTGACCGAAACCTTCCGTCTCCTCAATCGCAAACATCAGCTTCTCCTTCAGCTGCTCGTAACTGCGGTACGCCGGCAGATCCAGTCGATTAAAACTGGAACAGGAAGAAAACGAGAGCAGTTACAGGTTTAATATCCACATTTGCACTCAATGACTGCTATATATACACTGACTGCTGCATTACAGATGAATATTATTGATTTTAAGATGATTATTATAGGCAGTGTACAAGAATGAATACAAAAAAAAAAAAAGACAGTATATGAAGCTCTAAGAGTGTCACATAAAAACAATGAAGGAATTATTTATCAATTTATGACTTTTAAAATAAATATTTAAATAAATGAATTAAAATATTAGATATTTAACAATGATTTATTTATATAAAAAATATTAAAAATTTACTATACTATTAAAAATATATATTATAGATGGTTATTATATGCTGTACGAAGTATGAATACATTACTGTAGTAGGAAGTACTAGGAGTGTCACTTAAAAACAGTGAAGGATTCAGTTATCAATTTATTAATTCCAAAATAAAAATGTAAATAAATGGCTTTAAATATTTTTTCCTATATATATATAAGGAAAAAATATTTAAAGCCATTTATTTACATTTTAATTCTATTTTAAAATTTTATATTTTAGTTTATTTTATTTATTGGCATTTATAAAAAAAAATTAATGAACTGAATCATTTGATGAATTATTTTTTTATCAATAATTATTCAAGTATATATATATAATTGAATAATTATTGATAAAAAAACTTATTCATCAAATGATTCAATTCATTAAAAAATTTAGTTAAATAATATAAACAATAACAAAATTAGCAATTAATATCAATAATAATAATAACAACAATAATAACAACATTATTATTACATATTGTTAATTATTGTTAGCATTAAATAAATATAAATACTAATTATTATTGATATTATTATCATCATTAATAAAACATATTATTATTATTAAAAAAAAAGTTTTTGCCTATTAACCCATTTACCAAATCATTAAAAAAATGTATTTAGAGAGTTAACAAAGATGCAACGATTGGATTACTATTTTAAAATATGCCTCAACTGACACAAGTCACATCCGTACTTACACATCTCAAGCTTAAATACACGGATTTCATAACAGATAATATCAAGAGAAATGTGAACAGATCTTTAGAGATTAATATAATGTCTGTATGAAGTGAGATTATGTACCATGTGTGGCTGCGAGGAAGCCAGTTCTCCTTCCCAACCTTCTCGATGCAGAACTTCTGCGGTCCATTACTCCCTGAAACGAACACATGACAAATGTCACCCTCGAGCAACATGATCTCTGCACTGAAATATATCTTTATAGAGTAAACCAACAGGACCAAGAGCAGCGTTCTGTGACCTACTGCAAAATGTCCTAAAGACACAGAACTGTACCTAGAGACAACATGAAACTGATGCGATTTACATTCTCCATAAATGTTTTTCATCATAATCAAGCCTCTGAAACAACTTTTTTTTTCTCTCTGCTGACATAACCATGGCTATGTGGGCAGAACAAAATAATATTAAACCAATCAAATAAAAACACCTAACACCCATGATCCAGTCAAATTCTGGTTGCTTCCAACATTATGTCCCAGTCTTTATTCTGTTTAAGGCAAGAAACTACAGGCCAAACCAATGTTTTTTTTTTTCCTTGTGAACTGGTCAATTTTGTGATTTTGGGCTATTTTGCTTCCATAATATGTCTTCTTTGAAAGAAAAAATCCAAAATACAGATTTAAGTGTTTATTTTATTGTATTGTATCTATTTGCATCTGTAGATTTCAATTTCAATACACATCTTTAAAGAGTTTTTTCTCCACGTCAGCAGCACTTACAAACACCAAACTTAGCAGTTTTATTCCTCTCTATATTCTGACGGTTTTTACTGAAGGGTTTGTTGATATATCATTCACACCGATTTATATAACATATTTTAAAAAACTAACAAAAAAAAACCACGCTAACTTGTTTCTATATTATCTTTTTCTGTTACTTTCATACTGTCTGCCAAATTTCATAGGTATTTTGTGAAAACAGAATCTTTTTACAGACTAGTGAAAAGAAAACATAAAATACACTTTTAAGTGTTTATTTTTTAACACTTTATCTATTTGGGTCTGTAAATTTCAATTACAGTTCATTACTTTAAAAGTTTTTTCTCCACTTCAGCAGCACTTACATTCACCAAACTTAGCAGTTTTATTCCCATCTATATTCTGAAGGTTTTTACTGAGAGGTTTGTTGATATATCATTCACACTGATTTATATAACATTTTATTCCTAAAACATGATGAAAATTGATTTTTTTTCCGGCTGTTGACAGAATTTTCTGATTTATGGACTGATAAAAAGAGAAATCCAAAATCCCCTCTATAAAAACCTTTGACTCTAATATGTCAACAGAATCAAACAAGCATTTTGAACCTGACCTTATCCAGTGTTCAGATTTATCTTCTGGAATTGTTTAATCAGATAACGCCTCATTTGCACATTTAAACAAAACATTTCAGAAAGCTTGTAATACAAAATAACTGTCTTAATGTACTTTGAGTAATCAACTGGGAAAGTATGGTGATGCCTATTAGTTAAATATTTTTACCCTATTCACTTGTAGTGTCTTGCCTTAATGCTATAATACGTCACATTATGGTAGTTAAATGCATAGTGCATGCTGTTTCATGTTGTTATGTAAATCAAAACTGATCTGAATCCAAAATAAATTCCACGTGAGCTTCACAGTAACTCACCCATCAGGTCTGCAAAGCCTCCGACAGGCAGACGGCAGGTACCTGTGACGAACTGCAACAGTCTCATGCGCTTCTCATTGTCCATCTCTTTAATAAACTACAGAGAAAAGAGAGAGTGTCTTATAACTTGGTGCAATCTGAACCATTAATAATTTCAAATGATTTACTGATGAGATTATTGCGTGATTACCTGCCAGAACCACAGGATCTGTTTACTGGTGGAGGTGTAATGTCTGTAAATGCTGTTTCTCTGCCAGTCATTTAGATCTATTTCTTGCATCCCACACAACATCACCTAGAACACACAAAAACATGGTTGATTACAGAATAGATGCAACAGTATTTAAATAAGATGACGTTTGATTCTGCAAGCTTAGGAATGTACAGAGCATTTGTTAAAGCATTTGCACATATATCCGAATGTCAGTGCATTTTGTTATGCAATGCAATGACATTCAGATATGCTTAAGTGTGACTCAAGTGCACACATATTTTGAGGCAGCTCTGTACGTGGGACTTGAGGGATTTTATATCAGCGTCTCTCACCTCCAGCTCTTTGGCATCGAAATACTGCAGGTACTGCTGCGGAAGAATCTCATTAAATCCTTCAAAAAAGGCTTGAGTCTGTTCCTCAACACCACGAGACAGACGCCACTCCGCCACCAGCCTGAACACACACAACAGGACATTTACAACCAACACACACTGAACAACACCTGAGGAGGCATTTTAGGGCACAGAGGGTCCGTCCCAATCTCTAGTGTGCTGCCTCACTGTTTAGCTTCTAAGACAGCATCTTACCAATACAGAACATGGTTTGAAATGCACTTTATGGGCAGCTAACATTTCTGTGTTGATCTACAAGTATTTTGTTAACCTTTTTACATCCATTTAGCATATAATCTTGTTTCAACATTTTTAACGATGAAATAACATATAATAAATAAAATCCAAGTTGTTTCGGTACTGACAAAAAATGCATAAATTTAAATATAATTTAATTTATTAAAATAAATGCATTACATGCAAGTTAATTCAACATATATATATATATATATAATTTATATTATTTAATTTATTCATTTAAAATATTGATATTTATAATATTTTATGTGACCCTGGACCACAAAACCAGTCATACGGGTAAATTTTTTGAAATCGAGATTTATACATCATCTGAAAGATAAACTTTCCATTGATGTATGGTTTGTTAGGATAGGACAATATTTGGCCGAGATACAACTATTTGAAAATCTGGAATCTGAGGGTGCAAAAAAAAAAAATCTAAATATTGAGAAAATCGCCTTTTAAGTTGTCCAAATTAAGTTCTTAGCAATGCATATTACAAATCAAAAATTAAGTTTTGATATATTTACGGTAAGAAATTTACAAAATATCTTCATGGAACATGGTCTTTACGTAATATCCTAATGATTTTTGGCATAAAAGAAAAATCGATAATTTTGACCCATACAATGTATTTTTGGCTATTGCTACAAATATACCCCAGCGACTTAACACTGCTTTTGTGCTCCAGGGTCACATATATACATATAAATATATGAATTCATATATACAATGCAAAATGTCAAAATTAGATATCTTAGAGGCAGCATAATTTTGCTGTCTACTGTTTGGTATGGCCTAAAACTGTTCCCTAGATAGGCAGCTCACTAAGCTTTGGAACAGACCTAGTGTAACAGCACTGAAATGAGGGAAATGGAAAACCAGACAGAGCCCCTTCTTTATAATATATCACTGGACTTTGACAAGTAAAATGAATATAATCCTATGTAATAACAACAACATCACCAGTGCTAAAGGATCTAGAGGGCTTTGTGTGTCAGTCTGGGGTCTGGCTTTATTTAGCATCAAAAGTGTTTCATTATGAGACTGTGAGACGGGCAGAGTGGCACCTGATGTACTCCTCCTTGTTCTCCTCTGTGACCTGGATGTTCCCGCCATCCGGCTTCAGCTCATGAGTCGACACCTCACCCAGGATCTCCTTATCCACCGAGAAAAACATCTCCAGCCCGCACTCCTCGATGTTATTATCCCTGACACAACACCCACAGACAGTTAGAGAGGCATTCACGACTGAAATCAATCGCTCTGAGCTGCATTTCAGACGCGAGGATTTAGAATCACACCACACTAGGGCTTGCCCTCGACTAAAGATTTTTCTAGTCGACTAGTAGTCGTTCATTTTTAGCCATTAGTCGACTAATCGCACGTTTATATTAATAAACCATATAATTAATAATAATGAGCCTTTAATTGCCCATAGCCTATCAGCGCACACATAAAGCATGCCACAGTGCACCGGCAGAAGTAATGATTATGAATGTGTCAGGGAAAACACAGCCAGAAGATTGCCTTAACATTATAATAATTCACTGATAAACTACTGTTTTCTGTATTTTCGGCTGCAGTGATGAAGTCGGCGACACTGACTCATCATCTCCACAGTGGACATGCAAAATTACTCACTTCTTTTTTTGAAGACTAGTAAAATTTCACTTAAGATTTTGTTCCCACAGTAATAAATAATTAATAAATTAATAATTTGCTATTTATTCGATTTTTATCTGGAGGTCTAATTGCATAACACTTAAATAAACAATGCGCCTTTACTCTGAAATTTAAAGTGGACTGTATTTACATATTTATTATTATTAATAATAATAAATTAGTATTTAGTTATTTACTTTTGTAAAGAAAAATATATTATATAATAGTCTAAAAATAATATATATTTATATGAATGTGTATACATACATACATA
>NW_015625576.1:92972-96979 GCF_001515625.1 Sinocyclocheilus rhinocerous
TTTTTTTTTATATATATAAAAAATATATATAATTTAAAAAAACATTTTGCTTCATTTTCACGTTTTGTTTTGTTGCGTTTTTTATTGTTAAAACAAGTACCCAAAAAGTACTATGGTATTCTTTAAAGTACCTTAGAGTACCATATGGAATATATTGTGGTACCATGGTGCCACAAGACTTTGCTGCTTTACACTTAATCGTAATGAATATTCATGAGCTCAGTAAAGCTGGTAAACTGACTTGATCCAGATGAGGGAGTTGTAAAACTCCGGGTCGATGGACTCCAGGTCTTTCAGAGTCAAGGGCTTGTTCAGGATGCGCTTGTAGAACGGCAGTGAGAAGCCTGTATCGATAAATTTCCCATGAAACAAGGCCTGCAGGAAGCACAAAGAATAGATGTTAAACAGGCATCATAGAGATTTTTGCCATTATAATGTTCATGAATGTCCAAATCCAGTTAAGAAACAGGAACAGTTGTTTAATATCGCACCATTTGGAATACAATCTGACATTGACCAAATATGGCAAGACAGCATTACCATGGCGATGAAGCGTCCAATGAACCGGAAGTATTTGAGGTGGTCGGGGTTGATGTAGGAGGCGGGGTTTATCTGGAGGCAGTAGTTGTCTTTGCCAGCGTATTCAAACAAGCAGTACATGGGGTTCAACACCTCGTGAGATAACAGGAAGAACCATTCCCTGCACAAAACACACAACATGCTTTATTTCACAGCATTACACGAGGTTTACTGTACACTGGATGCAACTAAATTAAAATGAGAAATGCTGCCTTGGCAACTAGCTGAAATAAAAAAGCTTTTATGCTTTATTTTGTATGCTTTTATGTTTTTGTTTTATTATATTTTAGTTAACATTTATTTCAAGTAATGAAAATGTTTTTATGGTTTTAATTTTAGTTTCAGTTTCAGTTATCTATAATAATAGAGCTCATTCACGCTGTTTCTGACCAGTTCTATAAAATATGACTACAATATAATAAAAACAGTAATAATTGTGATTTTATTGTGATATTAAATAATATATTAAATAAAACAAGAAATATATTCTAATATTGTACCTGTAGTAATATAAAAATAAAAAAATCAAGTATTTAAAATTGTAAAATTACGAATTACTAATACTATGTCTTCATTTTCTTCATTTTTTGAACGTTAAACAAATGAGCTTCTATTTCGACGGCTTGTATGTGCTGATGGTTTCAGAGCACAAGCGTCCAATGAACCGGAAGTATTTGAGGTGGTCGGGGTTGATGTAGGAGGCGGGGTTTATCTGGAGGCAGTAGTTGTCTTTGCCAGCGTATTCAAACAAGCAGTACATGGGGTTCAACACCTCGTGAGATAACAGGAAGAACCATTCCCTGCACAAAACACACAACATGCTTTATTTCACAGCATTACACGAGGTTTACTGTACACTGGATGCAAGCCATGCAATGTGACGCATCAAAACTAAATCACTCCTAAATAACTTAAAACCACTGCATCAGAGTTCGAGAGGCCTGAACAATTTGGGAAAATGTTTTTCTTTCCTTTGCATGTTCACATTTCGGTTTAACTCTTTATAGGAACCGACTCAAACCTCTTTCAGTAACCATAAAATACTATACTAATAATCGTTTTTATTCATATTTTGAATCAGTTTTTATTTTTATATTTTGTTTTCATTTTAAATGTAAACTTTTGTTTTTGTCATTTATAGTAGTATTTGCTTTATATTAATTGTGATTTTATTGTGATATTAAATAATATATTAAATAAAACAAGAAATATATTCTAATATTGTACCTGTAGTAATATAAAAATAAAAAAATCAAGTATTTAAAATTGTAAAATTACGAATTACTAATACTATGTCTTAATTTTCTTCATTTTTTGAACGTTAAACAAATGAGCTTCTATTTCGACGGCTTGTATGTGCTGATGGTTTCAGAGCACATATATTTAATGAATTAAATTCCTGTCTGTGCAATCTGACAATCGCATTAAGCTAGGGCTGTGCATTTAATCGAAAAACTATTTCGGCCTCCAACGATTATGAAAATACAATAATCGAGATAAAACGATTATTCCGCCCCCTTTTCCAGCGCTGCGCTTTCATTCCTCCATAAAAAGCCCAATTTCACGTGCAAATCAGTCAAATCATGTAACGTGACTTTTGCAAAATGGGTTTATTTATTCATGTTTTTAAAAGCGCTAAAGAGAACTTGCGCTGCTCCTCAAGAAGATATATGCGCTCAGAGACAGAACAGAACACAGACATGTAAAGTCATCTTTTAGCTCAAGGTGCGTGCCTAAACGGTCAAATACACACAAAAATGCGGCACTTAGTGATTATTCATGTATACCTTCGTCAGTCATGTAATAAATGAATGTAAAATGTTGAGAATGAAAATACGCGTGTAACGGTAAATTGGATCCGTGCGGCTCTTAAAGTGACAGCGGGCTATTTTCCTGCTGCGACTGTGTGCTTAATATTAATCAAACAACAAAAGACAAATTCAAAATCACACACTGCTCTTGAGTGAAGGACTTTTGTAGCTTTAATAGGAAACAAAAAAGTTTAATTCTTACAGTGAAGACTACGCTGTTTTATTTGACATTTGATTATTAATTTTTGTAGTAGGCTGTAAACTGCTTGAGACTTGCATAAAAAAACATTAAAGCACAGTTTGTTTCATTTGTATATTTTTTATTCTATTGCATTTGCCCTTTGCTTTTTTATTACTGACTTTTTGTTTGTTTGTTTGAAATTCCGCTGGTCTCTACAATGTAGATGTCATAGCAACCTTATTTACAGGAAATATATATTTGATATATATCACTATCTTTAAATAAATCACTAGCAGCCCTACATTAAGCCATATTTTGATATATCAGGCAGCCGTCTTCTAGAATGCTATGATCTGGTCTTTATTCTCTAGAAAGATTGAAATATGAAGCTTGCCTGGCCACGCCTCCATAGTCAAGCCCCTCCTCCCCGGGGAAGATGATCCACAGCCTGCGCCGGAGATCCTGAGCGCTGAAACTCATGATCTGCAGGGAGACACCAGAACAACCTCATTTCACATCTCAGAGACTCCAAACCATGCAGATGTCTGACGTGTTTAAAGACATTTACAGGCTCCATGCTATGTCTCTGATCTGGTTTTTAAATGCTGGAGCTACTAGCAGAAAAACACCATGGTATAACAATGGTCACGGGTTATTTTGAAGTTAGACTGCAGTACCTGCTGGAACGAGTCTTCAAACAGTGTTTTGCGGCTGACGTTGATCTTTATGTGCTGTGGCATCGCTAATTGCTATAATGAACAATTAAAAACAAAAAATTGTTAAAAAGATCATTTAAATACAACAGAAGAAGTTACAACATCCATTTTGGATCCATATTGAAAACTTACTTTACCCTCAGGCCATCCAAGATGTAGATGATCAGATTTGGAGAAATGTAGCATTGCATCAGTGTCTCAGCAATGGATGCTCTGCAGTGAATGGGTGCCGTCAGATTGAGAGTCCAAACATCTGATATAAACATCACAATAATCCACAAGTAATCCACACCACTCCAGTCTAGGGCTGTCAAAAAAAATTTCGAATTTCGAATATTCGTCGAATTTTAGGTCTGCGTCAGCCGTCAGGCAGCCTATCAGTGGCGCACGAAATGCGACGACGATGTAAGTGGCATTGCTTTTGTTAGCCTATCCAGTTGAACCCACTAGATGCGGCGCTGCTACGTTGTTCATTCAATATATTGCGGAAAACGAAAGCATCAGTGTGGAGATGTTGTTTAAGTCAAAACTGAAACCAAGCCGTTCACACAGAACACATATTTATCACATTTTCTAGAGGGACGTCTCTCAGAGTTGCACTCGCGTCTCGCACAAGAGAGCGGCATGTTTAGAAAGCCATGTAAAATTAATGTAAGTTCAAATTTAAAAAAACATGTCTCAAGACTTTATGGCGGTTTTTCCCCATCCCACTGCATCTCA
>NW_015625576.1:98322-100780 GCF_001515625.1 Sinocyclocheilus rhinocerous
CATACATATATGATGCTGTTTTGTTTATAGTTGTTTAAGCAACTTAATTATAATTGGTTTATAAACATTATTTTAAACATTATGCACTTTTTTTTTCAAAGATAGTCGTGTTATTTTATTACGCTTTGAAGAAACGTAAATAATATTTTGCTTGATGCGCCCTCTTGTGGCCTCAGGAGAGAAGCCAAAAGCTTTGTTTCCCCCTAACTGAAATTATGCCTTTTAAATTCGAATATAATTCGAATTTTGATAATATTTAAGTAGAAAATTCTAATTTAGTTTTTCAGTCATTTTGACAGCCCTACATAGTCCATCAGTTAACATCTTGTGAAGCCAAAATCTAAGAAACAAATCCATCAAAGACGTTTTTAAACTGTAATAATAACATTAATAATCCATAATGCTTCCTCCTGTGGAAAAAGTCCATCTCCTTTTGTCTCTCTAAATCCACACACATATTTGTTTAGAGCGGTTTTGGACTGTAAATGGTGTTTGATCTGTGCAGATTTCTCTCCTGATTGAGAAAAGAAGACTTTTTCACTGGAGAAAACAATATTATGGATAGAGGGATTGTATTTTAGCCAGAAGTGATGGTTTGAAGTTAAAAACGTCTTGATTTATTTGTTTCTTAGATTTCTTAGACAAACATGCCGCTTTTGGTTTCTCAAGACATTAACTGATGGACTGGAGTGGTGTGGATTATTGTGATGTTTTTATCAGCTGTTTGGACTCTCATTCTGACGGCACCCATTCACTGCAGAGCATCCATTGGTGAGCAAGTGATGCAATGCTACATTTCTCCAAATCTGATGAAGAAACAAACTCATCTACATCTTGGATGGCCTGAGGCTGATATTTTCAGCAAATGTTCATTTTTGGGTGAAATAATCCTTCATAACTGATCTGCCCAACTTCAGATATTTGCTCATTAATATTTCAGTATTTAGGAATCCATAAAAACACAACTGGACCATGAATGCAAAACTGAAGGAAATCCTCACCTGACACCAGAATCTGAAGTACTGAACTTTGGCTTTGAAGTCTCGTACGTATGTGATTTGAGGGCCGTTCTCACTGAAGGGAAGGGAAGAGTGAAATTTCATTATACAAACTGAATATAAAGTAAGTCTTTTAAAACAGTTTCATATTTAGTTTGGGACTAAATCTAAAGCACCACAGCAAAATATAATCTTAAAAATCACTCAAGTAAAATTGCTTTGCATGCTAATCCTGCCTGGTTACTTCATAAACATGCTCGAACTGTTCACAGAACAACTGAAACACTCAATCACGTGGTGAAAACATCTTAATAAAAGTCTTATCTAGAGACCCTAAGCTTTTATTCTGACGCTCGTGACGGGAAACACGGAGTACAGATGTTTGTTTGTTGGAAATATTTTGAAATCAGCAGCTCGTCTCACATTCCTCTGACATAGAGGATTGCTTTGTGCCTTAAAACACTTCATGTGGATCAATACACACATTCTGAGAGAGGTGTGTTTGCGTTCTCTGAGCTGAGTCATCACGGAAGATTATCATCGAGTGCAGTTTCACTCCTGAAGCAAAACAAACCCGTTTTTCCTGTTATGCATGTAATGACTGATTAACACACTGTCGCCTGAAAGAGCTTTGTGGTTCTGTAAGCTAAATCAAATTAAGTACAAGAAATCTCTCAGACCAGTCTCAAGGTCATAAATGACATTTAAAATATGATTTATACATAATGATTTCAAAAGCATGTGATTGGTAAAAAGAAAGTTGCACTGCTGCAGATCATAATGCAACAGTGAACGCTGCACTACTGCTAAAATCACGCGACCATGAACTCTGTTGTTAACGTCACCAAGCGACCGTGAACACTGTTGCTAACGTCATCAAGCACCCGTTAACGCTGTTGCTAACATCACGCGACCGTGAACGCTGTTGCTAACGTCATCAAGCGACCGTGAACGCTGTCGCTAACATCACACGACTGTGAACACTGTTGCTAACATCAAGTGACCGTTAACGCTGTTGCTAACATCACGCGACCGTGAACGCAGTTGCTAATGTCATCAAGCGACCATGAACTCTGTTGCTAACATCACGCGACCGTGAACACTGTTGCTAACATCACGCGACCGTGAACACTGTTGCTAACGTCATCAAGCGACCGTGAAAGCTGTTGCTAACATCAAGCGACCGTGAACACTGTTGCTAAGATCATCAAGCGACCGTTAACGCTGTTGCTAACGTCATCAAGCGACCGTGAACGCTGTTGCTAACGTCATCAAGCGACCGTGAACGCTGTTGCTAACATCAAGCGACCGTGAACACTGTTGCTAAGATCATCAAGCGACTGTTAACGCTGTTGCTAACATCACACGACCATGAACGCTGTTGCTAACGTCATCATGCGACCATGAACACTGTTGCTAACATCACGCGACCGTGAACGCTGTTGCTAACATCATCAAGC
>NW_015625576.1:100839-103833 GCF_001515625.1 Sinocyclocheilus rhinocerous
GACCATTAACGCTGTTGCTAGCATCACGCGACCGTGTACGCTGTTGCTAACATCATCAAGCAACCGTGAATGCTGTTGCTAACATCAAGCGACCATGAATGCTGTTGCTAACATCATCAAGTGACCGTTAACGCTGTTACTAACATCACACGACCGAAAACGCTGTTGCTAACGTCATCAAGCGACAGTGAACGCTGTTGATAACATCACCACAATCGTGAACGCTGTTGATAACATCACGCGACCATGAACGCTGCTAACATCATCACACAACCGTGAACGCTGTTGCTAACATCACACGACCGTGAACGCTGTTGCTAACGTCATCAAGCGAAAGTGAACGCTGTTGCTAACATCATCACGACCGTGAATGCTGTTGCTAACGTCATCATGCGACCATGAACACTGTTGCTAACATCACGCGACCGTGAACGCTGTTGCTAACATCATCAAGCGACCGTGAATGCTGTTGCTAACATCAAGCGGCCGTGAACGCTGTTGCTAACATCAAGCGGCCGTGAACGCTGTTGCTAACATCATCAAGTGACCGTTAACGCTGTTGCTAACATCAGGCAAACGTGAATGCTGTTGCTAACATCATCAAGTGACCATTAACGCTGTTGCTAACATCACGCGACCGTGAACGCTGTTGCTAACATCATCAAGCAACCGTGAATGCTGTTGCTAACATCAAGCGACCATGAATGCTGTTGCTAACATCATCAAGTGACCGTTAACGCTGTTACTAACATCACACGACCGAAAACGCTGTTGCTAACGTCATCAAGCGACAGTGAACGCTGTTGATAACATCACCACAATCGTGAACGCTGTTGATAACATCACGCGACCATGAACGCTGCTAACATCATCACACAACCGTGAACGCTGTTGCTAACATCACACGACCGTGAACGCTGTTGCTAACATCATCAAGCGACCGTGAACGCTGTTGCTAACATCATCAAGCCGTGAACACTGTTGCTAAGATCATCAAGCGACCGTTAACGCTGTTGCTAACATCACACGACAGTGAATGCTGTTGCTAACATCAAGTGACCGTTAACGCTGTTGCTAACATCACGCGACCGTGAACGCTGTTGCTAACATCATCACGACCGTGAAACTGTTGCTAAGATCATCAAGCGACTGTTAACGCTGTTGCTAACATCACACGACCATGAACGCTGTTGCTAACGTCATCATGCGACCATGAACGTGAACGCAGTTGCTAACGTCATCAAGTGACCATGAACTCTGTTGCTAACATCACGCGACCGTGAACGCTGTTGCTAACATCATCAAGCAACCGTGAATGCTGTTGCTAACATCAAGCGACTGTGAATGCTGTTGCTAACATCATCAAGTGACCGTTAACGCGGTTACTAACATCACACGACCGAAAACGCTGTTGCTAACGTCATCAAGCGACAGTGAACGATGTTGATAACATCACCACAATCGTGAACGCTGTTGATAACATCACGCGACCATGAACGCTGCTAACATCATCACACAACCGTGAACGCTGTTGCTAACATCACACGACCGTGAACGCTGTTGCTAACATCATCAAGCGACCGTGAACGCTGTTGCTAACGTCATCAAGCGACCGTGAACGCTGTTGCTAACATCAAGCGGCCGTGAACGCTGTTGTTAACATCATCAAGTGACCGTTAGCGTTGTTGCTAACATCAAGCAAACGTGAACGCTGTTGCTAACATCATCAAGTGACCATTAACGCTGTTGCTAACATCACGCGACCGTGAACGCTGTTGCTAACATCATCAAGCAACCATGAATGCTGTTGCTAACATCAAGCGACCGTGAATGCTGTTGCTAACATCATCAAGTGACCGTTAACGCTGTTACTAACATCACACGACCGTGAACAGTTCTGCTAACGTCATAATGGGACCATGAACGCTGTTGCTAACATCATCACTCGACCGGGAACGCTGTTGCTAACGTCATCAAGCGACCGTGAACAGTTCTGCTAACGTCATAATGCGACCATGAACTGCTCTCCTAACATCATAATGCAATGCTGAAAAATTCAGGGAAACCTGACAGAAAGGCATTATCTAAGCACATCTGGGTAAAGACTGTCCTCTCTAAGTGTATGTGTGGGGGTGTTTGCACTTACAGAGAGGATTTCCCAGTCCGTGGGTCGATGTAAGTGGTGGTTCTCCGGGTGTGATCTACGAAGTAAGGGATGCCATCGACCGTAAACCTCATCTCCCAACCTTCCGGCAGTGGCTTCTCATTTAGCAAACTGCACAACACAGAAACAGAACCATGAGCTCACTTTAATAAGCATCAGTTTATGAAAAAGACCTTTAATGACTCAATGAGCTGGGCAATAATTACTTATTTAAATCAATACTTCATTGCTCTTCACTATTAAATAAGAAAAAAATTCATTTAAACCAAAATATTTTGAATTTAAAGGTGACATATCATGAAAATCTGACTTTTCCAGGTTTTAAGTGTTATAATCAGGTCCCCAGTGCATCTACCAACCAAGGAAACGTGAAAAAGATTAACCCAGTAACTTTGTTTTGGTAAGCCTTTTTCTACAAGCGTCTGAGAAAACGAGCGCGTCTGATTTCGCTCCCTTGGTGACGTGGCAAAGGGATCTCATTATAATATTAACACCCCTTAATCTTTAAATTTCCACCCACGGTGCCGTCATTGTGATTTTGCAAGCGATAACGGTGTACCAGTTCTAATGCCATGGCGAATGTTTGAGCAAAACATGCTAACTGTTCTGTGTTTGGCTGCACAGACAAGCCTCAGAGGAGACAAGAAAGCAGTGGATTTATTGATTTATTAACTGTATATTGCTGCCGCCACACAGATCTAAAATAAACAAGCGATTTATTTCCCAGCTGTTTACCTTCACAGACATAACCGACTGTTTTTGTAACTCGTGTGGTGTGTTTTTAACGTAAACTTGTGTGTGAATGAGAACTTAGTTTAGTACTCACATGC
>NW_015625576.1:103887-107865 GCF_001515625.1 Sinocyclocheilus rhinocerous
TTTAAACTCATATGGTTTAAAACGCATGATTTCAGCACGATAAACATGATAATCAGAACCAAAACAGATGTTTTTTAGCAGGTCCAAACTGTAATTGCGCAAGCTCTATTCTGGAAAAGGGGGCGGGGAGCAGCAGCTCATTTTCATTTAAAGAGAAAGGCACGAAAAACGAAAGCGTGTTTTCAAAATTATATAATAAATGATCTGTGGAGTATTTTGAGCTGAAACTTCAAAGACACATTCTGGGGACACCAGAGACTTATATTACATATTGTAAAAAGGGGCATAATATGTCTCCTTTAAACAAATTTTTTGATTTTTAAACATTTTTAAAAAAAATTCAAATGTAAAAAAAAAAATTTTTTATGGACACATTCACACCGCAGATGGAAATTACAGGACAACGTCCACAGACCAACAAGAAAAACTTCTCTGAAACAACTGAAAGTGTAGTGCATTGAAGGTTATAAATGTCCAAAGTGCTTTATTGTTTCTCTCTGTAGGCATTTTAGAGGAAAAAGACAGAGGATCTGACCCTTGTGTGCGCGGATCCTCCCACTGCGTCGTTCTGGTGGAGTGATGAACAAAGTAAACTCTGCCATTAGAGTCCGTTCTCTTCTCTGAGAGCGAGACAGAAGGAGACACCAGGAGCAAAGTAAGAAATAATGGAGCCAAGATGTGATTAAGCCTTTACAAACTTTTACTCAGAGCTATTTTCAACATTTGAGCTATTTTCACCAGCTGGTTTACACTGTGCAACTGGTTCTCATTAGTTAAATTGGGACACTGAAGGATGTACTGGCTAATTTTAGTGCTACTTCGCAGGTGCAGATAATAAGGTTACCAGAACAATAAAAAGTGCATGCTAGTCCAGCATATTACAGATGAGTGTGCAGTTTTACAGCAGTTTCTTTGGTAATGAAAGGAAAGTTTGTCGCTGTCTCTCACCCCATCCGTGTGGCAGAGGTCCCAGCGGGTCAAACTCTTTATTCTGGGTGGCCGAAGCCTGATCCTGCAGTTACAGAATAGCACAAAGGAGAACATTATGGCTAACTGTGTGCATATGTTAAAATATGAAAAGAAATGCATGCATTTAATTTCCTCACCCCGATGATGAATCTTTGGTTGAACTGCTGCATGGCTCCCTGCAGCTGACTGCGCTGGTGCTGCCACTGCTCATAGTTTCGCACCGTCTCCATCGTGGGCTGCTGCCATGTGGTGGTTCTGCTAATGTGGTCCACAAAATACACCCGACCCATCGGGTCCACACGCTGCTCCCAGCTACGAGAGAGAACCAAAAATATTTATGCATTATCATTTTCATCAACGTTTCAAACAATACTGAATAGTATTTAAGAAATGTGTATCTAAGAAATGTGGCGGCATAAAAAAATAAAACAAAGGTAATTGCAACTTTTTCTGAGAATCTTTTCAATTGCTAGATATAAACTCACAGTTGCAAGAAAAACGTCAGAACTGAGGAAAAAGTCAGAATTGCGAGATATAAACTCACATTTCTGAGAAGTCCAAATTGTGATATACAAACTTGCATTTGCAAAAAAATAAAAATACAAGATATAAACTCAGAATTGAGAAATATAAACTTGCAATAACGAGAAAAAATAAGTCAGAATTGCGAGAGATGTACTTGCAATTGCAGAGGAAAAAGTCAGAATTATGAGAAAAAAAGTCAGAATTGTAAAAAAGTCAGAATTACGAGATCTAAACTCACATTTCTAAAAAAGAAATGTCTGAATTGTGAGATGTAAATTTGGAATTGCAAGACAAAAAGTCCGAATTGCGAGATAAAATGTTGCAACTACCCGTTTTATCTTTTATTCCATAGCAGAAATAAGCTTCCACAGAAACCAGCCTAATTAAAGGCTGATTAGTAGAAATGCAGTTAAAATGCAGTCTTGAAAATCTATAGTATTTCAGTGCTAGTACACATCCCTGATCACAGTGCAGAAAAGGAGATCCTTAAAAAATAACCTGCATTTTCTAAAAAAAAAAAAAAAAACATTTATTTTGTGCTGAAACATGTCCTGGGGCCTGTTCCATAAACCAAGTTTACCAAATAAGCCAGGCTTATTTCAGTTAGTCCGACTTATTTTGAACCAAAACAACTGACAATAAGTCAGACTAACTGAAATAAGCCTGGCTTATTTGGTAAACTTGTTTTATGAAACAGGCCCCTGGACATGTTCTTGGTTTTGTTAGATTCACTAAAGGTCATCTGGCAGTTGTTTTATATACTATAATTACCAGCAAAGTGAACATGAAACAGCATCTCTCTGATAAATGAGATGTGTTAAAACATCAAACCTTCATTAACAGTCCAGACCTTGAACTATTAAGCTGAAATATCCAAACTCCACCATACTGCACTGCACTGACTCTGAGTTACAGTTGAAATCTGGTAAAAGTATGTGTCAACTATGTGTAGGGCGTGTCCAGTAATTCAGTGGCAGAGGAGGGTTTCTTACCCCGCCGGCAGAGGCTCCGGTCTCTCCCACGTCGTCTTCTTTTCCACATGGTCAACATAATACAAACGGCCGTTCTGATCGACACGCTGCTCCCAGCTACACACACACACACACACACTACAGTTAGGGAGCCAACGATATGGGCACTGATATCAACAGATGGCTGATAAAAAAAAACTCAATTAACCAACACATTTGCAAAAACAGAAAGCATGCATTTTCTGTTGACAAGTCGATTTGTAAATTCGGGAAGTGACGTACTGGGGAGGCAGAGGTCCAGTGTTGACCATGCTGGGAATCCTGCTGGGGGCGGGGACTACACTGAGGGATGTCCTTCCAGGCTGCTCCACTGTGGGGGCGGGGCTTGACTCGGAGGCTCCGCCCCCAGTGGGATTCCGAACCGGAGTGTCTGAACGGGATGAATCGCTGCCGTCAGGAAATGAGCCGGTAGAGGAAGCTGCAAAGAGGGGGAAAAACTTCACCATTTCTTCATTGCGGTACAATTTTTTTTTCAACAACCAATACAAATGCATACCTTTGTTTTTTTTAAGAAATTCGTTTTGTTTTTTTTTGTCAGCAAGGCTGCATTAAAAATAGGGGTGCTCCGATTAATTGGCTACCGATCAATATCGAACGATAATCGCTTTGGGATGATTGATCGGCGGTCTCTAATATGGCCGATCTCAAGCTGATGATGCTGCCGTGAGAGGTTTGGCACGACATGCAGCGGCACCATCTCAGTCTCTGTCCGGCGCGGGTGAAATAATTATAAGGCTACCTCTCCTTCATATTTTTTCCTTAAATAACTTATAAAGTAATTTGAAAACCTTGTGTGAGACGTAATTTCACAAACAGCGTGAGTGAATCACCGCACGCGGTCTCTCTCAAAATACGCAAATGTCTTCAAATCACCACATCGTGTCTGTCTATAAGTGAGCTACACGCTGCACAGTTGACACAGGAATTGTCACTTGCACAAAGCTAAAAAAAAAAGGCAGTGTCACATCGTCACTAAAGTTTATAAATCACATTTCTTTTTAATTCTTGACAGTGTTTAAACCATAAGTAAAAAGCATTGAATAATGTGTTGCTTATATTTATTGTGTTAAAACATGTCTGTAAAAGATTGTATTACTGCACTGTGTAAAAAAAAAGAACTGCAATGCTGAAAAAGCATTTTTAGTGACAATGTTTGGATTTGAAATCAAACTAATGGATAAATGTTGTGTTTGTGGTAAACAGCCACGGAGAAATTGCATTTTTAATTCTTGCCAGTGTTTAATCATTCAGCGCTCGCGTGCGTTCCTAGAGACCGTGCACTCATGCACATGCAGCGCACACACATAACAACAGGTTCACATTACTCCGTTTGCAGTGCATACATGGTGCGTATTTTTTCCGCGCTCATGTTAACGGATTAAAGCATTCACTGCACACGGTTGCGGTCCCGCAGTGCGTTCAGGAGCGGTGCGTCTGCAGCAGTGCAGAGATC
>NW_015625576.1:107954-108034 GCF_001515625.1 Sinocyclocheilus rhinocerous
TCAACACATAGTCTAGGTTTAAAGGAAAAGAGCACTTTTAGATAAAGAAGGCAATAATAGATGGCACTCGTGGCACTCGT
>NW_015625576.1:111076-131723 GCF_001515625.1 Sinocyclocheilus rhinocerous
AAAATGAAATTCAGGCCCTGAATAAATGTCTAAAAATCCTGATTGGAGTATCACTATAAACAGTTATAAATGATAAAAAGAAGGCTTTAAAAAGATCGGTATCGGTGATCGGTATCGGCAGATACTACTTTTCTGTGATCGGCCTCAAAAACCCTGACCGGAGCACCCCTAATTAAAACTGATCAAAATTGACAGTAAAGACACTTATAATGTTACTAAAAATTATATTTCAAATAAACACAGTCCTTTTAAATCAGTCTATTCATCAGTGAATCCTGAAAAATAAAATCAAGGTTTCCACAAAACTATGAAGCAGCACAACTCTTTACAACATTGATAATAATCAGAAATGTTTCTTGAGCAGCAAATCAGCATATTAGAATGATTTCTGAAGATCATGTGACACTGAAGACTGGAGTAATGATGCTGAAAATACAGCTTTGATCACAGGAATAAATTACATTTTGACAGATATTCACATAGAAAATAGTTATTTTGATTTGTAATAATATTTCACAATTTTACAGTTTTTACTGTAGTTTTAATCAAATAAATGCACCCCTGGTGAGAATTCTTTCAGAAACAGTAGTGTGTTTACATGATACATAGTAATACAACTTAATGTTAACAAATTCATAAAATTAAATTAACACTTATTTTACATAAAATGTACTAATATGTAATAATATTTACCAACAAAATTCATTAATTATTTAAAAAATAGTTTCTGTTAATAGGCCATAAAAGAGTCACTATCAGCTGATGCTGGCCAAAAATCTACAAATAAATAAGTCTGGATAATTTTGGCTTTTTTGACCTTCTTTTTGACTTCATCCGACATTTTTCAACAAAGCAGCAGAGCATTAAACATCTAAATGCTATAACCGAATATGTCCGCGTGTCCGGTCTCACCTGGGGAAGACGTGGGTCTGTGTGGGGTCGGCGGGGGAGGTCGCGAGGGTCGCGGGGGTCTCTGGGGTCGCGACCCTCTGGATGACACCGAAGGAGAGTCCATTCCGTTCACACGGCCGTTAGGGGCCAACGGCTGATCCTGAGCGTCTGTGACCGATGGAGATGGATCTCTGCTTCTCCACAAAAACACAAGACATCAGACTCAGAAGCTTAGTTGGAAATCACATATGTAAAATGATTAGAGATCTCTGGTCCAAACAAACTACCATCGGCACAATAACAACTTAAGAAACTGTATGTGCTAAAATGTCTTCATTTACACTTGCACTTTGACTATTCTGAAGATACCTTCTGCTTGAGTCTTCATGAATCTCAGATTCCCCATTTAAAGTATCTGGAAAACAATAACATCAGTTATTTGTGGTCTTTTTGGCGTAAAATATTAAGTAGCACTGTTATTCAAACAAATAGAGCGACTGACTCTGGTTGTTGGCCTCGGCCGACTGGAACATTTCGGGATCCACCTGCAGACCGTCCAAACACACGGAGAGATCACCGATGTTGTCCGACTGATCTCTGTCTGCGCACAGCTGCAGCGTCTGCTCCACCTCACAGACTGAAAGAGACACACAACCAAAGAGACACGCTGATGAAGAGACGAGTCCGAAAAGCTCCAAACAAAAACAATCAGCGTTAAAATGGCACTCAACTTCATTAGAACTGCTGTAAATGCAGAAAAAAATAAAATAAAATAAAAATTATATATATATATATTTAGGCGTTATACCAAAAACAGCCACCGGGTGACACCCAAACGCAATTGAACTTTTTTTCATAAATTTTCATGTCACGTAAATTTCTCTTGCAATATTGCTTCTATCACAAAATAAAAACCAAATATAGAATCTTGAGACTCAGACCTTTCTGACGATATGTATTTTGTCAAGATTATAAAAAATTTTTGATGCTAAAATATAGAAATGCATTTTGTAATTTGACACTTGACACCGCCCGCTAAAAGAATTTAACGTACCATTTCCATGGTAACACAATCTCCGATTTCTAAATCTTGAGCTTTGAAATGATGCGAACTATTTCCCAGTACTATTTAAAGGGTTGCATTCGCACCGACAGTGTGTACTAGAAAGTGACATAAGCCGGTCGACAGCAGCGTCATTTGTGCGCGGCATTCAACAACGAAAACAAAGAAGAACAACATTAACAACAGGAGGATGGAGGACGCTGTGATCGGAGCTGTGTTTTTGTTGTGTCTCGCGGGTTTCACAATAATGGACATGGAAAGTCGACGTATACGTAAAGCGATTGAAAGAACGGAAAGGAGGACTAAGAATCTCCAACGACAGCTGGCAGTGCTACATTTGCTACAAGTGCCTGCACTTCAGCGTCCGTCCATCTATCGCTGTTCTCCATATTCATGAATTAGATTTATATGCGTGTTATAATTACATTATACAAATTCCACAATTATAGAAGAAATGTATATTGTATAATATAAATTATATATAATGTAATATTAATATATTTTATTTATAATATTGTGTGACAGCTGAGCAGAGTAAATTCAGAAAAATAGATGAAATATTACTTAAATAATTGTATGTATATTTTTTTAAAATTCATTTTTGAATGATTTATTTAAAACAATAATTTGTTTTAGTTTTAATTAAAATATATCTAGATTTTATATTTAAATTATGAAAATTAAATCTAATAATTTATATTATACAGTTTAATTTAAATTATAAAATACAAATTATAATTTATATATAATATCAATATTTTTTATTTAGATTAATTTAAAACCTTGTCTATCTAATATTATAACTTCTGTTGGAGCTGGTAAACATGGTAACGTTTGGATGTTACATAAAAACAGTAAATGCAGAAAAATCAATGAAACATTTTTTAATTTAAATTCAATTTTAAATTATTTCTTTTACATTTTTTATACATTTTTTATTCAAATGTATAAATATATTTTTAGATTTATATAACAAATGATAACAATATAATATAATAATTAATATATTTTACAATTATATAATTTAACATTACATGATACAATCACTTACTAATCTAGCCCAATATTAGAACTCCTGTCAGAGCTAGTAAACATGGTATTTTTTGTATAGTATGTGCAAGGAGTATTCCTATAACAAAAATATGTATACTTTTTATAACTCAAAAAAGAAAAAATAGAGAAAGAAGTCATTTTTGCTTTATAAAAACAAAACAGAAGGACTCTAGTAATCAACATTATGCAACAAACCCTGCTAATAGAGGCAGACTTGTGCTGTGCTCTTTAATGTGGTTCCTGTGGTTAAAGCAGAAGAGCATAAACACTCACTCTTCATGTCATGTGTTTTGAGCGTCTCGCTGACGTCGAGCGTGGCCACGCCCAGCAGAATATCCGACTTCAGCGTCTGGTGACTCCAAACACGGAAGATCAGCTTGCTGAACGGAGTCACGATCCTGACGGATAAACAACACAAACACACACTCAACTCGGCAAACACACCAATTATAGAGTCTATAGTGAGTTCAGATGTCATCGCCACTGACTGTTTAACAATCCCTTCACGTCAGGAGGACAAAAGCAGTTTAATAGAGAATTGAGCCGCATGACAATGTGCATCAGGAACTGGTCGAGCCTGTGCGAGATCACAAATACAGGCCTGAAATCAAGGCAAACTCACACAGTGAGCGGCTGCTTCCATTTGGGCGAGTGTGTGTTGTTGCATTTCTCCGTCTTTTTGGACTGGCCGTCCACACACACCTCCACGTACGGATTTGGGCCGAACCAGTTCTTCTTGCTGTCCTTGAGTTTGGCCGAGATCACTGCAAACAGGAAGAACAAACGGTCAAAACAACACTGCTGGGCCCATGCTGACTTCTGACGGATCTTTCACTAAACATTACCACAGAAAAGCAGGTTGTGTTGAGAGGGAAGTACAGGTTAAATTGCTTTTCTCTTTAAAAATGAAAATACACTGTATTGAAACTGTGTTTTAAAAAAAGAATGTGCATGAAATATGCACAAATTTGCATATTATTACAAAAGTGATTGTACAGAAAATGTCAATTTTTTGCTTTAATGTGATAAATTACTAACTATCGAGCTCTTTTATCAATAGTTTTTTTTTTATTCCAAATTCTCTTAAAACTAGTAAAAGTATTAAAAACATTTTTGTTCATTAAAATAGGGCTGAAATAAAATCAAATATTAGATGAAAAACTTAAACTAAATTTAAACCAGACTTGTTGCCTTTGCAACTAACTGAAATAAGTTTAAGCACTAAAATTAGAAATAAATTAAAAAACGAAATGAGTGAAATGAAAAACTAAATAGAAATGAAATAAATCAAACCCAAAACAAAAATGAATGAAAAATGGAAAAAAAATAATAAAAAATACATAAGTTACTACAAAATTAAGCTAAAATTAAAAAGAAAATGGAAAATATTTAATGAAAGCTAATTTAAGATATTAATAAAAATGTTAAAAGTATATAAATAATAAAATAAAATAACACTGGTCTGTAGCTATTAAGAAACATGAAATATTATGTTCACCATATGAGCAAAATATCGCTTCAAGACAAATTTTGAAACAATTAAGATGAAATAAAATCTTAAAAATAAAATATTTATATTTACTTTAGATGATTTTTGGTTGGTCCAAATTGCACAATCCTACTAAACGAAATTAATGTTGTTCAGTAGTTTAGTGTTTCACGCCATTCAGCACAAGCACAGAAAGAAAATGTTAATATAGCAGAACTTTCAGGAAGTTTACTAACTTTCTATATTTTATTATTAACAGTCATGCACAAATAACACGCACACTTCTTGAAGATAATTTCCTTAGTTTGGAGATCACTGCTGAATTAAAGCAAAAAACAAGCTCTGTGTAGTGCGTTCCTATGTGTATGTGTATTTTTTGGGCTTTTATTCTATTTTATTAGCAATAATCGAGACAGAGATGGGAAAACTGGGACCTGTGCACCTCGGCTCCTTTACTGCTCTGTGACACCATCAGAATTGAAATATTAGCGATCATTAATGTGGCAGAACATCAAAGTCCAGCGATCAGACGGTCGTGGACTCGTGGATGAGGAAGAATGTCACATCAGATAAAATCACAGGTGGAAACATATGCAAACGTACCCACGATCTGCAGCTGCGCTTTCATAGGGAAGCCATTAGCAGGGCCTGCTTTAGCAACACTGCAGGCCATGACACAGGGCTACACTCAGACCTGCAAGCACAAAAAAACAAAACACACACACAACAACACATTAACATTCTGCTGGTATTAATAATGCACGTTTGGGCATTTTCACGACATTACAGCTGCATGGCAAAAGCAGCATGCAGTTCTGCTTGTTGATATCCAAAATAAATCTGATGATATAGATCTGATGACATGAATCTTACAAAAAATAAAAAAAATAAAAATAAAAATTTAGCAACTATTTCATCCTCAAAAGAGCTCATTAGACTTAGACTAAGTTTATAGCAGCGTGGGAACTTGTAAACCTACATATAAACATTTTATTACGCAAAATCAGAATTTGCAATTTTTTTGAAATCACAGGTATTTTGTAAGCAATATGCATAAATTAACAGCCCTAAAAAGTAACTTCAAAGACATCTTAATATCTCTTAATTTCCTGGAAAATATACACTACCAGTCAACGGTTTGATGTCTGTACGATTTTTTTATGTGTTTGAAAGAAGTCTCTTATTCTCACCATTTATTTGATTAAAATTACAGTAAAAATTGTAAAGTTGTGAAATATTTTTACAATTTAAAATAACAGTTTTCTATGTGAATATCTGTTAAAATGTAATTTATTCCTGTGATGTAAAACTGTATTTTCAGCATCATTACTCCAGTCTTCAGCGTCAGATGATCTTCAGAAATCATTCTAATATGCTGATTTCAAGAAACATTTCTGATTATTATCAATGTTGAAAACAGTTGTGCTGCCCAATATTTTTGTGGAAACTGTGATACATGGTTTTTTAGGATATTTTGATGAATAGAACGTTCAGAAGAACAGCATTTATTTGAAATAGAAATCTTTTGTAACATTCTAAATGTCTTTACTGTCACTTTTGATCAATTTTATGTGTCCTTGCTAAAAAAAAAAATTTTTTTGATTTTTTCCCAATGTTTTAAAATATCTAAAAAGTATTAAATATTGGTCAGCCTCAATTTTTTATATTTATATAATATTTAGATTTATTATCATTCAGAGGAACCATAATTTTTATTGTCGCCAAGCAGATTCTAAATATTTAATGCACAAAGTAAAAACAGTAAAAATCTAGTTAAAAAGTTTCCAAATAAACTAGGTCAGATTGGATGACAAGACAATAAAAAATTATGCAATTTTTCCAAGAAATGCCTGACTTATCCGGCATGACAGAGGAACTGAAACTCAGGGAAACAAATCGAGCTCACCATATTCCAGAGCTGAAAACCACAGTAAATGATGAAACTAGACAATCCACATTGAGTTCAATATCTTTTGAGTGGAGAAATAATGAGATTGTGCTCTCATAGCCATGAAAGTGGTGTCAGCTTTCTCCGTTTCCTGCTGTAAAGAGATCCCAGATTACTGACGCTGGGCTCCTCCAGTTACGTCACAATCAAACCGAGACGCTCCGAGTGAGATCTGAATAAACTTTCACTTGAGTTGATCTCTGGGTTAATTATTCATCGCTGATCGTGTATCGGGCCACAATAACAGCCCAGAGGAAAGACCGACGCAGACAAAGACAAAAAAACACCAGCTAAAGCTTTTTAAATGGCACTGATAAGCTTCCAGGTTAGAGATTACGACAGACGTGTTCCTTCATAATCGAAATGTCACTCAGCCAGAGAGAGAATCCGCAGAGTTAAACCAAAGACGAGTCAAAAGATGGGAGTTTCTTTCTGCTTCTGCCTGATATTTCCTCCGCGTCGTCTTCACCATCGACACTTCCTGCTGTCAGTTTAATGTTCAGTGACTACGAGTTAATCATTGAAGAGCAAACACCCTTTCAGAACGTCAATCTGTTTGTTTGAGATACGCAACATAACAACTCCTGACCCGACCAATGGCGTGAGTTTGGGGGCGGGGCTATCTGTCAGATGGAGGGAGTGTTTGTGGCAATAAAATAAACAAAAGATCTAACAGGAAAACCCAAGACTTATCTAGTGACTGGTATATCAGAGAGATTAACCACCTAGCAACCACTCACAACACCCTAGCAACGCTCATAATCCAAAAACTTCTTTTAAAAACTCAACAATACTCATTACAAAAGAGTACTGCTGAAGTACAGTGATTGTAATATCATAGTACTTTTATTTACCGCATGGCTGTCTGGAATATTTGATTGTGACGGCATTTTATAACCAAATCTACTAACAATTATTTTGGTAATCGATTAATCTGTCGATTATTTACTTGATTAATCAGGTTTGGCAAATTTTACTTCTATATATAAGGTCCCTGTCTTCCACTACACCTAATGTGTCTTTTTTGTCCATAGAAATGTATTATTTACTACTGTAAAGCGATGTGATCTGATTACTTGTCGATTACTTTAATTATTAATGATTATTTGTGGCTGCCCTAATCAAATCATAGCTGGATGATCAAATCAACACTTAAGTTTGCTGAAGTACAGTGATTGTAATATCATAGTACTTTTATTTACCGCATGGCTGTCTGGAATATTTGATTGTGACGGCATTTTATAACCAAATCTACTAACAATTATTTTGGTGATCGATTAATCTGTCGATTATTTACTTGATTAATCAGGTAAGCTTGGCAAATTTTACTTCTATATATAAGGTCCCTGTCTTCCACTACACCTAATGTGTGTTTTGTCCATAGAAATGTATCATTCACTACTGTAAAGCGATGTGATCTGATTACTTGTCGATTACTTTAATTATTAATGATTATTTGTGGCTGCCCTAATCAAATCATAGCTGTATGATCAAATCAACACTTAAGTTTTGCAAAGAAAGCAATGATCAAAAATATGTCATTGTCATACGGTATCATGTTCAAAAGAGATTACTCTCCATACTTTTAGGTACTTTTTTGTTAGTAACTACCAACCAGCGTTGGGGAAAGTTACTTTTAAAAGTAATGTATTACAATGTTGCGTTACTCCATAAAAAGTAACTAACTGCGTTACTTAGTTACTTTTTATGGAACGTAATGCATTACGTTACTTTTGTGTTACTTTGTGTCACCTGGGCTGGGCTTGCTTATTTGTTTTTTTAATAACAAAAACACATAAGCTATATCTTTGGCAGCTGTAAAGGCCCTTTCACACCAAAAGTGAAATTAATAAGCCTCCGGCTGAAGGAAGTGCCTCATTTTCTCTCAACACGGGGACAGAAGAGGTGTTAGTCAATAAATTGGAAAACAAAGTAAGTGGCATTACTTGTTTGAAAAAGTAACTCAGATATTTCGTTGCAAATATGTTTAACTGATGTCTCCTCCTGTTAACAGGTGTTTTGATGTGATTGATGAATCATATGGTAACAAAAAAAAACAACACTATTTTAAACACAGTCACATAAAACTGACAAACACTGAACTCTAGACAGTTTTTAACACATTATATGACATTATATATCTTCAACACAGAACAGATCAACATAAAACAGATATACAAAATTTCCATAGTAATAGTTTCCTCCAAAATACCAGTTACTAAAGTCATTGCTAGTACTGTAAACTCATGCAATGTATCTCCTTAAAACATTGTAAGCAGCTTTCAGGCCTTTACGAAATAATACTACAGAGATACCATGGTATAGTGAAGTATAAGTTGAAAAGATGTTTGGTAATGACTGGGTATTTTATTCAACACCACCATATTTGCATGATATTCCAAGGTAATTTAAATAATACCACAATATAACCATGATAGTCAATTACTATGGTACTTTTTTCTCCCTACACTTATAAAAGTGCATTTTATATAAGTGCTGTCAAACGATTAATCGCATCCAAAATAAAAGTTTTTGTTTATATAATATATTTATTTATTATTTTATTTATTTAGTCATTTAGCAGACGCTTTTATCCAAAGCGACGTACAAATGAGGGCAACAGAAGCAATCAATTGTAGTATTGAAAAAAGTATCACAGGTTCCATAAAAATATTAAGCAGCAACAGTTTCCAGCTCTAATAATAAATAAGCATATTATACTGATTTCTGAAGATCATGTGACACTGAAGACTGGAGCAATGATGCTGAAAATACAGCTGCGCATCACAGAAATAAATTACATTTTAATGTATATTAAAATAGAAAAACGTTATTTTACATCATAATAATATTTCACAACATTACATTTTTTCCTGTATTTTTGATCAAATAAATGCAGCCTTGATGAGCATAAGAAACTCCTTTAAAAACATTAAAGATCATTCTGATCCCAAACTTTTGACCGGTAGTGTAGGCCTACATAATATTCACAGTACACACACATATATTATGTAAACAAAACCTTTATTTTGGCTGCGGTTAATCGCGATTAATCGTTTGACAGCACTATTTTATATGAACCATAGTAGTACAATACCACGGTATTCTTGGAACTACCATGGTACTATTACCATTCTGTTTTCGATTATAGCTGTGGCTAATAACAAAACTCCAGTAACTATCTTTTGGGCAGAAACTATTTTTACCGCGGTATTTTTGGTAGGCTAAACGTTGTTGGAGATCAGTCGAGCAGCTTCAGGACAAACCTGTTTAGCTAGGAAATATTTAAATCATCAAATCAGCTGAAAACAAAACCAGCAACAAACTCAGGCTGAACATCTCACGCCACATGTGTTCATACACGACCCGATCACGATCAGTAGACGATACACGCTCAGAAACATCTTCAGGCACATGTTATCGATTCCCACTGACAAATCTGAGCTATTTATATGAGATTCAAATAATCGAAGTGATTGGTCGAGCTGTCAACACGACTCCGTGTCGCTATAACGCAATAGCGGTAAACTACAGTGCGCGGTCTCGATCAGCTGGCAGCCTCTTACCCGAATCTATCGGTGGGTCAGATGTGAGACGTGAAGCCGAACCGATCCGTCTTCAGATAGTTTATTAGTAGACAATCCTTACCGAGGGACTCCGGCTCAGATCAGGAATGAACTTCCGCCATCTTCACGGCAACACGTCATCAAAGACGCCGCTCTGAAATCAGCTCTTCCACTCGGTTGTGGCTAGAAGGGATAAAGCAAAAACCGGAAGTTAACAAGAAATTGAATTTTCTACCTATTAGATAGTGTTTTATTAACGTCTACACCTACCCCAAAACCTACCCCTTACAGTAATGCAAAAATAGTCATTATTGTTGTACAGTGTGAGAAAAATTACGGTGTATTGATGTGCGCATGCCCAGTAGTTTTTGCTGTATGCCATCTATAGCCCTTCCACTCCAGCCGAAGTCTGTTTGACGGGAGTCGCATTCAGTTGTTATTCCAGCAGAGGGCGCTTTGTGGCTCAGAGAGCCCGTTCTCCATTGAGCCCCATTCAAATCTCAGGACGTATTTTTTTATTATTATTATTATTATTACAGACGTTTGTATGAGGAAAACGTATTGTCCTTCTAACATGTTAATTTTAAAGATTTGTTTTTGGTATAAATATAAAAATCCGCTACGGAAATCTATGAATAATATATATTTTTAAACGGCTCATTAAGTAATAATAATCGAGACAGCGATTGGTCCATCCTGACCTGAGAAAAACCACGTGACCAAGGCGTCTATGCCCGAATAATGAAATTTGAATAGTCATTGCATTATAAAAGCACACGGTGAGTTGTGCGTTCACACTGAAAATTCCAAAAAGAAAAAGTGCACTTTAAATACCCGGATGATGCACTTAAATAACCGAAAGTGTGGAATGTTTTTTTTTTTAATGCAGTCATATTACAGCCACGCTGGACACTTCATGCACGCAACTGTCGCAGCTTTAATTATGTAGCGAGGGGGGAGGGGCTATTATGAATGACAAAATAACCTTATATAATTCATAAACTACATTGTTGAGTACATAGTACATAAGTGTATAGTGCGTCATTTGGGACGCAGCTGGTGATATGTTCATGGTACCAGTTAATGCTGTTACAGCATATTAAAGTTTAAGCCAAAACGAAAACGTTAATACATCATCAATGATAATAATAACAGTCAAACGAAAAATCAATACATTTATAGACATTATTGCATATACTCACTCACACACGAATATACTTAGGTTTTACTATGTGCATAAATGAGTGCATTTTATATACTTGCAAAGCATACAGGTCACATTTACTCTAGTAAAGTGACATTATTTTAGCAGATCTATACTTTTATCTCCACAGCAATAAATAAAGAATACTGCAACCAACAGGTGCTTCACACATGTGTATCTCATGGTACCAATGTCATATTTAACACCCTGCAAACTCTTGTGCAAGTCAGCATCACACAGAAGCAGCAGCTCTTCTCCGAGATGAGCAGAACCTCAGATTCTCAAGAAGAAACCCAACAGTGGTGATTCCCACCAGACCAGACAGAACCAGACGAATCAGAGCCTCAGTGACGCCACAGTGATCCAGACAATCTGAAAGAGAAGAGACTTGTCCATAAAACATCTTCTGTAGAAAAAAAAAAGGCCACTGCACTTTGCACAGATGTCATTGTAGTAGGAAAAGAGTTTTGTGGTGATTGATTTCTCATACCTTCCTGTCGTGGGCAGATCTCTTTCATGTGAAGACGGACGCAAATCCTCCGTTGCTCGTGGCTGCTTTAAAGTACCTGCAGAGATTTGTTTTGTATAGGTTACATTTCAGTGTTAAAGTTCAGGCAGTCTTTATTTTGTTGCTTTACCGACTCAAAAACAAGCTCCTGCCCCTCTCGTCCAGCAGTGATTTAGAGGAACCCTACAGGACAAGATGAACTGACTAAAAAGACTCACCTGTGGACCGGTGCACAATAGCAGGTACAGACACCGGTGCTTTAGGACAAGAAAAAAGTAAAATCTTTTAATAGCCACATTTTGCAGAAACCATCCAATCAAACAGATATTTATGAATTAAGTAACATCTTATCGACAACATTATTTATAGTTCTAATATGATAATATTTGAATATTATTGTAACCAATTAATATAACGTAGGAGATAATGCACAAGTGTGAATTAACTGATTTTAAAGCACGATGTTGAGGCCTAATGCACACCTAGCCATGGATTATCTCACTTATACCATGATCTTTTGCCATTCAGCGGACCGCTGAATGGCAAAAGATCATGGTATAAGTGAGATAATCCATGGCTAGGTGTGCATTAGGCTGCATTATTTATTGTTTGTATCGGCAGCAGCTGTAACTTACCATATACATCAACTCTGATCTTCCTCTCAGAGATGTCTAACCTGTTGGTGAGAGATACTTCATAAACTCCAGAATCACTGGTACTGATATTCCAGATGGTCAGTGATCCGCTCTCTTGATCTAGTCGCAATCGGTCAGCAAGTTGTTTTTCATAATCGGTAAAAACGTTCCCCTTATTCATCTGTGCTATACGTGTGGTAAGATCACCTCTTTTAAAAAACCATATTGTCTCAGTGTTTTTATTTAGTTGAGTAGCTCCTGTGTGTAGAGTGAGAACATCTCCTTCCATCACGGTCTTCACCTCATTCCATCCACCGCTCACTAGATCTGAAACAATATGAAAATGCATTAAATATGTGTTATATTTTGCTGGTCTGTGTTTGTAATACTTGCCTTCTTTTCTTCTGAGGTCAAGAAGCATACAGTAATTGTTTGAACTGACTGTTAAATGAAGCACAATGAGCCTCTGACATTTGAAACTACTTCTGTGTTTATTTAATGCTTTAATTTCATTTGTATGAGTGAGCAGAAATGTGTTTCCTTTGGTCTGTGTTTGTAATACTTGCCTTCTTTTCTTCCGAGGTCAAGAACGAAGCATACAGTAATTGTTTGAACTGACTGTTAAATGAAGCACAATGAGCCTCTGACATTTGAAACTACTTCTGTGTTTATTTAATGCTTTAATTTCATTTGTATGAGTGAGCAGAAATGTGTTTCCTAATCAAAAATTCTGGCATTATAATAGCAACAAGATTGCATTCTGTCAGCTTTGACAACTCTAATACACTACATTTAATCATTTAGCAGACAAGAGTTATCCAAAGTAACTTACAAATGAGGAACATCACAAGCAACTTGTCATAAACTAAATCATCTAAAGACTTAATCCTCAATACAAGCTGCACAATGTCAGTTTTCTAATTTTTTTGTACTATTTCAAAAAAAAAACTGTAAAAGGAGGATAAAAATATATGTACTTTAAAAGTATATGAGCAAACACTCACACTAAATATGAATGGGCAAAGTATGTGTTCTATAAGGGTTAATTGAAAGCGATTTCTTTGTATATTTCTACCTTAGTCCTGCATGGGGAAAAAAATGGGCCATGTCCAAGATGGCTAAACAGTAAGCTTTTAATGGTCTTCTTAATTACTGGTGGGACATTAGAAAGAAATAAGCAAATGCACTAAAACATTGCTGCATCAGAAAAACATAATTCTGTTTTTGGCAGAATATGAGAAGCTTGATTCAGATTTGTGTGGAGTTATGAATCACAATAAAATACAAGTTGCATGGTGATGCTCCAGAGCGGTGTCTTTGAAGATCTGGTGAGAAATGCAACAATAAATGCATCTCTACCACAGAGAAGCATGAAGGAAGATGTGGAGCCTTTTCAGCTGCTGCTCAATTAAAACTCAATTAATGCTTTGGAGTATGAATATCGCAGAATGGCTTACTTCCCACAATTGAAAAGTTGTGATCAGAAAATGCTCCTGCCCACACTGCTTTGACAAGTAGTGGCTTGAGAACAATCCTTCAGGCTCATGTTTTGGTCTGGTCAGAGTCCAGATTTGAACCCTAGAGCTGGGAGACATTTTTCAACTACTAATAAACTGACTGAATCCATCAGTATTGAGTAAAACAACATTGACTCTTCTTCCTGTAAAGAGATGCCTACAAGTTCACTCACCCACCTTAAAGCGGTCATGTGACGTTGCTAAAAAAGAACATTATTTTGTGTATTTGGTGTAATGAAATGTGTTTATGCGGTTTAAGGTAAAACAAAAAAACACATTATTTTCCACATACTGTACATTATTGTTTCTCCTCTATGCCCCGCCTTTATGAAACACGTCGATTTTTACAAAGCTCATCGTTCTGAAAAGCGAGGTGTGCTGTGATTGGCCAGCTATCCAGTGCGTTGTGATTGGCCGAATAGAAAGCAAAGGGAAAGGCTAATTTCCTGATCAGTGAATTGTGGTTCAAATAGTAAAGTGTGCACCATTAATAGCTATTTAGCCAGTTTCTGGCTTAGTCCTTTGTGTGCGTGTACGTTTTCCACAGAATTTAACATTTGCGTTGACTTGTCTTTGTTTGATTGTTTGCACTGCAGGTTTGAAACCTAAAGGACTTGCATATGTGTGACTTCCTCCCACCTCTGAACCACAAAGAAAATGCCCATTACTGCCGCCAGTTCTCAAATCATCACCCTTTCTGTTAAAGTTTCCATGCATAGATTTTTGCTTTGTTTTATGATATGTGTGTATAATGCAGCAACCAGAGGTGAACTTACCGAGTTTTTTCAAAGACAAAGACTTGACCAATTTCTTCAAACTACATTTGAATATAAAATGATTAGAAACAGAGAAGCCTACCCACAACATCCTTATACTCTTATGATATTTGTTGCAGTTTGTGCATCAAAGATACTGAACAAAGTTTATGAACACACTAAAACTCGAGGTTAAGCAAGGGAGCGTTTCTAGACTGACTCTACGAGACTGTAGAACGGTGATGGTCCATTCTGATGTGAACGGCAAGTTTTATTAAACACGTTTACTGTTTACATTGTTTGTTGCATATTTTAAGAATAGAAGAGTACAAATGCAGTACACTGACTAGCAACTACTGAACCAGTTTCATTAGGTTAACCGACCAGAGAAAATGAATTAACATCGCATGACAAAAAATATTATGAGGTTATATCTTACCTTTAACATTGATGAAAATCACAATGAAAACCCACATGCTGATGAACATCTGCAGGTACTATCTTGAGGTTGTGTCTTCTCGTCAGATCTTCTCAGTGAAGATATACTGTCGGTGTTACATGTCCACTGTCTGTTTGCACCTTTGTTTAACCTAGTTTCCTGTTTCCTGTCTCTTTTGTAGTTATTTTGCCTCCTCTCATTACTCAGATTGTGTAGGTGTGTCTCGTTATTACTCAGTGTATATATGTTTGCTGTGTTCTTTAGTCAAGTCTCATATTTTGTGGATGTTGTTGGTGTCCTCAGTTCTGCTCTTGTGATTCCTAGTTCCAGTTCTGCTCTTGAGATTCCTTGGTTTCTCTTCCTTGTTTTTTTAATTATCGTATATTTGATTAAAGTTGCATTTTGATCTTACTCTCCTCCCTCGCCTCTGAATTCTGACCAAAGAATGGATCCAGCATCAAGGTTAATCTGTCTCTGTTAAAGCAGTCGGTCCCTTGAGGTCCACGTATACAACAGAGACTTTTTGGACATTCCCTATATCTCACTGATTTCCTGGACTTTTCTCTCGTTGATTACATTGTTTGTTGCATATTTTAAGAATAGAAGAGTACAAAACGCAGTACACTGAGCAACTACTGAACCAGTTTCATTAGGTTAACCGACCAGAGAAAATGAATTAACATCGAATGACAAAAAATATTATGAGGTTATATCTTACCTTTAACATTGATGAAAATCACAATGAAAACCCACATGCTGATGAACATCTGCAGGTACTATCTTGAGGTTGTGTCTTCTCGTCAGATCTTCTCAGTGAAGATATACTGTCGGTGTTACATGTCCACTGTCTGTTTGCACCTTTGTTTAACCTAGTTTCCTGTTTCCTGTCTCTTTTGTAGTTATTTTGCCTCCTCTCATTACTCAGATTGTGTAGGTGTGTCTCGTTATTACTCAGTGTATATATGTTTGCTGTGTTCTTTAGTCAAGTCTCATATTTTGTGGATGTTGTTGGTGTCCTCAGTTCTGCTCTTGTGATTCCTAGTTCCAGTTCTGCTCTTGAGATTCCTTGGTTTCTCTTCCTTGTTTTTTTAATTATCGTATATTTGATTAAAGTTGCATTTTGATCTTACTCTCCTCCCTCGCCTCTGAATTCTGACCAAAGAATGGATCCAGCATCAAGGTTAATCTGTCTCTGTTAAAGCAGTCGGTCCCTTGAGGTCCACGTATACAACAGAGACTTTTTGGACATTCCCTATATCTCACTGATTTCCTGGACTTTTCTCTCGTTGATCTTTACTGCTATGGAGTAAACAAGCATCTCCAATCACTGCTTATCCATGATGCTCCTCAAGGGTCGCTGTGTGAGTTCCTGGACACAATCCGGGAGTAATGAATGGAGCCAAAAGAGACGGGAAACTGGACTAAATAAAGGTTCAAACAGACAGAGAACATGTAACGGTTTCACCAGGAAGTGACCATGAAATCAGTTCTTCAGAATCTTTCAGTTTATCAATTTGTTCACATTCTCTGTTTGAAATCATGACATGCTTTTAATGTACTAAAGTCACATTTAAAGCTAAAACACAGGAGTTCCCACACATTTGAGAAATTGATTTTCACTTTCCCAAATATTAGTGTTTATTGTTTAGAGCTAATATTTTAGAACTATAGAAAAAGATGAATTCACTCTTGCTGTAGGTTCTATCATTACACCACTAGATGGCGACCAATGACTGTCTTTGGTGTGTTGAGAGAGACCTGGACCCCTGCCTGTAACCCTCAATGAAACCAGAGTCAGTCATACCACTAGTAAAGGATTTCACCCCCCAAAAAAATCACTTTGTCACTTATAAAACAAATACTTTTAGACTTATCTCAATATTGTTGTACTGTAGATACGGCTAGCAAATTGCTGTCTTGGTTTTGTATGTTAGGTTTTTTTGTGTCTGAGTGAGAAATGAATTCATGTCATTTGACAGATGTAGTCACTGAATGCATTTTGTGCCAAAGCAATGACAGCCTAAATGATCACAGTTTAGCTCACATAGACTGATGCTGTGTGCTCACTGTGTGAAGACTGGAGAGTTTTGGAAAAGTGACTTTTGGAAAGCGAAGAATTGAACAATGGGTCAAAGGCATTGTGAAAAAAAAAATGTAACTGAAATACATTGTTGCAAGTCCCAGAGCAGGCCTAACGTGGGCAAATGTAAGTTTTAATATTAAATTTTTTGTTGTTTTATCATGCTCTCAATAAACTTTCTAGACCTAATTTTCTAAAGAGAAAAAAACTGATACACATTTCTCTGGTCATCTGTCAAACATTAACTATCTTGTCTAGGGCTCTTAAGCCAGTCCCTTAAAATACGGAATCGTCCCGTATTTAAAGGTAAATTTATGCGTACCGTATCAAATCGATACGATTTGTCCCGTATGTTACAAAGGCCAAGGATTTTGCAGGGTGGATACTAACAATTATAATGAAACAAATTTCACAAGTATTAGAGAAGCTTATTTGCGTGGCTCACGTCCGCCCTTTGAACACAAGAGGTTCTCCAGATGTAGGGCTGAATGGAAAAGTTATCAATAATAGGTCTGTCCACTAACTAATGATGAAATATACATAGCCTAAAAAAATCATAATATTTGCCATATACAATTTGGCACTTAAAAAAAGTTTAAAAAGTGCTAAATTATTAAGATAAAAATGGAACAAATAATTACATAATAATGTAGTCCTCCTAATTTAAGCAAATTAATAAAAAAAAAATAGAAATTCATCCCATCCAGGTAACAGCTGCAGAACTGTCAAAAAATACCAATAATAAATAATAATTATAAATAAAATAATCAAATTAAAAATAACAATATAAATGTGTTCTGTTGCAAGTTTACATACTTGTGCACGTTTTATGTTGAGCACGTTACTGCAGATGGTTTTAATGTATGATTTCTACTCTTGATTATTTTGTCTTGTCTTTATCTCATCATGGTATTCATTAGTGATGGCGAAGTGAAGCTTTCATCACAATTGTATCGGGGAAAGGTTCATTACTCGAAGCTGTTAAAACGGTTTGTGCTGTGGCCATCTAGTGGTCATAAAAATAAACAACACCTTCCAAAGTGTTATGTTCCATTACAGCCAGTGGTTTCACATCTGGTTCTACAACTGATTTTTTTGTTGCATTATATTCTATATAAATAATGTTTATTGTCAAAGTCGGTGTACTGGCACTAAAATAAGTCAAATAAATAAAGCATAAATTCATAAATCAAATCTATGATCTGTTTATTTTAACTCTGCCTCAGCCCTTAGACTGATATTTTACGGCCAAAATTCATTTTTGAGCTCAATATATAAATTACGATAAAAAAAAAACAATGCCAACACATTATAATGTAATATTAATGTAAAGGAAACAGCGCTGAGGTTCGCTTCATTTGAAGCAGTCACGTGGTTTTCAGGCGAATGAAGCTTCGGGCGTCACAGATCACGTGCTTTTCTCAAACGAATCAAGCTCCGATACAGTGCTTTAATGTGAAATGTGTTGTTTTATTTATGCAAGCTTCGAAGCTTGGTGTTGAACGTAACATCACTAGTATTCATGTGACATTTTTTATTTAAGAAAAACTGCATGTGGAAATCGAATATTAAAGCTGTTAATCCATTGAATCTAAAAACAAAAACAAAACAAAAAAACACGAAAAACAACAAAATTCACCCATGCGCTGCCCACTGCTACCACAGACCATAGATATGTATATATATATATATGCCACAGACATCTACGAAAGATATATCGTTGTAAGGGTTGCCAGATTGTCACAACAAAACCCGCCCAAATCTAGTATTGCTACTCAATACTAGACCGATCGCGTTTCGAGGGGGGAGCCCCGTTAAAAATCGGTAAAATACAGGTTTTTTGGCGGAGTTTCTCTGGTACAATTCGCATTCCATGGGCTAAATATCACGTTGTTGTGGGCGCTTCACAATACAACCCGCGGCAACAGTGTTAAAGCAGACTAATAAGGGACTTGGCAACACTACGCCCAAGTATCGTTTGCTTACAAATGACGTGAGCGGTTCAAAAATGCGCTTGGGAACCAATCAGGAAGAGCCTTGCTTGTGACGTTGCCACGAGTCCCTCCCACGAGACGCCATGTTCTCTGTGCTCGATCATAACTGCAAATTGCATATTGCAAATATACACGGATGGCTCTAAAGATCCTGAATCTGGGCGTTTTACCATCCGAGAATATTGTATCTGTTCGCTACTTCAGCATACGGAATGCATATTTACATCAATAAGAAAATGAGGTAGGTTAATAATACAAATATGACGTAGATTAAAAAATAATCGACGTCCGAAAGTGAACAAGGATTTTCTAGTCTGGGACCGCCCCCTTCACTGCAATCGGGAGGAAAATACATGCTCTGCCTTTTCTTTCACTTACACAAGCGCTGTGAAGTGTGTGTGTGTGTATGTGTATGTATGAGTGTGTGTGTGAAGTATACTATATTTATAGTGGTTAGTATTTTGTATCTATGTGGTAAGTATACTACATTTACTAAAAGTTTATCGGTGAGTGTAGGATATTTAGGTGGCGATAATGCGGTGACGGCAAATATAGGTCTCTGCAGGAAAGTAATGGGCGAGAACAAAACGGGGACGTTTTCGACCATGTTACCTGATTGGTTTAGGACGATACATCCAGCTGCAGAACCCTTACGTCACAGCACAGCAGCGTCAAACCGGAAGTGGGCGGAGCAAAAGTGATCTTACTAAGCATAGCGCCACGTAGTGTTTTGAATCTTATATCTACGTTGATGTCAAGTCAGCATTTTATTATAACGATTTATAACGATCAGATGATAGATAGATGAGGTAGATAGACAAAACGAAGCTTGAGGATTTGAACATTTGATTTAAAAAAAAATGTTTAACAATTATTTTTCCATTATACACATTATCATACATAAGTAGCAAAAGATAAAAAAATAAAACAAACAAATGTTAAAGCAAAACAGGCACACATTTAACAATAATTATCAAAATTGACAATAAAGAAAATACACTATTTACGGAAAGATATTATAAATAATAATAATAGAGACTTTGGTGGCCTTGAAGTTTTACATTTTACAGATCTTAATAATGTGTTTAAGATCAAATGGATAATTGAATTCATTACAAATAAAGATAGTGTATGGAATGTTTTCCCCAATTACATATTTAACTCTTTGGGTGGCATTAATTTTCTTTTAAAATGTAATTTTTCGGTTGAAAAAATCCCAGTTAAACTGGCAAACTTTCATAAGCAGGCACTGCTGGGTTGGAACAGTACCTGTTAGAATATTTCACGCTCTCTGCCAGAATGTGTTCTCTCTTACCCTCTGTCCCTCCCTTTCTCTCCTCTTCTCTCTCTCGCGCTCTCTCTCTCTCTCAATTTCAATTTTCAATTTCAATTTAAGAGTGCTTTATTGGCATGACAAAAATTATACATTTGTATTGCCAAAGCAATTGCAGCTGGACTGCTTACAAATAGTACACATATGTATTAACAGAAAGAAAAAGAATAAT
>NW_015625576.1:131806-132678 GCF_001515625.1 Sinocyclocheilus rhinocerous
CCTTCTGTGTTCGCTCTTACCCTCTGTCCCTCCCTTTCTCTCCTTTTCTCTTTCTCTGCCCTCCTCCCCTTTAAACCGAGAGTGGTTCTAGCGGCTAGGAGGCTGCTCCGGTAGCAGAGGTGTTCTACCGCTGAAATAATTTTAGAGACATTATTTTAAGGTAGTGTTGCTTTAACGAGAGAGAGAAGGATAATCTTTACTTCTTCTGCGGCTGCTTCGACTGATCGCGGCTGCCCCTGAAGACTCGATGTTGATGAAGTAGTAGATGTTAAGTGTTTGAAACTAATCTTGGAGATTTCGCAGTGCTGTACTGAAGATGAAATATGTTTTCCTGTTCGTCTTGGCATTCTCAGGTGCGTAGAGAGTTGAGGGTTAATAGAAGGATGGTTTTGTTTTTGGACTTTTTTTCCAGAATACATTTGTGTATTGTAGTTGGGACCGGTTGGAATTTATCGTTATTTAGTGTGTGTGTGTGTGTGTGTGTGTGTGTTAGGGGTTGAGAATAAGTCTGGAGCTGTGATAAACAGCTTGTGCACAGCTATGGCATATGACACAGCGCTGCCCACATGGCTGTTGCTCCTATAACAGCTCATTTATCAGTTCTTTTGTCTTTGGGTCGTTTCTGCTCATTCTAAATCAGATACAGATAAAGTAGCACAGTAAAGATTACATTCATATGAATGCATTAGTGAGAGCGATTGCGTGTGTGAATTAATTCTACCTGGCAGCGTCTCTCTACTAGTAGTGAAGCTGTGGGATTTAGTTAAGAAATATATGCTTGAACTTTTCAGTTTCTAAGCTATTTTATTGAGAAATACCAGAACAGTGTTGACAATACATCTCCGCGCTGAATGATTCTGTGCGCGTGATGT
>NW_015625576.1:133198-134200 GCF_001515625.1 Sinocyclocheilus rhinocerous
GTGTGTGTGTGTGTGTGTGTGATGACGTTTTTTACATGATACATGCCAGAACTGTGAACTCACAAAATGACTGAAACTTTTTTTTTTAAATAGAATACATTACATTTGATTCTTGCATGTTTGTCATTAACAGGCTGCTTTTGTTGGAACAGTACCTGTTAGAATATTTCAGAATGTTTCTGTCAGTTTTGCCTGTCTGTGTTCTCTCTTACCCTCCTTCCCTTTCTCTCCCTCTCTCTGCTTTTCCCTCCTCCCTTCTGTGTTCTCTCTCTCTCTCTCTCTCTCTTTAGTCTTACCTCTCTATCTCAATGGGAGGAGAATAGATGATTTGCATAAGATCTTTTCATCATTCTTAAAAGGGAATGGATGTTTTGGTATCTTTGTTACCTATTCTCACAATAAGATTAAGATATTCTCAGTCCTTCCAAGATTGAATGATTGTCTGATGAGATGAGAAAATTGGTATTGTGAAGTCCTTGCAAGGCACTAAAACAAATACAATGCTAAATAAAAAATCTCTAATTGTCTATGACAGTTGATCTGGACAGGATGGATGAAACAGCAGAGTAGTATATTTCAGCAAATTGTTTTAACACAAATTCAACTAATGCCTATTTGCTAGGGGTGTGACGAGATCTCGCGAGATCCGATATGTCTCGTGAGATCTGACTGGTCTCGCGAGAACGTTACGATATCCTCGCGCAGACCTTTCAAGATATATTTGCATTACACTGGCTTGTTCACAAGTGGTGGTATGTAAGATATTTTGTGTTCACATCAGGCAAGTGGCGGCATAAGTGGGAAAATTACGCAGTGTAGTCTTTATCTGGTCATAAAAACAGAATTCACAGTTTAACGCGGAATGTCACGGAATTTGTCAAATTTTTAATGAATTAATCAAAAGTAGGTCATTACACTTAAATCACGATATGGACTAGTATCTGTAAATATTAAGCCACAAAAGTCAATTTAAATATGAATCCTGCATGTTCTGCCTGTCTC
>NW_015625576.1:134345-143573 GCF_001515625.1 Sinocyclocheilus rhinocerous
CGTCTCACTAAATGAGGACGTAAACACATGAACAACATCTCCAGAACTGCTCTGAGAGTCACTTCATGAGCATTTTAGCGTTTGATTTGAGTAAAACTAGCTTGTATCTCATAAACAGAACTGTAAAGGTATTCACGGCAACCCGTCAAAATAAAAGTCCGGTTTGATTTGAAGACATTGTGCCTATAACTATTTTACAGTAGAATGTACATAGCCTATTACTACTACTACTACTACTACTAAAATGAAACAAACATTATTTTTTAAGGAATAATCACACAAAACATTTCTTCCATGTTTTAATTTTAATAGTAAATCCCCTTTGTTTGCCAAAAGATCTTGTTTGCTTAATTTTCAATAATTAAAAGATAAATGATCAATTAAATTAATGGTTTATGCCTTCATTTGATAACCAGAAAAAAAATTAAATATACAATACAGAATTTCTGAGGGGGGGGAAATTCATAAGGCTACTTTAAGAAAAAAATGAATAAATTAAGTTGTTTTATGCATTCAAATAATTAGACATGCTAAAACACAGAATTTGGTAACAATAAAAAATACAAATAATATGGTGAGAAAAAATAAAACATTTCATAGGGCCCTAAACATGTAATTTTTTTTTAACTTTTAATAAATTGATGTGAAAATATATAAGTTTCATGATTTTAATTAATAAGAATAAAATACTATTTTTCCCTATATATTTCATCATTGAGGATTTCTTAAAGTCTAAAAATCTCGTCTCGTCTCGTTCTCGTGAACCCAGTCTCGTGTCTCGTCACACCCCTACTGTTTGCCATTCGTTGTGGTCCAAGTTCACTTTGATATAGTGAAGTTTTGAAATGAATCTACTCTTGCTTTGTTTTGTCCCTGCTGTGTTAGATCAAGTGTGCTGCTATTTTTCTAAAAGCATTGTCAGTCACCAACAAAGTATAACAATGTATAGAGCAGATATGCACAACTGTATTTAGATTTTTTTATGAGATTTGAGTCATGTATTTGCTCCGAAAGATTAAAGACAATACTTTGCATGACATGTGGGAGCCACAAGAGAATTACGTTGATAAATCAATACATAATACAAGGTTAAATAGACGTCTTTAAAGGTATAGTTGGTATTACATCTTATCTTTAGATGTATGAGGTTTGTATCCGTTATTCCTGGAGGACAGCCTGAAATGTGATACATTGCAGAGATTGAGACTTTAGTTTATGTTAAAATAACTTGTGCGTTTTGATGAATGAGAACAAGATTGAGTGACTAATTTAAACGGAAGTTTTTAGTTACTTATATAAAGAAATGGAAGAAAAGGATTTTCTTTTCTTGACTAAGTTATAAAATTTAACACTATAACTGGATTTCAGTATGAAGTTATAATACAATACATCATGCTGCTGTATTTATAAGGATTATAGGAGTATGTTATGCTCAGATCAGTCAGAATAGGTTGCTCTTTTCTGCATTCTGCAAAGAAGACTTGCTTGCTCTTTGCAGAAAAAAAAAGAATAAGCAATGTCTTCTTTGCAAAATTTTATAACCATAGTCAAGGGGGGAAAAAATAAAGAACTGCTATATTAAAGCAGCACTATGTAACTTTTTCTTTGTTCAAAATTTGCAAAATGTATATAATGAGCGAATACATCATGAATTCATCTTCCAAACCGCGTTTTGGTCTTATTCCGAATCACTACGGTACACTTATAATAAGTACTTATATTTGGACTATTGTAGCCTGGGCGGGTCGTCACCGCTGCGGAGGAACACATACCTGCGTGAATCGCCATAGAGTCATAAACTTAGAGAAGTAGCTCCGGTTGGAATGTTCTTCCGCGGGATGTGTGCAGTTCTGTTTATTAACCGCTAGAGTGCCAAAAGTTACATAGTGCTGCTTTAACCCAGATGAGATTCCTTAAATTTTGGACAGTTGCACAAGATGACTGAATTTATAGCACATGTTGAATGTCATAAATAATAAAATTCATCCATCCAATGCACGCATGTTATTTGTAAATTATATCTTATTTAGATATTTAGCCAGAGAAATGAAAAGTAGCTGGAGATTACCTGTCTTTTGAGATTTGAGGACAATTAACTCGCTATTTTATTCAGTGCATTTATTCTGTGATGAGATGGTCAGTTGGTCATTGAATAACATGGCAGGGGAGTTGAAGAACTTTTTAATTAGACTAGAATTGAATGAAAAAGAATCAAACAGAAAACTGGAACAAAATCCTTTCATAGGGATGCCCTGTGCAGACTGTGGATCTGAAGGCTGTGTTTGCTGTTTGACAGCACGCCGTTATTTCAACCAGGACTTAACATAAGCATTCAACTCACTCAATTTAAAACATCATATTACCTGTGTAGGGCAGTCTGTAGAAGCAGAAGGGAATCCCTACCATAGACTGAAGTGCCAAATATAGTACTTCTGCGTTACTGTTGGAATACATAAGAGGAAAACTTGAGAAACACTGTTCAAATCTAAACCATAATAAATACTTCCTTTCTGTCCCAAACAGTCGCTGTGTGTGATGCTGAGTTGAAGTTGGAGGCAACTGACGGAGAAAATGTCACCATATCCTTCAAAACTGCTGAACTGAAGAGAGCTGACCGAGTGAGGATAACTTTTACAAGAGAAAATCAGAAAACCTTGATTGCGCAGTACTGTCGCTGTGGCCATTGTGTGGACTGTGATGTCGTGGAAACACCGGGAGTCTTACTGCGAGTTGAAGAAGGAACTGTGCCCTTGATTCTTCTAGATGTCAGCTCCAATAACTCAGGCCTCTATGAAGCACGAGTCTTCATTGGAAACAATGTGTCTGAGATAAAAGCTACACTTGTTGTCAAAAGTATGTAATCAAGATATACAGTATCTGTTTACCTGTATCAGGATTATGAGAAAAATAATGTAAATGTTCATGATTGTGCTCAAAAAGTTGTAAAAAGTGTTATTCCTACTTGAGCCGGAAATATTTGTGACATTGCAAAGAATTTTCTCTGCTGTTTTCATAAGAAATCATATTCATAAGTTACTTTACACAGTAGCATGGTTTAAAATGGCAGAGACTGATGAAATTATTATAATTTGTTTTTTTTTAAAGCCGCAGTTGAAAAGAATTATAAGTGATAACATTTAGGTGATCTTACTGATGTAAGGAATCAGATGTGACGCATTGTTTGATCCACAGCATGAACTCCTCAAGATACAAATTTGGAAAAGAAGAAACTATTGCTTGCACAACTCTTTGGATAATTTGTGTAAAAACCTGTGTAAACGTGCAGGTCCTTTATTGACATTTATTCAAAAAGAGTAAAAGCTTGTATGATTATTTTTGATTTGGCAGATGGTAGCAGTTGCTGAAGTAGGATTGGTCAGTTAGGCCTGTCAAGATGGCTGTTTTTTTGTTTTTTTTGCCACTGACTACATGATGATAATATAATAGCATAATAATGTAAGTGCACCCTTTGTTGTATTTTACAGAACCTGCATTTTCCTCCACTAAAGCACCACTACAGATCTCCACCCCAAAACCTCCCAACTCCTCTGAACACCTGTGGCTGTGCGCTTTACTGATTCCTCTAAGCATCTTGGGGGTGGTTACTTGTTTCTTCTGGAGGAAGAAATGCAAGAGGGCAAGTATTACTTGAGTTTATTCTTTTATGGATGGAAATGAGCTGCGCTTTTCTAATGATCCGGGACTGTATTCACCAAAAATTATGAGGCTAAAAGTTGCTCCTAATGTGGAAATATTGTTCTTAATTGTAGGACTCGTATATTTTATATCTAAGAGTGATTCCCCGAGTATTAAAAAAAAAAAGGTCTTCGACAAAGTACATTTTTCTAATTCTAAAGAATTAATGTGGCTAGGAGAAATTAATTTGCCATTAATTCACCATTAGTCAGTGTTTAATTATGATGTTCATGTATGGAGCAAGTAGATGAAAGTTAATCCAAGTTTATTGTAAAACTCAAACCAGGAGCAGAATGATTGCCTGTTTTTAAACCAGTTGAAGAATAATGTGGTACATCTAAAAATGATAATTACAAAATTATTTGCTTGTTTTGTTGTTTAAAATAATGTTAAAAGGGTCTGTTTTAAATGTATATGCCTGAAATGTATTTAGCTTCGTCTTCTGCACCTTTATATTTGATTTGATTTGCATCTTGTAACTGTGTTTTGTGTGTTGACTGTCAGGAACGTGAGCCATTACCTGATGTTGAAGAAGCCAGAGAAACCCCTGCTGTCTCCAGGTATAAAGTTGCTCCTCCCTGATCTGTGGATTTCCTCGGGTCTTTTTATGTATCGCATGCAGGGTTTGAAATTAACTTTTTCACTCACCAGCCAATTTGGCTACTAAATTAAGTTACCGGCCATTCATAATTTCTACTAGCCAAAAAAATTAAACAAATAAATAATGAAAAAAAAGGCCGGAGGTAAGCCAACAGCTTGAGGCTGTCCACACTGGATGCGACAAAGTGACCATTGGAAATTAATTAGTAAACATAATTTACGAAAAGTAACCCGCCAAATTGGCTAGTGATTTGACAGCGTTACCCGCCACAGCTGATTTTTACCCGCATTTGGCGGGTTGGCGGGTGTTAATTTCAAACCCTGATCGCATTACTTTTTCATAAAATTTTATTTCATAAAAATTTGTCGTGTTGGGCCTCACTGAAGTCAGTTTTCTGTTGTTTTCTTTACAGACACAGCATCTTCAAAAAAAATAAGTGTAAAAGAAATTGCAGAGACTGTGTAGCTGTCTCCTTTAAGGCTTGTAGAGAAGACACTGAAGATCAGCTCGTGGATACCTGACTTGATACTGAGTGTCTTGACTGCGAGCGATGTCTCACACTGCCTCTTGAACTGAGGCGTCAAAACCACATTTAGTTTTTTGATTTTGTGGGAAAATAGACAATTTGAAAGCTGAGACTTTTTCTTATCAGAAGTAACAAAGCACTTTGCGATTACTGGATGGGAGGTACATTAGAAATAATGTTAAATGAAGGGAAAATCCAAACACTTTAGCCTTAATCAGACCCTTGGTCTAGATCTGGTTTTTGTGCATGTCTGATTGGAATCTGATCATATTTAGTAAAACTGTGTGAACACCAGACACAACCGTGGTCACATGTTAACATCTAGAAGCAGTCTACTCTACACAACTCAACATCATTGCCATAGAAACCAATGCAGATATTCCAGAAAATGAAAGACAATCCATCATTTAGATACGATTTCAATCAGATACACAAATACTCTGATTTGGACTGAGAGATAATCAGGACTGCTGAGATGATCATTGGTGCCCAACCTCCAAGATCTTTACACTTCCAGAGTGAGGAAAAGGGCTGGTAAAATCACTTTGGACCCAGCACACTCTCTCTTTCAACTGTTGCCTTCTGGCCGGCACTGCAGAGCACAGTGCCCCAAAGCAAGAACAGACACATTATTAGTGTCTATTATTAGTGTTTTTATTACCTTAAATTAGATGCATGTCTGCGCTGGAAGCTCCTGACACCAAGACAAATTCCTTGTGTGTGTAAACACTTGCCAATAAAGCTCTTTCTGATTCTGAGAGTGAGAATGTAGTCTTTGAGGCCAAACTATCAGATGCATTTATTTATTCTTCATCACAAGAATGCATAATATTATCAGGGTACATATTAACCACAATTGTGTTTCTTGTCAGATTGCTGAAACACTGAGGCAGACTAGCTTTAGATTTTCACAAGTGCTTTCCAGTTTTGTGTGCAATAGAAATCAGATGTCATATAAAAGTTATATAATATATCAAATTGATTCACTCAAAAATAAAGATTTAATGGGGAAAGTAAGATTTCTCTGTACTTTGTGTGCACATATTTTTTATAAATGTATTGCCATTTTTTAGTATCTTGTCGTTGTTGATTTGTTGTCAAAGTCTATCTCTATTATAATTATATATTTTAGTGCCACATATCTCCCACAACTTTGATCAACTGGTGTTTTCTCATCTGATTGGTGAAATAATGTAAAAGTAATAATAATAAAATAAAAGTAATAATAATTTCACTCTGCCATAGTATCATAAATGTTAAATAATGAACATTTCATTCTAAAGTTTGTACAGTTTAGATGAAAGCTACTGATTGACAATACAAATTATTTAAGGAACATATCAATTCATAGATTCATGATTATAAGTTATAATTATGAATAGATACAGTTATAATTTATAACTATTTAAATCAGAGCTGTCCAAACTCGGTCCTGGAGGGCCGGTGTCCTGCAGAGTTTAGCTCCAACCCTAATTAAACACCTGAACCAGCTAATCAAGCTCTTACTAGGCATAGAAACTTCCAGTCAGGTGTGTTGAGGCAAGTTGGAGCTAAACTCTGCAGGACACCGGCCCTCCAGGACCGAGTTTGGACAGCCCTGATTTTACTTCTATTTCTGTATATAGTACATTATTCAATTTTTCTTTTTTTTATTATATTAGTGTTATATTACATCCCTACTGTGTTATTCCTATGTATGTCTGCACTATGTTTGTACTTTCTTCTACACTGGAAGCTCCTGTCCTCAAGTCAAATTCCTTGTGTGTGTAAACATACTTGGTAATAAAGCTCTTCTGATTCTGATTCTGATTCTGATTACTTTTAAAAGTAACTTTCCCCAACACTGATATAATGCAATAACATGTTCGGTATTAGGATTTTACTATAAAGTTATTGTAATGATGTAATTGTTATTGTAATTATCATGTTCTTGTTATGTGGGTTCTATTCATAAAAGATGAGAGGAGAGCACTGTGACTGTTAATCGTCTTTTAATACCTCCACCAGAACACACGCAGACAGGATGTAACAACTTCCCCACATCAACAACATAACACTGCCCTCTAGTGGGACGTTGATGTAACTAGCATGAATACGCACAGACTGAGTTACTTTAATAACCTACTGTATATGCAGCCGCATATACTACAGTAATAATTTTGACATTTAGGCAATTTAGAAAATATCCCCAGCCTTTTTTATGTGATGGCCATACAAATAAAATAAAATAAAATAATAAAAAACAGGGTTGTCCTTGTTTCAGAATTTGTTGTGGATGGGATGGCCTGGATGGATGTGTGGTATTTCCTGGCCTGAAATTTAGTCCCAGTCCGCCCCTGCATGACCGCAGAAAAGCGTTTATGGATGAGTCAAAAAACGAGTCACACAACTGGAGTATTGGAGGAACATCAGCTTGGGCTTGTCTAAAGATTGGCCAATGCAGTTGTCTTTCATCTCTTTTCACTAATTAAAAACATGTCCCCATACCTTTTGGCAAGTCCTCTGCTACATGAGATGCGTCTAGACGAAATACAACTCTAATTCCAGGGAAGTTCATTTCTCGAATCACATCGAAAATGCAAAACTCCAATACAACAAGCAAGTCAATAAACTATTATATATTTTATTTATTATATATATTTTATCCACAAAATGTTAATTTGTAAAAAATAGAAAAATAAGTAGAGTGAAGTATAAAGGATTTGTGTACAAAATAGGCCTATATGTTGTATATTGTGTATGCTGCTGTACAATTGTATATTGTACAACTGTAAATATTACTTTGAACTGTAACACGTGAACTATTAACAAGAAAGTAACTGTAGAAAAAAAACAAAAAACAATAGGCCATTTTCAAGAGTGGTAATATTGAAAAGTATTGCACAGATGCGGCACTCAAAGGGGGGATTTTGCCGAGATCATTCGTGAAAATCTTCTAATAAAACATAAGTAATCAAAAGCTTATTTGTTAAAAAAATAATGAAAGCAAGCATTTTTATTTAACTTTTGATTAGCATTTTACGTTTAAAATTTTCCATGAATAATCTCCATAAATAAAAATGAAAAAAAATGCAGATCTTCTTTAAAGTTTAAGCCTTTAAATGATTTTACATATGATGTTCCCATTTTATACACAAAAATACAAAAAAATTAGGGGTGTTATACAACACTTTTATTTATGTATGTATGTATGTATGTATGTATGGACTTTGCATCCCTCCAAGCACAAGCTATTAGGCTTTTGGCCTCGTCTTGTGTTAATGCAGACAAGCACGTTATGTGTTGCAGTCAAACATGATATCAGAAAGTAACTGTTAATGTTACTGTACAGGTTCTGTCCATCAGTGTCCATCTGTCTGTCTGCTGTCTGGAAGATGCTGACTTCTGTCTTTTCCTGTAGGGGTATTTTTTGTTTGTTTTTTCCCTTTAAGGAATGTGGTATTAATTTATTAACACGTGTTTGTTTTTGAAACACTAGATCTTCATATCATATGACACATCTCCTCATTCTGAACAACTTTACTTCTGGGACTATTGTTGTCAATCAAATCGTTCATTAAATATTCTCAATTATGTTAAAACCTACTTTTGCGAACTAGTCCTAGGTTTTTTGCTCATTTTCTATTAAACTACTACAGAAGAATTTTCTGGACTCTCTAGATCAATAATTAATAAAAAATGTTGAATTTTGTCCTTTGGCTAGCAATAACGGGACCATTTATTAAAGGGGTGTGGCCTAATATACCGAAAAGCCTTTAAAACCTAAACAAAAACTAAAAACTTTATGAAAGTTAGTGAAAACGTGTGCCAGATGACTCGTAATAAACACGCAAAGTTTCATAGAGATCGGACCATAGGTGTCGCTATAACAGTTAAAAAGGCCTCAAAAACACAATATTTCTATAGAAAATCACCGCAAAATGTAAAACATGTTCATATATTCACACAAACACTAGATCTTCATATCATATGATAGATCTCCTCATTCTGAACAACTTTACCTCTGGGACTAATGCTGTCAATCAAATTGTTCATTAAAAATATTCTCAATTATGTTAAAAACCTACTTTTGTGAACTAGTCCTAGGTTTTTAGCTCATTCTTGATTAAACTACTGCTGAACAATTTTCTACACTCTCTAGATCAATAATTATCAAAAAAAAATTTGAATTTTGTCCTTTGGTTAGCTATAACAGGGTCATTTATAAAAGGGGCGTGGCCAAATATGTCCAAAAGCCTATATAAATCTAAACTAAAACTCAAAACTTTACAAAACTTGGTGAAAACATGTAACAGAAGACACTTAACAAGCATGCAAAGTTGTACAGAGATCGGACCATAGGTGGCGCTATAACAGAAAAAAGGCCTCAGAAACACAATATTTCTATAGTAAATGACCTCAAATT
>NW_015625576.1:143628-143879 GCF_001515625.1 Sinocyclocheilus rhinocerous
GTCAAATCGTTCATTAAATATTCACAAATATGTTAAAAACCTACTTTTGAGAACTAGTCCTAGGTTTTTGGCTCAATCTCGATCAAACCATTTCAGCAATATTCTCTGGACTCTCCAGATCAATAATTATCGAAACAAATGTTGAATTTTGTCCTTTGGTTAGCTATCGGGCTCATTTTAAAAAAGGGGGCGTGGCCAAATATACTGAAAAGCCTTTAAAACCTAAACAAAAACTCGAAACTTTATGAATG
>NW_015625577.1:0-338 GCF_001515625.1 Sinocyclocheilus rhinocerous
TAAGACATTTACCACCACCTACTGGCAGTTTTAATTTATTATTTAAAGTATCATTTCATTAAAGAAATAGTTCATATTTCCATAGTAATAATAATTTAAAAATTATTAAAAGTATAGTTCACCCACCCAGAAATGAAAATCTTGTCATCATTTACTCACCCTTATGGTCCAAAAGAGTATATGTAATAAATTTTATGTTGAATCAAACAAAATATTTCTTGCTTAAACTACTTTTTGTAATGTCTGTTTGATGCTTTACACAACAATGACTTTAAATTATATTTTGGGAGTAATTTCTCAGCCAAATTTGATGTGCGATTAATTTGCGATTAATTAAT
>NW_015625577.1:470-794 GCF_001515625.1 Sinocyclocheilus rhinocerous
AAAAAAAAAAAAAAATGTCTGTTTTCTTTGAATTTCAGTATGCTTTGTCTTTGAAGAGAAAGACAAACCGATGGGTGTCTCTCAGTGTTTAAGTATTCAAGTTCAATTTTATTATGGCCAATTACTATGACTGACATGAACAAACATGCTTAAACACACAAAACACATGCAAGTTATTCAGTTTTAATATCACGATGCTGATGTAACACACACACTATAGTGTTCAATTGTTGAAGTTGGTGCACATTTGCACACCAATTATGTTGAAAAGTCAGTGTTGAATTAAAAGCTTTCCAAATCCTTTTTTTTTTTTTTTGTCATAAT
>NW_015625577.1:834-4246 GCF_001515625.1 Sinocyclocheilus rhinocerous
TAATCCTTGTTGCATAATGATACATCTCACCCCAGGGTATGTTACAACTAACCTGCACTATGGGGTGAAATGTAACATTTCACTCCTTGTGTTTAAAACTAAACCATGCATTTTCAGTTTGTGCTGTAAAGATAACAGCTACGTCATTTAAGCAGACACTCTGAACTAGTTTGAATCACATTTTGAACGCACTGGCTTAAAAGAACTCCAAGATAGAGACAGCAGACAGAAATGTCAAAAATGTTACAACCATCCCCGGTCTCCCCTATTTCTTTATTTTTTATCCATGTTTGTTCACAGCCCTGTTCATTCACCAATCACTGCATCATTGTGTGAATGAGCACTGATTTATAAACACCTGTTGACAGTCGCTCCTGTCCCAGATAACAATTTTTGTTTAACATTTTCAGAACATTCTGTTTTGGTTACGAGAGCGTTAAAATGGTCAGTTTTCTTAATATTAATGAAACGTTTTTAATGTTGGTGCTTCTGAAACATTCTTTCAAATAATTTTTTTATTAACTCATTCTTCAAAGTAAAATTCTTAGTTTTAAATTAACTCTGCTCAGTGTTTATGAGTCCATAAGTGTGTTAAAATCAGGGGTCTTCTACTCTGTCCTTCAGAGTAAAGCAAGAAGGGAAACAGGACAACTAACGGACTTCCAGCCACAGAAGAAATCAACTGAAATAAAAAGACATTTAATCTCTCAAGATCTCAGCAGAGGACATTACCAGCTTCACTTATTACTAACCAGATTGACTCTATTTCGGTCAGACAGAAGTTCTTATTGAGAATTAACAGAAATCTAGGTTTTTAAGTCACCATGGTAATCAGTGTTTGCTTTTATACTGGAAGAACCTTCGTTTTTAACTTTGAGAGAACCTTGCCCAAAGTTATGAGAACGTTACCTATTAGCTGGGCTTCCGCTTATGAGAACCCCGGAAACGTGAAAGGGGTCCGAAAACAAACTGAAAGTATAAAGCCGAGACCCAAATCTTACAAAACGAAAATACACATTTCTTAAAAACGGTCATATATCACACTTAACGGTAAGTTCAGTTATCAGCTTCTGATATTATGTTGTATGATTTTGCATCATATTCGTGTCGTTACCATATTGAACCAAACGGTTTAGATTTAGTGAGACGTGACCCTGAATGCTGCGAAGCTCATCTTCAGGTTTATAATGATATCACATTTTAGGGATTCCTCTTTTAGTTAAGACTATGAAATGTGAAATACACAAAGACCTGTTAAAATTAAATACAAAATGTGACCACTTTCTATAAGCCAGGCGTCGATTCGCAGGCGTTCAGGTTAAATGAGAATTTTTGATTATGACAGCCTATAGCCTACTTTTTATCATTTTTTTGCTAAAAAGTCTACATATTCCTATTCTGTCAAGATAAATAGGCTAACAAGTTAAACCATGTAAGATATTTGTCTAACGTATGTGATAATGGAAAAAAAAAAAGTATGGACATTTTTTTGAAGGCCGAAAAATAAAATAGGTTATATTGTTGTGTAACCGTGCAGTATTTCCATGCTCAATATTTGTCAATTTCAGTAACGATCAAATTATGATATTGTGATGAATATGCAGTTGCTTGGAGTCGTTGGTGAATTCATTTTAATATTTTTCTATTTTTGATCATGCTGAAGGATTCATTATTTATTATTATAATCATTATTTAAATGTCTTATCTGCACAGCAAAACCGTTGGTGTTGCTCACAGTATACATAAAAGATTTAATGTCGTCTTTTATTTTCATATGATTTTATCTAAGGCTGTGCAGGAAGTCAGTTGTGGTTGTTGTGTTTCTCCTCGTCTCATTTTCCCCCAAACACTTCTTTGCTTCAGTGATTCTGCTCAGAACAGCTGGTGTTCATCGCTAATACTCAATCACTTATTTAATTAACTCCAGCAGTGGATTTTGCTGTGTGGCTCCTGAATTTGTTCTTTACCACAATCTTGTCTTGATTAATTAATTTGTGTGTGTCGTCATATGGTTGGTGAAAAGGCGTATGTTAGCCTACAAATAGAATTGTGTCCGAATTCACAGTAAATTCACTCATAAATGAGTAGGCAAAAAGTACTCTGATGACTTGCTAATTCTGGAGAGATTCTGAAGTGTGCACGGGAGAGGATATATGGATGGCGATGAATTAAGCAATGCTGATGCTTTTTTTTTTAGCGCTCGTGAAATAGTTACTTATTTAAAATAACCCACTCAAAAGAATATGCGATTTCGGACGCAGTCTTAGTCTTGCAAGTCTGGGCCCGTATTTATCAAGCCTCTGAGAATTACTCTCAAGGACGCTGCTTGACTTAAGTGTAAAAATAATTATTGGCTCAAAGCTGTGCTTAAAAGTTAGTTATCAAGCATCTCAGTTGTAATTTAGTGAAGTGTAGGACTAAATCTGAAGTGTCAGTCTTAGAGTTGATTCACGACACTTTTGCCTTGTCCAAATACCCACACTTGCGGTCTTGGCCACTTGAGAGTGCGTGCGCGCGAAAGGAAGTAAGTGCGCAAGACTGTCCCAGATCTTAAAAACGAACGCACACTAAACCCACACTATTTCAAAGACCGCTCTGGAGCAGTATTCGAGGCTTAGTGTATCCCATCATGCATCAGTTTTCCATTCGCCCTTTGGCTTTTCCATATGAAGCCCCATCAGTCTGAGAGAGAGAGAAAAAGTGTAAGTAAAGAAAGAAACATTTACTAATAGATCAGTGATTCTCAACTGGTGGATCACAAGTTAATGGTGAATTATTGGCTGCAGAGACATTGAAACGTTAGTTAGTGTGTAATGTTGCTCTTTGAGTATAAACAATATCTGCAAAGTTATGGCGCTGAAAGTTTTATGCAAACGGAGATATCATCTTTTAAAATTCTGGCAGTTTAATGCCTACAAAAACGGCTCGGCTCGTTACGTCACAAACCCAGAAATTTACATAAACCCCGCCCCCAGGAACATGAAACAAAGAGGGCGGGGCCATGTTGCACTGCTTTAGAGAAGAGGAAGAGAAAACTAGGGGTGATTACCGCCATCTGTTGGTGCTGTATATCACCAGCGTCAGTAGTAAATGCTGCTCATCTCTGTAGGCGCTGTGAGTTTGAGTCACTGAAAAAAGCAACGCAGTCAAGAGCTTGAAATAACTTAATTTTCTGATCTGATGTGGCTTCTTATCACAGAATGAGGCAGAAAATATATTCTATACAGTAATAAAGGCTACGTTGATAAGCATTGCATTAAAAAATTAACTTTCTTATTATGAAAATACCCAAGATGGCTTGAAGAACACAGATAAACCATATTGTCACAGTTGAGGGTTTATTGTCTTTATGTTTAACCAGTTACAGCGACTCAAAACTAGCCCAATCGCGTTTCGAGGGGGTCCCCGGTCC
>NW_015625577.1:4317-6607 GCF_001515625.1 Sinocyclocheilus rhinocerous
TCATGTTATTGGAGTCGCTTCAACCCGCGGACATGAAAAACAACCTGCGGCAACAGTATTAAAGTAGCCCAATTCCGCGGGAAAACCACGGATTTGACGGATTTGGCAGTCACAGCGATAGCTGCGTTTTTTTATTATGAACATTGTCAACCAATAAGAAAACAGTGAAAACAGTTGAATACAAAATAATAATAATAATAAATGAGATAAAAAAATATATATATAATAAAACAAATAAATTACTAGACAGGGGTATAAAATTAAACAAAACACATTGCATTCAAAGGAAAAGATTAAACAGCTTACAAATTTCAACAGTTTTTTAAAGCCTTCTTATTACATGAGTTAGAAAGAGTCTCAAAATCATGCTGTATTTCAGCAAGCAAAACATAAAACACTGGCTTCTGACATGAACATTTACATTTATGTATTTAAAACTTTGTTAACAAAATAAGGAGATTAAGTACAATTAGTTTTTCTGTAAATGCAGATAAATTTTTTAATTAACAAACCAAACAAAACATTTTCCCAAAGTAAAGAAAAAGCTTTATCGATATTCTCAATAACAAATAAAGAGAGTTTTTTTCATAACAATTTAGGATAATGGCAGTGCCAAAATAAATGCACTATAGTCTCTGGGTGCTGTCGGCAAAAAGAACAGTTTGTATCAATATCTTTTTTATATTCCCTTAAGAAAGTATAAACAGGAAATATACGATGGATAATTCGAAAAGAAACTTCTTTTATCTTATTAGTAATTAAGTATCTATTTGGAATCAACCAAACTTTCCTCCAGGCAATATCAGAGACAAAAGCATTCCAATAAACCGTAATATTTGGAATTGATACGAAATCATTAAGAAATAAGAAACGTATTGATTTATTAGAAGAAGAGGCAGAATGGCACTGAAATAGTAGGATCTAAAGAAGGTAAAATAGAAGGATAGGGGGTCATTTGAAACAGTCTAATAACTCCAGATGTTATGGCATCAAAAACAATAGCAAATTCTTTAGGGGTAATGGGGATATTAAAACAAAAAATAAATTCTTTATAATTTAATTATTGGCCATTATCATTAAACAACTGATTTACGAGTAAGATATCTGCCTCAAATCAATGCTGGCAAAAAAGAGATTTGTTTTAATACAGAATATCACAGTTGTTCCATATAAAATATTTATGAGGGGAAAAGTATACTGTGCTTGTATAACAGAGCCCAGGCGAAAAGGACCTTCTTATGAAAATTAGATAATTTAGCCGGTAAGTTTTCAACATTATAATTACAAAGTAATAAAAAATTTAAACCACCATAAATCACTTATAGTATAATTATTTAATTAGCCTACATTTAATTATTTATAGATGTACCAAAATGATTAATGCATATACATATACAACATCAAGATATATATATAAAAAAATTGGTTTCCACCGAATTCCTCTTTGTTTTCAAACAGTAAGGATGCCTATTACAAACATCCGGTATTAAAATCAGAGTCTTCTTCTTATTTGCTTTTATTGGAGGTTCGCAATCTTAAATAGAGCACTACCGCCATCTACTGTGGGTTAAAATCAGAGTCTGCACGGCGCATGCGTTTTAAAGACAGCATTTCAAAATTGTTACTTTTTTGTAAAATATAACATCACATTTTTATATTAATGCTACGAGTATTACAACATCATTATTGTGATTTTTTTGTAACATTAGAATTTTTAATTTAGTGCAATATTTTGTCATTGCAACATTTTAGTGTCATTTTCACTAGCAACTGCAATTGGATTTATATTGTATACCTAAGTTCACTGTTATCCCACCAGTCACTATTGTGACCATCAACATGTTTACTCATTCTTTGACCACACTCAACATAACTGAATATATGTGAATGCATATATTAATACTAGACACCCTAAAGATCATGTGTACCAAAAATCTTTGTCATATATTTATGTTAAGACACTTTACTAGCCTTTAGTTTTGGAGCTTTGATACAGCTTTTGATCATCTTCTCAAGGTGCAAACAGGAAATAAACTGCTCTGGTCATGTGACAATTTGCACTAATCATGTGAAACTGCACATATTTAATTGAGACCCTTTATTTTTTCCATATTTGCAGGAAGTGCACTAAAACATCAGTCAGTAAGGTTTTTAGAACTTTATAAATGAAAACCTTTTTTACGGTCACTATTGTGACAGGTGGGATTAAACGGGTTAAATAAGCTTTCCATGGATGTATGGTTTGTTAGGATAGGACAATATTTGGCTGAGATACAACTATTTGAAAATA
>NW_015625577.1:6848-22793 GCF_001515625.1 Sinocyclocheilus rhinocerous
ACCGTCACGGAATGGAACGCACAGGATTGTGGGATATCAAAGGCAGCGAAGGATACATCATTGCTGCCCAGGGTTGCCAGGTTTTCACAAGAAAACCCACCCAATCGCTACTCAAAACTAGCCCAATCGCGTTTCGAGGGGGTCCCCGGTAAAAATCGCGTTCCAGGGGGTAAAATACACGGTTTTTGGCGGGGTGCCCCTGCTAAAATGCGCATTCCAGGGGATAAATATCATGTTATTGGAGTCGCTTCAACCCGCGGACATGAAAAACAACCTGCGGCAACAGTATTAAAGTAGCCCAATTCCGCGGGAAAACCACGGATTTGGCAACACTGTCAGTCACAGCGATAGCTGCGTTTTTTTATTATGAACATTGTCAACCAATAAGAAAACAGTTGCAATACAAAAATACAAAATAATAATAATAATAAATGAGATAAAAAAATATATATATAATAAAACAAATAAATTACTAGACAGGGGTATAAAATTAAACAAAACACATTGCATTCAAAGGAAAAGATTAAACAGCTTACAAATTTCAACAGTTTTTAAAGCCTTCTTATTACATTAGATAGTCTCAAAATAATGCTGTATTTCAGCAAGCAAAACATAAAACAGTGGCTTCTGACATGAAAATGTACATTTATGTATATAAAATTTTGTTAACAAAATAAGGAGATTAAGTACAATTTGTTTTTCTGTAAATGCACTTTTTTTTTATTAACAAAACCAAACCAAACATTTTCCCAAAGCAAAGAAAAATCTTTATCAATATTCTCAATAACAAATAAAGAGAGGTTTTTCCATAACAATTTGATAACTGGATTCCTTTATCCATATTAGGGATTTCCTGGAGCGTCATGAGTTCTGTTACTTCTGTGATGCATATGTGGAGTTTCCGCGCGAGGGCGCCCTCCGGCTGCCAGTAAGAATGAAACATTACATGTGTTTAGGGCTTAATGTCCACTCTGTCCTATTTTGGGCATACATAGGAAAAATAATACTTATCTCTAATGAAATGTGAAGTAAACATGATAATCCATGTTTTTCTCCAGTGTATTGTACAGGAGTTGTTTTAACCAGTTTGTTTTAACCAGATTCTTTTACCCAAATTGTGAAGCACCAAAACCAAACCTGTCAGAGCCTCATGTAAGCGGTTGTTCAGAATTCAATATAATTTCTTGCCATAATGCAGCCATCTGTCACACAGTATTTTTGAGAAAATGCTTCTGTGTGCTTAATTTAAGTTACTTAAATAAAAAATAAAATTTTGTTATTGCAATGCAAAATTTGTTGCTATTTTGCACTTTGACTTTTGACAGTCTGAATATTGTGTGTAATAAAAAATAAGTCTTTGACATCATAATTGTATTGCATTGTTGTTTTAAATACCAAATATTTCACTTAAAACATTCCTCATGAACACTTTTTCAGTTATTTTAATATACTGTACGTCGTTGTGCAAAAAGTAGTTTCAATGTAACTTTTTGGTAGTAACTTGTAGTGTAGCTAGGTACTTTTTTAGTACTTTTTTGACTGTAGCTTAACTACTTTAACTTATGAGTAGCTTGTAGCTTATTAAGCTACAGTTTCAGAGTAGCTTCCCCAACACTGCTGTTTTGTATCTTTGCAAGATTTCTTGCCTAATTTAATAATTAATTGTCTTAATTTGTGCACGAACAAGCGCCTGTGAGGCGACCTGAGGTCAAATCTGAGAATAGTATCTATCCTTATAGTAGGCCTAGTTTTTTAATTTGTTATGTAAATACCACAAACTGCACAATGTTTTGAATAATTTTTGTTGGTGAAATAGAGCAAAAACTGCCAAAATTGACAATGTTGTGTTTGAAAATTGTAAATTGATGCAATCAATTTCTTGTTTATTTAACTATTTGTGTAAATTGTCCGCTTTTATAGTCATTGAGCACACAACAACGCACACAAATAGTGTCTTGAGTCTTCTTTTTATTATCAATATTTGTGTCATTGTTTGTTTGTGTTTTATCTGAAGTAAATTTACAGCATTATATTTGAGAGTTGCAGAGCAAGTTATTTTTTTAATGCATTTTGTTAAAATTTAACCTGAAGAAATCCTGATGTTGTTCTTTGACTTGTGTTAACACACACCCAAAAGTGATCAGAAACTCCACCCTTACAACACTTACCAGGAAGAGACTGGCTTATTATTTCTGTCGTACAGACTCTCTTCTCTCTCAACATAAGCAAAAAGAATCAATGGAAAAAGGAAGAGAAACTCTTTAAAGAAGGATTTTTGAGAAGTGTGTTTGTGAACAGACGGCAGATCTTTGTGATACTCATGATTAATCATTTTTTAATCCGATATCGTTCAGAAAGTGAAAGTAAAGTTTAGATCGCCGGAGCTCAAACAGGAAAAATGGCTTCACTATCTGAAGATGATTTTTCTTGTCCTGTGTGTCATGAAATCTTCAAGGCTCCTGTTCTTTTATCATGTAGTCACAGTTTCTGTAAAGAGTGTCTTCAGCAGTTCTGGAGAATCAAGGGAACTGAGGAGTGTCCTGTCTGCAGGAGAAGATCCTCAAATAATCAACCTCCTCTTAATCTTGCGTTACAAAACTTGTGTGAGTCGTTCCTAAAGGAGAGAAAAGAGAGGCGTTCATCAGGGTCTGGGGAAATCTGCAATTTACATGGTAACAAACTCGAGCTCTTCTGTCTGGAGGACAAACAGCCGGTGTGTTTAGTGTGCAGAGATTCACAACAACATGACAATCATAAATTCAGACCCATCAGTGAAGTGGTTCCATCATATAAGGTAAGACAGATTTATATTGTGGGTTAAAACTCATAGAAACTGAGTAACATACGATACGAATTACATACTATTACACATATGATTATATTACAGAAATCTCTGGTGTCTTATAGATTTTGTCTTTAAATTATAGGAGGAGCTCAATACAGCACTGAAGTCCTTACAAGAGAAACTAAAACACAATGAAACAATAAAAGAAGAGTTTGAGAAAACAGTTCAACACATCAAGGTGAGGATTGATTCTTTTGACATTGATAGCTGAATTGATTTTTCTGACGTAATTTCACATATGACGAAGATCAAGCGATACACTATCAGCTGGTTATTCATCACCCTGTTGAAAAAACCAGCATATGCTGGTTAGGTATGTTTTGACGCTGGGATGCTGGTTTATTTAGGTGATTTCAGAGAGGCTAGCAGTAGCAAGCTAGCTTTAAAAGGATAAGATCCCACCCTCCCTGCATAATCATTCTCCAAAGCCATGCCTCCTTCAAAACACATGAACGCGCACCGGCAGACGAGAGGCTAGAACAGAGTTGCTGGAGGGTTGAATGCAACGCTGTCAGATGACCTCATGTAGGGTGACCATACGTGCCATTTTTCCCGGACGCGTACTGGCCAGGATTTCCATATTGCCTAAAATATCTAGGTTTTGGCTTTGTTTGCGTGTGCGGACCAATCAGTGTATAACATCAAAGTACCATACAGACGGTTCCTTATGCTTTCAAAACGCTCTTGAGGTACTTTGATGTCAAACACTGATCGGCCTGAGCTGCGCTGCTTTTAAGTCGAACACACCTAATATGTACGCGTAATTGCATTGCATTGACCATAGATCCCACCTTCTCACACGCCATGATTGGTCCATTATGTACAATGCCTGTATGTTATTGGTCAAACTACTTTTCGATCATTACCTTCAGCAAGCATGAAAACAGGAAAACAAAGCCAAAATAAATCCTGGCAAGGACGTGTCCGGGAAAAATGGCATGGTCACCCTACCTCATGTCTCATTCATTGATGAGAAAACATTACAGTACAAAGCGCAGAATATTACAATAATAACACCTTCCATTCTCGCTCATTCTGCAATAGTGAAAAAGAACGCACTGATGACGTATCATGTCTGTGCGAACAGGTTGCACAGAGGTATGCAAATACATACGTTGACAGGCAGGTAGGACAGCCTATCATAGCCCTCGGACCGAGGAATATGATTGGACGAACACTTTATGGTCCTATGCCTTCCACAGACAATATAAATACATAGGCCCTGTCCCAAATGGCTCACTTCTTGCGCACTTTTGGTCTTGCAGACTTACAATGGCCGCTGTGTGCATGTGTTGATTAATTCCACGCAAGAGACCGTAGGGTATCCCATTCGTCATTTTAGCTTTCAGAAGTGTGCTCGTGAGCGACCCCTTTGTGGCCGCTATGTGCCCTCGATCCACACTTCTGCCGGCTCCGCAGCAGACTTCTACTACTGCATGTTAGATTGCTAAGAGCATAATTTATAAATTAAGTCCTTCAAGTACTATTAAAGTACTAATTAAGTACTTCAGAAAGTTAAAGTTGTAGTTAACTAACCCACATTTACTCATTCACTCTTCATGCTGCTTCAGAATAAGTCAGGTCTTTGAGACGATTGACTTAAATGTGGTTTGATTTCAGTCTCAAGCTGAGCACACAGAGCATCAGATTAAACAGCAGTTTGAGAAGCTTCATCAGTTTCTCAGAGATGAAGAAGAAGCTACAATCACTGCACTGAGAGAGGAAGAGGAGCAGAAGAAGCAGATGATGACAGATCTCATCAGAGCCGGATCCACAGACACCTTCTGGAGCTTTGATCCATGTGCCGCATTACTTGGGCAACCTGCCCTTCAGAGTCTGGAAGAAGATGCAGGACATCGTCCAGAACAGTGAGTCTGGAGAAGATCTGTGCTCGCACACATACAGTTTATAATGACACAAAATAACTAGATTGTTTTAGTTGGTAATAAGTGAAGATCAGACAATTTTTCCTGGTATATAATGAACTATTTAGTTTTTATTTATTTATTTATTTTTGAGAATGTTTCTTGTTTCTTCATCTACTCAAGTCCAGAAGAGACTCAACAGTGTAAAAGTGAAAAGAAACTTGATGCTTCATTTGTGATTCTTTTGACTGAAACACTGAACCTCAAATATAATTTTGTACTCAATAAACTTCATTATGTATTTCTAGTTCCTCAAAGACTTTACATTATGGCGGTGTTGCTAGAGGAACTATTGACAGTCTCTGGGGTTCATGAAGAAACCTATTTATTTATTTATATTTATTAAAATCGGTTTACATACACTGTAAATTGCAGGCTGTAATATAAAGCATTTTAAACATTTTGTATTCAAAAAGAAGAATTTTCTGTTATTTAAAAGATGAAAATTGTTCTTACCCCAAAACGTAAGAAGAATTCAAAATCTTCTAAGGAATGTTCTTAAAAATCATATTATTTTTAAAATGTATAGTTAAGATTTACCACGTAATGATTCAAGTATTTGTTGTATTAAACAAGCAAACCTCATGAGCTACTTCAAAACCTGTCATTATATTATCTAAGAAAATATTTCTTAAAGGGGACATGACACACACAGTTTCTGCCAATCTCATGTTAAAGGGTTAGTTCACCCCAAAATGAAAATTCAGAAGATGAACAAAGGTCTTACGGGTTTGGAACGACATGAGGGTGAGTAATTAATGACAGAATTTTCATTTTTGGGTGAACTAACCTTTTAATCTTGAGTACCTAGAGTAGTATTGCATCCTTCATATCTCCGAAGAGTCTTTAGTTTTATCAGATTTATAAAAGAAAGATACAGCTTATGATTCTCTCTGAAAACAGCCGAGCTCCTGGAGGCATGTCATGGGCGGAGCTAAAGAGTCGCAAGCACTTATGCGACGATTGCCAACAAAACACAGAAATTTGATGCAGTTTTACTGCCCGAGGTTCTGACTCATGAACGGGATCATTTATCTCTGGGACCACTCCATCTTTCAGTATCAAACAATGTGCAAATCCAGCATCGAACTGGGCATTGTTTATAAAACATTTGTTACCGAAATGCCGGGAACAAACAAACACACCTGCACAACTCCGTTGCTGCCCCGGAGAAACAAACTGCATCCACTGTTCCCGTCACGCTGGGTTCTTTGGCAACCAAAAACACACTTCTTTGGTGACATTGTAGTTTTTGTGGTCTAAAAACAAAGACAAATCCTTCTGGAGCAAGTCCTGTGCAGAGCTGCCGACGTCTTCCCGAACCGAATGAAACACGCTGATGGGCTGCTCTCAATCTGCTCTGGGATGAGTTGCCCAAAAGCAACTATGGTCACAAGTTCTGTCGTTACCAATAGAGTTCAGAGGAACTAACGACCACAGCTGGGAAACGCCTCTGTTTGATGTGTGCTTACTCTTGTAGGAGAAGTGCCCATACAAGGAATTCTGCCCTTTATGACGTCATACAGAGCCATAATCCAAAAAAAACCTTTTCTGAAACTTGTACGAACCCTGAAAAAATGTGCATTTGTCACAGAAACACTTTGGCCATGTTTAGCATGAGAATCCAACACTTTACCAGTGTAAATGAAATAGCATTAGACCCCCCCCAAGATGTTACGGGTATACAGTTCTTGTAAAAAGTTTGAAAATATTATGATTTTTTAATGCGTTTAGTGAAGTCTCTTATGCTCACCAAGGCTGCATTTATTTGATCAAAACAGTAAAAACAGCAATATTGTGTAATATTGTTATAATTTAAAATAACCATTTTCTATGTGAATATCTATTAAAATGTAATTTATTCCTGTGAAGCAAAGCTGAATTTTCAGCATCATTACTCCAGTCTTCAGTGTCACATGATCTTCAGAAATCATTCTAATATGCTGACATGCTGTTCAAGAAACATTTCTGATTATTAGCAATAATGAAGACAGTCGTGCTGCTTCATATTTATGCAGATACTGTGACATCTTGCTGTGTACTCTTAAATCAAATGGCTTAAAAACAGATTAAACTGTTTTATTTTTTAATCCAAGGTTTTATTGTTTTTTTTTTTTTTTTTTTTAAAATTTGCAAAAAAAAAAGGGAGTCAGTAAGACTCCATTTATTTGATCAAACATAATATTATAAAATATAACAATTTAAAATATGACAAGTTTTTTTTTTTTACAACATTCATAAAATATTTTAGAATTTATAGTTATTTTTTAATTAAAACTTATTTATTGTAAGAAATGTTTTCTTATGATTTTCATGAATACTGCCAGGGTTTCTAGAAAAGTGCTGCTTCATGTATTTAGTTTTTTTCCAGTGAAAAAACACAGCGATACAAGTCTGTTCAGCTAATGATTGTCACGATGCTTCAAAGAAACGAGGAGAAGACTTACACAAACTTGACTTTTAATAAAACAAACCAAAGGAGGGGAACACTAACATCAGGAGCGCTGAAGTACAAACACGGGATGACGTTTAAGACTCGACAAGGAAACAAGAGGCAGACTACACATTTATACTAAACTTAACGAGGGACAAACAGGTGCGGGGAATCCACTAATAATGAGACAAGGAGAACAGGAACAAAACCAAATATGGGCATAAGGAAACCCGAGGGAGAACTAAACACACACAAAACACGGAACAAAGTCTGACATCGATCTGTTTACCAGATGAACCTGCTTCAATTATTCACACCACAGAGATTTTAATATATCTTACAATATTACAATGACAGATTATTAATTACTAAGTCAAACACAACAGACAGTAACAAACTATTCACACACACAGTAAGAGCCAGTTTAATGAACATGATCAGATGATGCTGAAGATACTTAGAGTTTCATGCACTGAATTATTTACCGTTTCAGTGTTTAATCTCAACAGCTCTGATTGATTGGTCCTTATTTAAACTTTTTCAAAATATCGGTTTCTCTTGATGCACACACATGTTTGAATCACACATTTAGTGTTTGTATCTGCTGCCATTAAACGCTGATGATAAAAATGAGTGTGTAACTAATAACACTGAGTGAGTGGAGGAAAATCTGTGATCCTGGATCCAAACACTGCTCATCCACATCTCGTCCTGACTGATGATCTGACCAGTGTTAGAAACAGCGGGAAAAAACAACCAGTTCCTGATAATCCAGAGAGGTTTGACTCGCTTCCCTGTGTTCTGGGTTCAGAGGGTTTTAACTCAGGAACACACTGCTGGGATGTGGAGGTTAAACAGAGTCCATGCTGGCATCTTGGAGTAACTACAGCATCAAACCAGAGGAAGGGACCTGTTTTCTTCAACGCTGATGTCTGGTGTTTGAAGTATCATGAATCTCCATTTCTCTCCCTAGTCACAAAATTTGGTTTCTGTGTTGAACAGAAGCTTGATCGTGTGAGAGTGAATCTGGACTGTGACAGAGGAACAGTGTCGTTCTCTGATCCTGTAACTAACACACATCTACACACATTCACAACCACCTTCACTAACACTGTCTTGCCATTCTTCTGTTGTTATGGTTTATTGCCTCTAAAGATCTTACCGTTCGATAGTCAGTAATCTGTAGGTCTGGATCTTCCTGCTTTCATCATGCTTCAATATTTAGTCCATATCACAGGAGTAAGAGTGCTGTTATTCTGAATATCAGTACGGCTGTGATTGGGATACTGGACTGATATCAGCTCTACAGACACACACACTGCTGTAATAATGATCTTTAAAAAAACATCATATGACCCCTTTAATATCAAGCCACTTCATTTCAGTCACAGTATACCCAGATATTTTCAGGGTTCAGTCACAGAACACATGGAAACATCAGGGACTGTTAAAACTACGATCTCCATGCCTGGATTTCTTTTATGGTAATATATTTTGATTCATTACTTTATCCCTACATTTATTAATCAAGTGTTACGCTGCACTGAATTAAAACACATGGTGAAGGTTCGAATAAATCATGTTATTTCTCAAATCTGACTAATGAGAAACAATGATGTGTTGTGAATCCCGCGCATTTTAGGAGTCACGACTTGTCCAGAAAAAAGCTTTCTGGAGAGAGAGAGAAAGTGTTGAGGAAAGAAATGTTAGGTTTTTGTTTTGTTTTTTCAGTGTGAAACGTCTTGGGTATCATCAGACTTCTTGTTGTTGGTTCAAATGTTGTAAGCAGAAACACTGTGCTAAACCAAAACCCAGCATTTAAACCTGTATCATTAAAGATCAAATCCAGTAAAGCGTACTTTCTTCTCACGTTTGTGTATGTGGTGAATTTATTTATTATATAAAGATTTAGTCATTTTGTTTTAAATTAAAATAAGAAATGTTGCCTTGGCAACTAGCTAAAACAAAAATGCTATTTATAATAATTTTATATTACACTTTTATTACAATTCTTAGCTAACTATAATAACTCTGACTTAGATTAGCTGTTTTTTAATGCTATAATTTAATAAAATGTTTTTATTCCACTAATTAAACTACATTTATTTGACATTTGTGTTAACAATTTTGTGATTTCTTTCTTTCTTTCCTTTTTTTCCATCAACAAGTAGCCCTGTCTGTTCCTGGTCTCCATTGAGCAGTGTTGGGGAAAGTCACTTTTAAAAGTAATGCATTACAATATTGCGTTACTCCATAAAAAAGTAACTAATTACGTTACTTAGTTACTTTTTATGGAAAGTAATGCGTTACGTTACTTTTGCGTTACTTTTTAAATCTGGACAGGGCTTGCTTGTTTGTTTTTAAAATAAAAAAGTAATATTTTTGGCAAATATAAAAGCCTTTTCACACCAAAAGTGAAATGAATAAGCCTCAGGCTGAAGGGAAAGTACATGTACGTCCGTACAGTAGAATGCAGAAGACATTTCAACACACTTCAGCAATAAAAAAACACACAAATGTTTGTCTAGAGTAATTTTGGCTTATTAGTATGGTTGAACTGGATCATCGAAGGTCAGAAGCAAAGACATTGGTTAATAGAATGGGAATAAATACATAAAGGATATTTGTGTTGTTTAACATTTAATTATTGCAGGTTTGCGTCATATTCTGAGTTGCATTTTTTTAATTCATTTTGAGGAATACTGAATCTGTGTTTGTTTTTTTTGCGAGTGAGAAGAATTAATGCATATTCGTATCTATTTTAGAACTACAGTAACATCTGATTTCTCTCGACATGGGGACAGGAGAGCTGTCAATCAATAAATTGAAAAAAAAAAAGTAACTTGCATTACTTATCTTCCATAGCATTTTTATTTTCCATACTGTGGAGGTCAGTGAGGACCAACAACTCTCTGATTACCAACATTCTTCAAAACATCTTCTTTTATGTTCAACAGAAGAAAGAAACTCATTCAGGTTTTGAATCATTTAAAGTGGAATAATAGGAATCATTTCCTTTTGGGTGAAATGTCCCTTTATATAGTTTGTACACAGATATAAATTGTACAAAATTAACATTTATTTATTTTATGTTTTTTTTTTTTATCACGTGCTCATCACGCATGTTTCTCGGTGAATCTAGACGAAGAAGGAGCTCATATATAAAGTGAGTTTTCATTGGTCTCATGTTTTAATCACAACATCATTCTCAGACTATCGTCTGTGTTATATGAGTTTTCATGACATTAGTCTTATTTTAGAATGCGCTAATAATAAAGAAAAAAGGTTTGTCCAAACATTTGACTGGTAGTGTATATTTCATTCATGAAATGAGTGATAGTGTCAGTCGCGTTGAGCTGCAGCGTCTCCTCTCCTCTCTCTGGGAAAAGGCTGGATGTGAGGAACAGACAGAGGAAAGAGCAGGATTTCTGACGGAGAGCAGGGCGAGGGAGGCGGGGAGTTGTCTGGAAGGAGCAGAGGGACGTTAAGCAAGCAGTCGCTTTGAGTGATGGGCGGCAGGAAGTGTGGGCGTCGGTCTCTCTGTGTTTGCCCCGCCCCTTTACACAAAGACTCCGCCCAGTTGCCACGCCCACTAGAGTTGCTCCGGTGTCGTTTTGTGGCTTGTTTCCTCTCGCTGTCTGTTATTTCTAAACTCTGTATCCACAGGCTGAAGTCTGACGCCTCATTTTTTACTTGTTTATTTTTCTTTTTTCGCATCACCTTTGGTGTCTGTTCCCGCCAAACTTCTTCAAACAAATACTCTTCCTTTTCAGGCCTAATTCCTGTGTCTCTGCCGCGGGTCCTCGCTGTCCTTTGGCCGTGATGCCAGCGCTGAACGCCGACCACTGGTGGCTCCTTATTCATGGATATCTCATCTTTTTGATGGGTTGCATGTAAAATCTTGGGCAGTGGCTTGTCTTGAATGCATATGAGTCCATTTAAGGGTGAATTTCGGTGAGGTCGATCCATTAACGGGTCAGGACGGTCAACAGACTGACCCAATGTGCTTCGGGTCGTGTTTAAGACTGAACGCAGGCGACGGTGGGGCGGTAAACTAGCAGACAGACCCGTCAGACCCAGCGCACGGAAGAGAGGAGCGGGCCGGAGGTCAACCGTGTGACGCTTTCGGCAGTCCTCACTAGTTTTGACGATTTCACTGGCGATGATCCCGAGTCCAGCAGAACTCTCTGGAGTTTTGTCCATGATGGAGTCTGGAGGAGCAGCAGAGATCAGTGTCTTCAGCTCTAAAAGGCAACGTTCACGCTGCAGATTAATACAGATGTCACTCCTGTTCAATCATTTGCAGTGACAAACAACACAATTCAATCCAACACACTCATATATTACTTGTCTGGGCCAGGGTTTTTTATTTAATTAGGGTCCAGAGATCCTCTGTGGGGCCGCAAGGAGGCGATAGGAGGTCCATAAAATATTTAGAGAAATAGTGTATAAAAGTAATAATAAATAAATGATAAACAAAAATAATATAAACAAATAAAATAAATTAATAAACATTAGTTTAAAACAAATTTAAAAAAATAAGATAAAAAATATGGAGGTAGAGGATTTTATAAATGTTTATGTAAAATATGTGAAATCAATTCTGAATAATAAGGTTAATAAACAATAAATAAACTAAAAATAGAATTGACTAGATTAAATGATCATCTGAATAAAATAAATAAAATTAAAATAAACTCTAAATGTTTAATAACTGTAGAAAATAAATTATAAGGCTAAAATAAAAAAATTAGAATTAGATTACGTTGAATAAATAAATAAACATTAAATTAAAATAAACAAAAAAGAACATGTAAAACAATCAGTTGAGTTAAATGTATTGATTCTGTAAATGTTTAAAGAAAAAGTGTGAAAAAAGTAAAAAAATTAATAAGAAAAATATTAATAAACAGATTATTATAAATGAAAAAAATTATTGATTAAAAATAAACATTAGATTAAAACAAACACATAAATAAATAATAAATGCATCAAAACAAATATACACAGTACTATCACAGTACATAATAATAAATGTTTAGACATATTTATAATAATATGTTTTCATAGTATAAAGTGCTGTCTGTAAGTTTTCAGATGGGGTTCTCTTACATTAGCATAATCATGTTTGGCAATGAAAAGATTGAAAACTCCCGGGTTACTCGGTTAGCAACATCCATAAACTATAATATAAAAATAGATTTATTATTTCAAGAGATACATTTCTGCTTCTGATTAACAAAGAAGGAAAGTACTTCATAGATTGACTTTAGTTGCAATTATAAAAAAATCACTGTGGTATTTCAATGTTTTTTGCACACAGATCATGAAGGTAATCCTTTAAAGAAACTATAATGAAGAAACAATGCCATATAAATTTGGTAATCACACGGTTCCATGGTTTATATTAAAGTAAACATGATCTTAGCATGTACTTTATCTAAAGTCAAACTATTTTGGAAGCAACGTCATAAATGATGTGAAGATTAAAGCAGATTGAAACACTAAACAGAGAGACACAGCAAGAAATGAGAATGAGATGAAGAGAGAAACTGTTAGGAAGTGCAGTTTAGGAAGAGAGAGTGAATGAGAAACAACATCTACCTGATGAAGAGGTCAGATTTACTCACAGATCAACATGAAGAGCCTCTTACAGTCTGATGCTTCATCTCTCATCAAACACACACTCAGTATCTGTTGCCTCTCTCTCTCTCTCTATATATATATATCTCTGTCAGTCTTTCATGTCGTGCCCTTCAGAATCATGCGCGGCTCGCCTCTTTTTTATATCTGTCTGTCCATCAATTATGAAACAGACGGCAGGACAGAAGCTCTGACAAACACACTCAAAATCCTTCATGATTCCTGCCTGACATCCACATGATCTCAGTCAGCAAATAGAGACAAACTGAGGAAATAAAAACCCAGTGACTGACCACTACACTGTAAAAAATGACCGTGAATTTAACGGTAAAAGACTGTAAAAAATGCTACATTTTTTACGGTAAAATTCCGGCAACCACAGCTGCCGTTTTTTTACCGTAAATTTTACGGATTTTTTTTTTACAGTGTAGATTTCTATTTTGTTTATTTATTAAAATATTATTTTATTTATTATATTATTATTATTTCATTATTTTACTTTAATTGTATTATTTTTCTAATTTATTTTATTTTATCAGGAAACCAGTCACTGGTTTTTAGATTTTTACTTTATTTTATTTTTATTATGATTTTATTTTATTTTATTATTTTGATTATTTTCAATTTATTTTATAATTATTTTAATTTCTTGTTTATTTAATTATTATTTTATTTAATTAGGAAACAGATTAGAGGAAAAATTATATATTATTTCCACCACAATTTAATTTTATACAATTTTTATTTAATTTCCAATATTAGAATCAATGCCCACTACATTATTTTTTCTTTTATATTACTTTATTATTTGTTTTCAACACTAGAGTCAGTGCCCACTGTTTTTTTATTTTATTTATTTTATTTAATTTCCAAAATTACAATCAGAGCCCACTACAATGTTTTATATTTTATTTTACATTATTTCATTTTACTTTATTTTAACTTTACTTTTTTATTGTACTTTTTAATTTTTTTTTATTTTATTCAGTTCAGCAGCACTAGCTACAGGCGCTGTAGTGAATCGCGGTGTAGTTGCAGTTCGTCTCCGCGCCGCGGCGTGTCGCTGTACCGCATCAGCTGCTGCGCGGCGGAGGGGAAGTGCGTCAGTGATCCGTGTGACCACAGGACTCCAGAGCTCACGGTAAGAGTTTATTCTATGTCTCATAACTATCATAAACATATGAAACAACACAGAATCTGAAGTAATCCGCTGTGACGCCTTACATACGCGTTCATAAACACTCGCGTAACGCATCAGAAGCTCAAAGACACGTGGAGGTTGAAAACCACACAGATTTACACACAACCGCTGACACACACGAGTATAAACACACATGGGCCTGGTTTCACAGACAGGGCTTAGACTAAACCAGGATTAGGCTATAGTTCAATTTGGACATTTAAGTCATTTTTATAAACGTGCCTTAGAAAACACATTACTGGTGTGCAGGGCAGGACTTAGGGGGGCGGGGGCCGTAATGTGAATTTAACATTGAAAGTTAATGCGAATAAAAACATTGTAAGTTAGGCTACTTATCATAACACTTTCATTGTACAGAAAGAGAGCAAAGAACATTTAAATTATCAAAGAACATTTCCACTGACAGTCTAGAGTTCAAGCACTCTCCAAAGCTCCCATTAAAATCACTGAAGCTGTTTACACTGTGAAATTGGCCCTTGCATTCATAAGCTCAACAGCATCGTGTGTGATTGGTTAATGCGCAGTGCTGTAAAAACGCGTCTGTCTCTGACTCAGCGCCAGCCAGGAACGCAGATTTGAGTTTTAGCAGCTGATGATATGACGCGCTGAACGATTTAATCATGCTGGTGTGATTGTATCAAATATTAACATTAATTAGACAGACAGGTATTTAATTAGGCTGCTGTCCGTTTAAGACCGAATGAATATACCGTATTGTCCCGAATATAAGACAATGTTTTTTTCTTGGAAATACATCTGAAAAAACGCGGTCGTCTTATATTCAGGGTCTAGACTTTGACATGTCAATAATAAACCCACAACAATAGGTGGCGCCAAATACGCATAAAACGAGTGTGCCATGAAATACGTAATGTAATGCGTGTTGTAAAGATCGCGAGTAAAAACAAAAGAAAAAGAAAACCTTACAGCTGCACGAGTCGTGACTGTCACGTTACCCTGATGGGACCAAACTCCCTTTGTGATTTTAAAACGTAAGACAGTACCCAGATTTGAAGACTACAGTAAGATTTAACTTCTACTGTTAATAAGATTTTGGAAGGCTACTATTAGATGGATAGCCTAAATGTCCTAATTCAGATGGGCTACCAGTTTTTTTTATTTTTTTTTATGGTATATCAAAAAGTGTATATTTTTAAAATGTGATTGTTGGTACATTTTACCAGTTTTTACCATACTTTCAAAACAAAAATTAAAATAGGAAAAATATGCAATATGAAAATAATTGAAGACAAAATGTGTTTTACTGACAAAAAACAAGATTTGGCTTTTAAAAAGCCTTTTTCCAAAAGGTACATCTGGAAAAAGGGGGGTCGTCTTATAATCAGGGTAGTCGTATATTCGGGCCAATACGGTAATATACTGACACATATCCGGTTTTCACCCACCTGTTTACGTTAACTTAAGCCATAACGACTGTATTTACGTGAGAAACTCCACACGATTGACATTTTGACTAGAGCCCGACCGATATGGTTTTTTTTGGGGCCGATACCGATATTAGGGAGTAAAAAAAAAAGGCCGATACCGATATATCGGCCGATATTCTTTGTGTATATTATAGTACAGTACCAGTCAAAAGTTTGGACACTTTCCCATTCGTGTGTCCAAAAATTTGACTGGTACTATATATAGAATACAGTATATACATAAACAGAATATATATACAGGTGAATAAAGACTGACAGTCAATGTTTAATGTTTAGAAATTATTATTTCAAGACATGTAAAGCATTTTTGCTCGTTTATGTGGGCCGTCCCAAACTTGGTTGCAATGTGTTCATTGTCAAACTCAAAAATCAGATTATTTTTCATTCTTAAAAAACGCCATTATTTTATTTGAAAAAAAAATAAATCAATAAAAATAATTTAAAAATAT
>NW_015625577.1:23699-32889 GCF_001515625.1 Sinocyclocheilus rhinocerous
CAGGTCGCCAGTAGCAAACAATGGAGCGCGCTCTGCTGGACAAACTAAGTAATTACACCATTTCAAGCATTTTATCTGCATTATATGTTCTGTAAAAAAAAATTTTCATATCGGCGGCATATTCGCCAATACCGATATATCGGCGACAGGCTCATATCGGCCGATAATATCGGCAAAACTATATATCGGTCGGGCTCTAATTTTGACAGCTGTGTGTATTTAACAATCAAGGCGCAGGCAGAACTGATCGCAGAACTGGGATCGCGCGGCCGAGATAGCGCTTCTGTGTGTCTGCGTGATTCCGCCTATACCCGCCTTCACTTACTGCAAGTTAATCGATAACGAATTGTGATTGGATGGTAATTTGGTTCTACGACAAGCTTACTTACATTTGATTAGGCTGTTCTCTCATGACAGAAGAAATTTTGAAATACGGGACAAAACATGATTTTTTCAAAATAAGTCGGGACACTAAAAAAAGAGCTGAAATACGGGACTGTCCCGGGAAAAACGGGACGTCTGGTCACCCTAGCTAAGTCCTATATCATAGGCATAGCTATAAAAACAGAAAATCATTAAATTGCTATTTCTTATTTAAAATCATTTTGATGACATTTCTTCCCCATTATGGCAGTAAGACGAGAGAGAGCGCTCAAAACTCATCAGATGATCGCATAATTTAGTGGAACATTAATATAGTAATGTAGAATCATCCTCTGTAAAGAAATGAGGTGTGAACATTTGAGAATTTATCATGATCTTTCTAAATGTGCGCTCTTTGGGGCTAAAGGCTTAATGGAGCTGTTTAAAGTAGTCATGTGATAACAAACCAATTGGTGCAGATGCGATTCACACAATTCTTCTGTGAAATAATCATAAATACCAGTTTATGCTGTTTGATTGTGGCCTCGAAGGTCGTAGTTGTAATCTGTAGCCCCGGCTGGCCCATTTAGTGGAAATGCGGCTAATAATTTCTGAATTCTGACTGGCATATAACGAACAAATCAAACAAACGTAAACGGGCAAAGGCGGGGCCCCCTACAAGGCGGGGCCCATGGGCTGCAGCCCACTCAAGCCCAATGGTAAGTCCGGCCATGCTGGTGTGCATTTTGAGACAAAATAAAGGCACTGATATATTTTAAAATCATTCAGAGCAAGTTTCTTTCAGTTGAAACGGCCCAGACTTAGATTTTAGTCTGGGATTAGGTTTAAGCCTTGTCTGTTTAACCGGGGGATGATCTTATAGAGACTCCGCGTCTGTCAGACTGGAAACTGTGTTTCATAACACACATGATTTTTACATTCAGTGACGTTTAAATAATATTTGCTTATTTTTTTATTTGTATTATTTTTGTGCAAAACACGTTGAATTACAATTATATATATAAAGTAATTTGCTATTTAAACAAATTAGTAGCGTGTAATGTTTAGTAGCGCCACAAAAATGTGTTGTACCTTTAAACATTATATTTGTACAAAATAAATGTATGATCATTATGAAAGAATTAACAGAAAATGGTGTTTTAATAAATTTAATATTATATATATATATAGAGAGCGAGAGAGAGAGAGTGAATGTTTATAAGTAAAAATAAATATAACAAGTGTAAATATAAAAAGTAGTAATAATAAAACTTCAAGTATGGTAATTACAAAGTAATTTAGATTATATATGATATTAATGTTTATATAAATATAAAAAGTGATAGTAATAAAACACACACACACATATATATATATATGTAGTATCAGTAGGCTGTTTCACTAAAATATCTTTCTGTCAAAAAAATAGCTCACCTGGATCCTCCTGCTTTTATTTTTATATTTTAAATTCGACGAATATTCGAAATTCGAATTTTTTTTTACAGCCCTACTGTGGTGATGCTGGTGTTTAGTGTAATAATGCTCTGTCTCTGTGGGTCAGATGGCTCTCAGGCTGCTGGTGGGGAGGGTGTGTGGTGTTTCTGTCAGAGGTGTGCCGTCTGGCGTCTCCTGCTCCTCGTCCTTCTCCTCTCGTCTGAACGCCTCCTGCAGGAGCGTGTCGTTTAGCGTGCAGGACCACGACGACTTCACCCAGAGAGTCATCAACAGCCAGCTGCCTGTCCTCATCGACTTCCACGCGCAGTACGTACAAGAAACTGCTGCTGATCACAGTCAGCCATCATTAAAGCACATGACCAACATGATCAGAACTCCGTCTGCTGCGTGCCTTCTGTCTCTGATTGAGAGTGTTTATCCAGTCAAAGCTCTTTTAGTGTGATTGTACAAACGTCCAGCTTCAGCTGGAGCTTCTCGTGTCAAATCTTGACTGATTTTTATCAAGTAAGCGTCAGAATAACTTCAGTCATATCTCCAGATGAACTCTTACTAGACTGAAGCAGCTCAGCTTTACTTGATTCTCCATCAATCATGTTTTAGAGTCTCAAATCTGATCCTCAGGATCTTTTGAGGAGCGTTTGTTTCCAGAAGCTTTACTTTCACTGTTCCTCAGCGGAGGAATGATCTTCACAAGCCTCCAGAACATCTCACATCTTCTGATGTTCCTCAGCGGAGCCTGAACATCTCACATCTTCTGAGGAGCCTTTATTTCTTCATCTCAATCACTGCATTATATGTTCTGATCATTTCAATCTCATTTTACTGAGAATGGAGATATAGAGTGACGACTGATATTTATAGCATTTTATGTCAGTATCTGCTCTATACTGTTAGAAAGATCTCACTGATTTACATTACAAGCCTCAGAATTTAATCTTTTTTTGATCATATAAATATCAGCATCTGCAGCAGATTCATATTTTTGCTCAGTTTGAGTCTCTGAATAAAACTGAGCTGTTTTTCCTCCATATTCTCACTTTATCACACTATATGAACCATAAAAGTATCAAATATATGATACTCAACAACAAAAAAAAACAAGAGTTTTAGACATTTATATATTTTCAATAAATTGTACAATATTATAAAAAAAAATGTTTTCAAATTATTTTTCTATATGTCAGGCTGTACAGTGTTAAATCACTCAAATACTTAATATACACTATGATGAGCATTTTTTTTTTTTACATTTCTGTATGAGATATCAAATGTTTTTTATACTAAGGCACCTTTTGTTCAGATTGTAAAATGTCACGTGGTGCGTCATAAGAAAACACTTATATTTGTAAATTAATAATTCATAATATTTACGAATAAAAATACTTATTCAAGACTCAAGATTGAAAAATGTCAAATAAAACGAATGATTCACATGTGCACAGGATGGTTGCACCACATGATATTGAACATTTGTTTAAAGCAGCAGGTGTTGTGTGTTATAAATCGAGCGCTGTGTCTGTTGTGGCTCAGAGTTCACAGCAGTGGAACTGTAGTCCTCTGTAGTTCTGCAGTGGAATTGTAGTCCTCTGTAGTTCACAGCAGTGGAATTGTAGTCCTCTGTAGTTCTGCAGTGGGATTGTAGTCCTCTGTAGTTCTGCAGTGGGATTGTAGTCCTCTGTAGTTCTGCAGTGGGATTGTAGTCCTCTGTAGGATTGTAGTCCTCTGTAGTTCTGCAGTGGGTTTTCTTGGGACGCGGCTGCAGTGAGACTGAATCAGCCGTGTGTTTGTGTTGCAGGTGGTGTGGTCCCTGTAAGATCCTCGGCCCGCGGCTGGAGAAGGCCATCGCCAAGCAGAAGGGTCGAGTCGTTATGGCCAAAGTCGACATCGATGAACACACAGACCTCGCCATCGAGTACGGGGTACGACACAGGCCTGTCAAATACAATTATTAAAAACAGATTTGTTAATACTATAGAAAAACTCAAACTAAACAAAACTGAGAAATGTTGTTTTGGCAATTAACTGGATTAAATTTGACCTGAATTTTATTGTGTGTTTTTGTCGTTTGTATTTGTTTTTGCTCTAAAATTAGTGGAAATAAATAAAAACCTTTTTACCTAAATGGTAATATTTAAAAACACCAGAAACTAATACAGATGACAAAAGCACACATCAAAATTGCAGTAAATTAACCTAAAATGAAAATTAAATGGAAAACATAAAATTAAAAGTTAATTTAAATTATTTTTAAAAATCTATAATATTATATAAATATTACACACAAAAAAATACAAGACCAGCATTGCTTTTTAGACATAAACAAACATACAAGATCTTAAAAATACCCATCAGTCATTTTTACAACTTTCAGCTGAATATTAATGAGGCTGAAGCCCTATGATGGGTTTTATCTTGTGGTAAATGTTGGGGAAAACTCTCATCCAGTTCATTTGATTCCTTTGAATCATCGCTCTCGAAAAACACCCTCAGCATGAACGTTTCAGCTTTATACTTCACTTCCTCTGTTAACTAGCTTCTATAACTTCTGCTGATCTCATGAAATATGATTATAAACTGCATTTGAACGACATGCTTCAGCAAAAAATAAAACATACAAATAAAACAATAAAAATAAAAAAGAATTTAAAACTTATTTCAGCTAATTTCTCATTTTCATTTAGTTTAATATGAAATACTATAACAAACTCAATTTTATAACTAAAATCAAAACTGTATAGACATATTTAAAAAAAATAATACAATGACAAAATTACTCAATTTTAACTAAATTTCAAATATAATTATAGTAATAAAAACCTAAATGAATACTAATTTCAATATGTGAGTGTGTGTGAGAAGTATTAAAATAAACTACAACTAAAAGTGTATAAAATAATGAATGAATAAAAACTATATAGACATATAGTTTTATTGACATAAATAAAAATGACAAACACACAATAATGGCTAAAACTTAAATAAAAATTTAATTAAAAAAATCACAGAAAATATAAAAATACAGGAATTCAAGCTATTAATAAAAACAGCATCTCTGATACTAAAGTAACACTTTTCAGCAGTCAAATATTTCTGATTGTTGACCGTCAGTTACTCATACGTCGTTCTGGGACGCCAAATAACCAGACAGCAAATCTCAGCAGATCCCTCTGTTTATTATGGGATGCTGATTGTTCCTGATGTGCTGTAGGTGTCGGCGGTTCCCACGGTGATCGCCATGCGCGGCGGTGATGTCATCGACCAGTTCGTGGGCGTCAAAGATGAAGACCAGCTGGATTCTTTTGTGCAGAAGCTGACTGAATAGTGAAGCTGTCAATCACTGCCCCCTCTAGCCCCGCCCACCTCACAGACAAACTGCGTCCCGGAGGCTCTTCGCTTCTCCTTCTCTCCTGCTTTCCTTAACTGTGTGTGTGTGTGTGTGTCGATATTTGAATAGTGAAGCTGTCAATCACTGCCCCCTCTAGCCCCGCCCACCTCACAGACAAACTGCGTCCCGGAGGGTCTTCGCTTCTCCTTCTCTCCTGCTTTCCTTAACTGTGTGTGCGTCGATATGTGTTTTTAGAGGGTCTGTGGCAGTGCATCTTGTTTTACCGCGGTAAAAATGTTGTAAAGTGTTCTGGGACGTCCTGTAGCTGCTGTACTTTGCTTTGGAGGAGAACTGAAGGATCGACGCAGATCCTCATCCGCTCCACCTGAGGGCGCTTCCTCTCGCTCCGCTGTTTCACACCTGAATGCCTACTAATGTGAAAGTGTGTGATGATCACGGCGTGTTTGTCTTTCTCTCTTTTCTTTGGATCTGACTGAATTTCGTGCAGGATGCATGGGATTGATAATGCTTTTGTTTAGACTGTAGCTCATATAAACTGTAATATAAACAACTAGTCAGATGAAATTATGAATAAAGCAACTGTACTGTATTTAACTCACAGCTGTTGACTGGTGTTTCATATTCTGGTATTCTTGTTTTAAATACAAATTTGGGGGCCGTAAAAACATTTATTTAGTAGGGATGCATTAAATGTATCAAAAGAGACAGTTAAGATGTTTATAATGCATCAAAATATTTCTATTTCAAATAAATGCTGTTCTTTCGAACCTTTTGTTCATCAAAAAATCCTGAAAAATAAAATGTATCACAGTTTCCACAATAATATTAAGCAGCAACACATTTTAAACTCATAATAATAAGAGCAAATCAGGGCTATTATAGTTAACTAAAACCATTTAAAAATCATTTTTCCATACTTGAAATAAAATAAACGTTAAATTTTATTTCAACTAGTTGCCGGGAAAATCTGTTTAGTTTAACTAAAACAAAAATTAAACATTTAGTTAACAAAAATAAATCAATAAAAATTAATTAAAATTATAGACATACTTAAAAAAACTAATAAAACTGCCAAAAACTAAATTACCGAAGCTTTTACTAAAATTAAAATGAAAACAGAAAATATCAAAATGAAAACCAATTCAAACTATTAATAAAAACTACAATAGTTAATAATGATACTAAAAGAAAACAGTTATTTTAAATTGTAATATTTCACAACTATTGTTTTTACTATAAAATTCCTGTAAGTTTGTCCAGCGTGTGGCGCACTTGAGAGTGTTTACAGTTTTCTGTGGGATTACCTACAAAACTGGGACAAATGACTAACAATGTCTGCGCAATAATTAAACATATATATATATAAACACAAGGGGATCCCAGGTTCATTATTAGTGGGGTCCTTTATCCCATATGGGAAGTCCGGGACTGTCCCTAATGTTTTTTCGGTCTGTGTTTGTGGAGCGCATCCCAGCTGAAAAAAACAGCCTAAGCTGGTTTTAGCTGGTCATAGCTGGTCAGCAGGCTGGTTTTAGAGGGGTTTTGACCACTTCTTTAGCTGGTCAGGCTGGGAAACCAGTTAAAACCAGCTAAGACCAGCCAACTGGTTTTTTTTTTTTTCAGCAGGGGTGTGAGGCTCTGGAGAGGTGGATCTTGTTTTAGTTCAGCCCGAGGCTCTTTTTAACTAAAGGATTAGTAACCTCAATGAGCACTGTGGGACTCATTCACCTCCCTGTCTGTCATGCAGACATGAGAGAGAGCTGCGTGTCTCAAACAGGTTGCTTTCAGGCACCTAAACTATTTTCATATTGCAGTGCAGTGATTTCACTATACATGCAATTCAGCAGGTGTGTTTAAAGGGTTAGTTCACCCAAAAATGAAAATTCTGTCATTGATTACTCACCCTCGTGTCGTTTCAAACCCGTTAGACCTTTGTTCATCTTCGGAACACAAATTAATATTCTCCAAAATGGCACCAGGGCAGGGACACGGGAAGTAGGGGTGCTGAGGGGGCTGCAGCACCCCCTGTTTTCACATGGTTGCAAATGCAACGCCAAGTTTGTTCATTTAAATTTATTCAGTTTTAGCATTTAATAATTTATTTGTAATGATCTCTGAAATGTAAATTGTACGTGGGCTATAATAAACCCATGTTTATCTTTATAAACATGATTAATTTTACTTGTGATGTTTTCTATATGGGATGATTAGCCTAATCCTCATGAACACGTGACGCTGGCGCGTGGTATCAGACATGAACTATACAGAATGCGAACAAGATTAACTTTAATACGAGGAGATAAGCAAAACCTTTCCAAAATCGGCATCCAAACAACACCAGCCCCAGCACGAGCACCGACGTAAGTGAACCAGCCCCCCCACAACGGACACACACAGCACCCCCAACCGAAAACATCTTCCCGCGCCCCTGCTCCATTCCGTGTTTTCACTACTCGCTCCTGCTGCACTCCCGTTACACAGCAAGGTAAACAAAGCATTTTAGCTGTTGCTCAGGTGGGTCTGGCTGTGTGCTCACTTTCTGTCACTAAACAAGCTGCTATTTAAGTGAATGTTCATCATTTGTTTGCTTGTTGCTTTTAAAGGCATCATGTAGTCTTTGTTGCAGCATTAAATTACAGTTACACTTACACTATGTTGTTATAACGCCAACTATCTGACATTGTTTCAAAACAACAAGACTTTTGTTGCTGTGTTAATTTTTGGGAAACCTTGCCAGGTATGTGGTCACTTTTTTAGGCTACAAAAACAATTGTTTAATTGAAAGGCACCAGAATGCAGGAAATGGCATCTACTCCAGTAAACTTTTCTGGGGCAGGACCCAAACACATTTATTTTTTTAATTTTAATTTTTTTGCTTCCGATGCCCATGAATACAGCTCACCATCCAAATAACAGCATTCCTCCAGTAAAGCATGGAGGTGGTAATGTCCTGTTATGGAGTTGTTTCTCTGCAGCAGCGACTGGAGCACTTGTCAGGATAAAAGGAAAAATGGATGGGGCAAAATACCATCAGATTACGAGGTGTGGCGGAGCGGACCCGGGGGAGAGGGGTTACATTTGCAACTTTACAGATCTTCTTTACAGCGACATGCCAACCTCGAGCAACATGTGCACCTATAATTACAGCAGATGTTTTACAAGTGACTGATGTTATAGTGCTCTTAAAAGTTTTTTTTTTTTTTTTTGCAAAATATGCATGTATAAATATTTAAGTTTTTATAAACATAACAATAGTGCAAACACAGCACATCTCCAGCAAAAGTACATATTACACAAGTACAATCAATTTTGCATAATGTATCATTCCCACATAAACCAAAAAGTAAGAGGAGAAAAAAAAAGCACAACAAAACAGGTATCAATCATCAATCAAAGATCTCATCATATTTCTTCAAAAAATAAGTACTTTTTTTTTATTCATTATTCTTAGTGATTTGATTAAATGTACTTCACAAAAGAAATCTATAAGAGTAGGTATTTTCTTAAGAAATTTTTGTTTGTGAAAATAGGGCTCTTAAAAGTGACTGATGTTTCGCTCTCTGCCATGTACTGTTGGTTTCTATTCATATTTTGAATCAGGTTTTATTTTGCGATTTCATTTTAACTGGAATAAAATGTTTATTAAATATTAAAATTAGATTAAAAATTAACTGTTTTTGGCTATAACGTATGTCTATAAAGTTTTTATTTTAGTACTTAAAGTGAAACTAAATGAAAATAAGAAATAGCTAAAATAACTAATAATATGTTATCTAATGGTTTAGTTTTAAACACAAAAAGATAAATTTGTCTTACATATGCAAAACATAATTTCTTGTTTTTATTCTTTGACTCTGGGGTGACAAAGTTACGTCTCACACTGCTGAAAAAAAAACAGCTAAAACCAGCCTAAGCTGGTTGGCTGGTTTAAGCTGGAAGTAGCTGGTTTTAGCTGGTCTCCCAGCCTGAGCAGCTAAGATCAGCTAAGGCCAGCCTGACCAGCTAAGACCCACCTGACCAGCTAAG
>NW_015625577.1:33121-34026 GCF_001515625.1 Sinocyclocheilus rhinocerous
CAGCTAAGACCAGCCTGACCAGCTAAGATCAGCTAAGACCAGCCTGACCAGCTAAGATCAGCTAAGACCAGCCTGACCAGCTAAGATCAGCTAAGACCAGCCTGACCAGCTAAGATCAGCTAAGACCAGCCTGACCAGCTAAGGAAGTGGCCAAAACCCCTCTAAAACCAGCCTTCTGACCAGTTATGACCAGCCTAGACCAGGCTGGATGACCAGCTAAAACCAGCCAACCAGCTTAGGCTGGTTTTAGTTGGTTTAAAAAGTTAAGTCTTCTGATTAGCCTGATGCTTTTGTCCAAGTAGAAAGCACTGTAGGCTATATTAAGTCACTACTCGTCTGGAGGACTGGGAAAGTGTCCAGCAGTGATTGGTGGTAGATGTGCTGCTGAAAGGCGCATTGTTGCGTTACTGAGACCTGCGACAAAACAACCGGGCAGAAGGTGAAAGAATGACGGAAGAGAAACTGTACACCTCTTCCGCTTTCAAACAATAGACCACACCTCACAACCCCTCTAAAACCAGCCTTCTGACCAGTTATGACCAGCCTAGACCAGGCTGGATGACCAGCTAAAACCAGCCAACCAGCTTAGGCTGGTTTTAGTTGGTTTAAAAAGTTAAGTCTTCTGATTAGCCTGATGCTTTTGTCCAAGTAGAAAGCACTGTAGGCTATATTAAGTCACTACTCGTCTGGAGGACTGGGAAAGTGTCCAGCAGTGATTGGTGGTAGATGTGCTGCTGAAAGGCACATTGTTGCGTTACTGAGACCTGCGACAAAACAACCGGGCAGAAGGTGAAAGAATGACGGAAGAGAAACTGTACACCTCTTCCGCTTTCAAACAGTAGACCACACCTCCACCCCTCTCTCTCTCTCCTTCCCAGTCATCTGTGACCATATAAGGCAAAAAA
>NW_015625577.1:35037-42383 GCF_001515625.1 Sinocyclocheilus rhinocerous
AGATAGATAGATAGATAGACAGATAGATAGATAGATAGGCCTAGATAGAGATACAAATAGATTGCTAGACAGACCAAAAGATAGATACATAAGATCTGTGATTATACTAAAATAAACTTTTAAAGTAATAAAATAAACTATGTAAACATAAATATTTGAATGGAAATAGTAAAATAAAATTGTCATATTGTGGAATGCATGTCAACACTGGCACTCATTATTTATTAAAAGAAAGTGTTTGTGAAGAAATTTCCTGATTCCAGACATTCCTCTATGTGTATGTGTGTGTGTGAGTGTGTAAACACGGTCCGGCGACTTATATGGTCACAAAAGCCCAAAGTCGCGCACATACCTCAGACATTAAACACACATACGGGCCCCTGCGGCCCAACTATTTCAAGTTCACCCTGTGACGCGAACTTTGCCGCTCTGACACGCCCACACATCGCTCGCGATTGGCCGAGGCGCTCGGGAATGCAGAGCAAGCGGGCTGTGATTGGCGGCGGGGCGGGGCGATTGGCGGTGACGCGCAGAACAGACCCCGCCCTCCCGGGACCGCACCCCGAACCATTACAGCAGGACGGAGTTCAACTACCGAGTGGAAGAAGAAGAAAGGAGAGAAAAAAGAGAAAAGAGAGAACGAGGCGAAGGGGCAAACTTGTGCGCAGTTTCTGCGGATTGAAAAGGGAAGTTTGCAACGCAGCGACACGGATCCACACTGAGTCCCTGGAGTTTCTGACAAGCCGAACTCCGAGCGTCTGCATCTGATTAGCAGGTAACCAGCCGCACGGCACCGGTTCGATTGTTGCGTTCACCGCGGGTCCAGGACGCGGCCAGCAGAAGCAGGAAGCGCGCAGAGCGCCGCGGGGTGGGACTCACTGACGCGACCTGATTTTGCTGCACTTTCAAACTTCTGTGCGTGAAATCGCAACGCTTCATCGTTATAGCGTGAAACTGATAAGCTGTGACACGCGTCAAGATCGGCCAGGACGGGCGAGCGGTGAGTTTCAGGAACACCGCGTTACGCGGAAATGCACCGATGCTATAGAAGAACGTTATTTATTCAGAAACCATTGATGCCTTTGGGAAATGCAGGCCAGAACAATGCTTATCGGAGGACAGAAAAAAACATATGTTTGAATTATTTCACAATAAATAAACAAATTGTAGCCGACATAGTTTGAGCAATTACATTTATTTAAATTGAACGTTAAAAGTGCATATCCATCACGTTCTATTCTGTAACGTTAATATAAATCATACACTGTCAGAATAAAAGGTTGCATTTTATTCATACACTGTCAGAATAAAAGGTTGTATTTTATGTGTGCAACAGCCCGCCACTGGCAGTCCCTTACGAAAATGAACCAAAGTGTAGTTCATCTACAGTATTTGTAGATTCCCATGGTTACCACTAAAGTAAACATTTTAACCATGTGTAAACAAAAAAATAACCTAATAATCTGCAGTTAAGGCGTATTGAATGTTCAAATGCATTTCAAATATAATGTTAAGTGGATGTCATTAATCAGTGTACTCTTAGTAATTTAATAATTTTCATAATTTAAAAGTTCAGGTTAGTCGACATATACAAGTACGACGATATCGACGATACTGGCCTTAGTTTAAAAACAAATGAGTTTGTGTTGTACTTTAAGGAAGACTTTCTTTAAAACAGCTTTGCGAATGTTTTGCAAAGAACATTTGTGCCTCTAACTTGATTATTCACACAATGACAGGAAAATGAACAGGATGTTATTCGTGGAGTGCTTGACGTCTGCGCCATGGACTGATTTGATTATGATTTGTCGGGGTTTAAAATCACACCCAAGTCTGTGTCTAATCCACTTGTGACCTCTCAGATTCTCACCGATATGAGTGTGTACAACAGTCTCGGTCATCGTTACAGTGATATACTTGTGTCTGCATGTTCATGCAGTTATTAACGGTGTGCTAATGTGCACATACTGCTGGTGTGAACGTAGACTAACCAGTTTCACTTTCTTAGACGTCTGCACTGCAGTAGTCACCTGGGCAGTGTGTGTGCGCGTGTGACCTGGTTTTCCGCGAGCGAGTGTGTGTCTAGGACGCTGTGACCCATTAAAAGCACATGCTGGTCTTATTCTGCGTTTTGTTTTAGCTGCTCTGGTTTGTTAATCCTAGCACAACGCTTATGTTTGGGAATGCTAGCATTTCTGCAGCATTTATCCTGTGCACAGTACTGGTGCGTCCAAGTCATGCCACAAAGATCAGGTTTACATAACCACGGTCGAACGTAACCTCAACGTCGTAATCACGAGTGGGGAAACAGTTATCTTTGATGGTGCGTTCAAGTCATGTCAGATAGATCGTATTTACGAGTTGAACGCACATGAACGCCACCACAAAGTCGTTATTACGAGTGGGAAACTCGACATTTTCTTTAAGCCCCGAGTTTCCGAGTTGGGGGCGTGTCGATGAGAAACATGGCGGAATCGATGGATGCAACGTCTGTAGTTGACGGTAAATTTTTGTTTAAATTGATAGTTTAGTTGTCCTATAAACTTAAATTGGTCATGTTCTTGTTACGCAGCTAGTTAATGAAATCCAAGTAAAAAAATGCAGACCCTGTTGTATTTTCTTGTAATTTATTAAAAGAAGGTACACCGCCATCTTATGCCGACTAAACTGACTTGAACACACCTGACGTCGTAATTACGACTTCTCAACTCGTAAGTACGAATGTCCCACGAGGACTTGAACGCAGCATGAGCTCAGAGTTTCCATGTTGGGGGCGTGTCAGTGAGAGAAAACATGGCGGACGCAATGGATGCGACGTCTGTAGTTTGACTGTAATTTTGTCGCAATGTATAAAACTGCTATCTTTTTAATTTACAATAAAACTATCCAAGTTGTGTATTGTATACTTACAATAGAATATACAACAGTTAAGTTTACAGCAGCTTCATAAATTGACCAAAGTGACTTGAATGCATCAGATGTCGTAATTACGACTTCCCAACTCATACGTACAAACTTCCCAGTCTGACTTGAACACACGTGCACGCATTACCTGAATTCATGTTTTCCAACAGTAAAACGCGAATGCCTGAATGAGCTGAGAAGCGACAACAACCATTTTATCTCTTGTTTTGACCCATTATTTTATCAGACTGTCAAAAATGAGGACATTTTGCAATACAATTGGTTAAAAAAATGCAAAATGGCCATATTTATTTCTAAATGTTCAAAGTTGTAAATAAAACAAAGCTTATTGGAGCACATTTTTTTTTCAAGAAAACACTGTTTTAGTCTTTAAACGTCCAAATTGTACTTTAATTTAATGTTAATTGCCATTTAGTTGCAATTATTCGTGACATTTACTAGCAATTTCTGAGTAAGTAAATCCTACACCACATTTCTCCAGCGTACCATTTCACATGCTGTTTTTTTTAGAGATAGTGAGCCATGTAGAGCACTGTAACCTGAAAAACTACAACAGTGTGCTTTCAGAGTAGAATAAAGAAAGAAGTCATGCATTACAGTGATTTTATCATGTGCAAAGATAAAAGTCCCAATGCAAAGCCTGCTAAAATCAGGCTGTTTAGAGTTACTTGTTGCTTTTATAAAACAGTGACAGCAGCAATATAATAAATAAACAGTAAAAATATATTTAACACTGGATCAAATTTAGAAATGATCTCTGATATATGCGTGTGTGTGTGTGTGTTGATTTTATCATGTGCAAAGATAAAAGTCCCAATGCAAAGCCTGCTAAAATCAGGCTGTTTAGAGTTTACTTGTTGCTTTTATAAAACAGTGACAGCAGCAATATAATAAATAAACAGTAAAAATATATTTAACACTGGATCAAATTTAGAAATGATCTCTGATATATGCGTGTGTGTGTGTGTGTATATATATATATATATATATATATATATTAATAAATAAACACAAATAAGAAACATAATTAACACTGAGACATTCCTCTGAAATATCATGTTTTGTGTTCCACCTAAAGAAGTCATTTATTAATGATATCAATTTAATACAATTATTTATGAATGTATTGATTATTTTAATTAAGAAATAATTGTAAATGTATTTATAAGATTTAATTATAATAATAAAGTATGATAATGCATATGCATTAATTATAATGAATACAAAAATATATAGTATTAAATGTAATAATTAATAAAGTGAATTTTCAACTAAATTTTCAATATAATACAGACAGAAGAGTGAAATTTATATGCATTATTATATTTTATTATTAAAAAATAAATATAAGTAAATTCAATTATAAAAAATAGAAATATTATTGAATTCTATTTAATTATATTAAATGAATATTTATTTAAAAATGATAATTTGAATTCAATAATAAAGTAATAAATAAAAATTTATATTATTCATAAATAAATGACAGAGAACATTTCCAAATTTGATGGAGTGTTGAAAAATGTGATTGTTAATTATTGTTTTATATGTATACACACATTATTAATAAAGTATCAAATAGTGTCATAATCAGCAAAGACTACACGGTTACATTCATTAGTAACAGTAATTGTGATGAACTATATTTATAGGCTGTTGTGTCTTTCGTAAGGCATTTTTTGCAGATCTTTCTGCATGCGTTCCTCAGGAGACTCGCGCGTTTAATTATGTTTCCTGAGCTCTGGCGTGTCTTTCAGCATCTGTGGGATCAGCGCGGGGAAAAAAGCACAGCGCTGTGAGATTGACATGTGTGGACCTGCAGCGCTTTATCCAGCTTCAGGTGCTGTTTATGCGCTCAGAGCCCCGCGGCATTGTGTTCTCAATTAAATATTAATAAATTAATTTAATAAATTCTTAAATTGAACAGAAGAAATTTCAAAGAATGTTTCTGTATTAATTATGTTTTGTATTGAAATGATTCAATAATACATTTATGTAAAAATATATTTGGGATTGTAAATATATTACAGTGTGTGAATATATGCGCACACACACACACACAAGTCCCTCTGTTTTTTGTCCACACAATGAAAGTCAATGAGGTCCAATGTCAATATTTTCACCCCAACATTCTTCAAAACATTTTGAATTTGACATTGTGGACTTTTATGTTCCACAGAAGAAAGAAAGTCATAGAGGTTTGGAATGTAAATGATGAAGAATGATCATTTTTGTGTCAAATATCCCTTTAAGTTCACATTCTTGTACATTTGTTGTTTCCCTGTGGATCAGATGAGCAGTGAAGGTCTCAGTCGAGCGTTCACTCGTCTCTCACTTTCACTCCACTGCTGTTTGGACGGGATTCGTCAGGAGTGTCCAAAACGTTTCTCTTCATCCTTCCTCTCCTTTTTTGGTTTGCTTTCTATCCAGTTGACCAGCCCTTCCCATAATGCACTTGTGCAGCAGGAGAACACAACAGTGACAGGAAGTGAGAGAGAGAAAGAGAGCTCATATCCAGACAAACATAAAGAGGCACGTCCTGATTGTTCGCCGTGTTTCTCCATCTGTGTCAGGCGTTGTGTTTATCGCAGGATTTGCTGCATGACTGCATTATGATGCACTGCAGACTCATTCCTCCTGCTCACTGGCCCACTGCCAGAGACATGATGTCACTTCCTGTTGCAGACATGAGCTTGTCTGTCTTCACAAGGAAAACCCTGTACTGGATGTTTCCTGAAGCCGGATGTTCATTATAGTTTCTGTGTTCATTATAGTTGCCTGGTTTTGTCTTGAACTCATTAGTAAGTAAATTTGCATGTAAAGATTCTATTTTATTTCATATTGTGCATTTATTAATTAATTTATAATTTTTATATAATATGAAAATCAAATATCAAACATACACTGATTCAAATTTAGAAATAATTTCTGATATTTCTAATATACTGTGTATATATATATATATAATAAACGTAATTAGCAGCACTGAGACATTCTTTGAAATATCTTTTGTGTTTCCACTTAAAAAGTAATTAATTTATTAATCATTTTAATAATATTTGTGTATTTATTATTTTTGTTGCATTTTAATTAAATTATGAAGTGATTTAATTTATTATAATGATATTTATATTTATAATTGTAATGCATTTATAATGGGCAATCTTTGGGCAATCTTTCTATACTTCTACTACTCGATCTCAGCTCAGCTTTTGATACCGTCTCTCATAAGCTATTACTCGTGCGCCTCTCAGAGATTGGCATTTCAGGAGCTGCGTTATCCTGGTTTTCCTCATATTTGACAGACAGACAATACTACATCACCATACATAACTATAAATCTCCCTCTTAAACAGGGTGTGCCACAGGGCTCAGTCCTAGGACCATTATTATTTATATTATGCCCCTCGGACAAATTATTCGCCGCCACGGTTTACAGTACCACTGCTATGCTGATGATATTCAGATATACACTTCCTGCCGACCTGACTCTCTATTGAGAGACATCTCTATTGTCATGTGTCAATGAGTTAAAGACCTGGCTTAACTCCAACTCTCTCAGTCTGAATTTGACTAAAACAGATATCTTACTTGTCGGGCCCCCAACTGTAACAAAAACATAACAAATGCCCCTAGATTTGACCTTGAAGCCACATCAATTATTCCATCTGCCACAGTCAAAAACTTAGGTATCATTCTTGACTCTTCTCTAAACCTAGATGCTTATATTAGTAAGCTCTCCAAAGCTGCATTTTTTTCAACTTCGCCGTATTGCCAAACTCCGTTCCTTCATCAGCCCAAACGATGCTGAATTACTAGTACATGCTTTAATCACATCCCGCCTTGTAATGCTCTTTTGATTACTGTAATGATCTCTCGATTGCAATATATTCAAAATTCTGCTGCGAGAATGCTAACTTGCACTAAACGGTCCTGGCATATCATTCTCCTACCTATGTGTTCAACCAATATTACCAGTTATAATGTTTTTTGTGTGTGTGTGTGTGTGATTGTGATTATGATACTGTATTATTAGTGTGGTATGCAACTGCAACCGCACGTTCTGGACTTGGCAAATGTCTTGTCCATCTATGTATAACATGATTGTTTATTTGCTTTTGTCATTGTGCAGCGTCCTTGAGCTTGGGAAAGGCGCTATATAAATTAAACCTGTTATTATTATTATTATTATTATATTTATTTATTTAATAAAAATAAAATATAGCTATACATATGCAACAATAATAAAAATAAATTAAATATAATAATTAATAATTAAATTCTTCAGCACCGAATCAAATTTGGAAATTATATATAAATATTTTGTGTTCTACGCAAGTCATTTTTAATTTATGATTTATTCAATTTATGATTTATTTTAATTTATTAATATTTAATTATTTTATTAATACGTTTATGTA
>NW_015625577.1:42398-45180 GCF_001515625.1 Sinocyclocheilus rhinocerous
TGTTTATTTGTTGTGAAGCGTCCTTGAACTTGGGAAAGGCGCTATATAAATTAAACCTGTTATTATTATTATTATTATTATATTTATTTATTTAATAAAAATAAAATATAGCTATACATATGCAACAATAATAAAAATAAATTAAATATAATAATTAATAATTAAATTCTTCAGCACCGAATCAAATTTGGAAATTATATATAAATATTTTGTGTTCTACGCAAGTCATTTTTAATTTATGATTTATTCAATTTATGATTTATTTTAATTTATTAATATTTAATTATTTTATTAATACGTTTATGTATTTTTTAGTTAAAATAATACTAAAAATAATAATTTTCAATTGTTTATTTAATGTAATTTAATAATATTTATATTTATAATTTATTATGTATTTACAGTTTTATTTAATAATAATAAAATATATTAGATGCACATGACCAATAATAAATAAAAAACATGTTATAATAAATATAATAATTAATAAAATAATCAAATTATTTACTATGACTCCGAAACTGAATTACTGCATGTAAATGGTCAGCAACGACCACAAAAAAACAGAATAATATTTCTAAAAAATATTATAATAACCATAAAAACGTAATGAACACTGAGACTTTCTATATTGATATTTTATTTTGAGCTGCACTGGTTAGTGAGTGGTGTCAACAGTGAGCAGCTCATGCTGTATTTGAGGTGTTTGTTCACAGCATCTGAACTGCAGGATTCATTCAGCTTTAGTGAAGCATGTGCGTGTGGTTCATCAGTAACTCCTGCAGCGGTTCTCAGACGTTTACAGCGGGACTTTGAGCTTTGATTTGATTGGGTGTGGTGTCATCACACGCAGATAAGCTGAGTGAGATTAGAAGTGAGACCAGCGGACGTGCATTTACTGATAAAAGCACTCATAAATGTTTACTTCTGCAGTCAGAGATGAGCTGATATTATAGCGCTGAAATCTGCTGCAGTGACCCGGCGCTTTCAGCTGATCTCCAGAAGGTCATTACTGTTAAATAAACCCAACAGTGTGACCAGAACCAGTACTTAACACCATAGTCTTGATTATTTGGTTTATTATTATATTTAATATAATTGTAAACATTTATGTGTTATTGTATAATATATGTATATGTATTATGTTTTTATTGTTAAATGCATATTAATACATTAATGTATTAAATTATAAATGATTAAATTACTCAATGTATTCATTAAATTAATAATAAATAAATGTACTTGTAATATTCATTATTGCGCATATAAAATTTTGATTGTTTTATATTTGTTTATATGTATATATAATATTTATGTATAATATAATATTTCATTTTTTATATTATATATTTCATTTTATCCATTTATTAATTATAAATGACTACATTAATTGCACTTTTTATATTAACAAGGAATTAATGTAAAAGTTTATTAATGTAAATTATTATTAATGTGTATATAAAATATTTATTTGATTATTTATGATTAGTAAAATACGTGATAGTAAAATATTTTACATAATAATAAATATAAATATATATTATTATATTAAAATAATGAGAGTGAATCTGCGTCTCGTTCAGCTCGTCTGCTGTTTCTGTTTCATGCAGATGTTTTTTATGCATAGTTTCACAAAACTGAAGTCAAACCATTCTGTTTTTGCTTCAAATTTTGAAATTATACAATCTAATTTAGTGTAAAAAAAGAAAATAAAAATTGTGAATCGAATCGTGAGTTAAGTGAATCGTTACATTCCTACCAATTACACATGAAATTAATTCTGATTATGATTCAAACCCAGTTAGTAATTCTGAGGATAAAGCATATTCATTATTAAAGATGGTTTCAGTCATAAAATCAGGTAGAAAACACTTTATGACCCGCTCACATTTGTCTCATCTTTCATGAATCCATAACTCGTCTGTCATTTACATACCACAAGAAGAAACTGTATTTACACTTATAATGACCATTAGCAGACTGAATTACAGACTGAAAATTAGCCGATCTGTTAGCTTTAGCGCTGACCTGTACGCCACAAGTTGAGTGTTTCTCACAGGAAGGAGATGAGGGCGGGGCCTGTTTAATATGTAAATATACGAGCTGCTGTCGTCTGATTGGCTGGAGGGATTCAGCAGGATTGTGTGTCATCAGCAGAAACACACACACACACACACACACACACACACACACACTCCATCTCTCACACACACACACACACACACCCACTAGACTCACCTCAACTGAGTGCAAGAGGATGTGGTCACAATCTTCATTAGCCTGCACTAAAATACTATGAAATAAGCATATATTAATTCTTAAGATGGTATTATTTGGCCATTGTGTATTATAGTTTTTAAAATAAATCTGGAAAATAAAAATCAGACTTTATTTCATATAAATACATAAACTGAAAAATAAAGAAAGTTGAAATAAAAGGGAAAAAAGAAACATGCAGGAAAGACGTTAGACTTAATGAAGATGTCATGACAGTGAATGAAGCATTTTAATATTGCGCTGGTCAATGAAAAAGACCATGCATATCCACAGGAGAGATAAACAGAGACCATATTAAGAATCGAGCAAAGAATCGCTTGCTGACAGATAATTATTCAGCTGATTTTTATATTTCATACAGTGCAAAGAAATGTATATCTGGAGGATCAACCGTAAATAAATACATTAATAAGTCTTGAGTTATTCAGTGAATTTAATTAATTACATTTAATTAATTCATTATTATATTTATATACTGTAATTATATTTAGAAAGAGGATAATTA
>NW_015625577.1:45853-57128 GCF_001515625.1 Sinocyclocheilus rhinocerous
CACACACACACTCACACTCACTCTCACACACACTCACACTCACTCTCACACACACTCAATCTCTCACACACACACACTCACTCTCTCACACACACACACACACACACACACACTCAATCTCTCTCACACACACACACACACTTTCTCTCTCTTTCATCCAAATAGGGAAAGCAGACCATTCGGTTACATTTTAACTGGTATCTGGAGCGAGATTTCCCACAATCCTGTGCTTCTCCTCAGAGACCTTCAGTCAGAGCGCCGTGATCCTCAGACGAATGTGGTCTGGATTAGATTGCATCACTTCTGCATCTAATCATGAAATATCGCTTGCAGAAAGAGTTTTTTACAGTCCGTTTAGTTTCACTCAGTGATTTATTTTAGAAACGCATCTGTGTTTTGGTGCTTCAACGAATCTAGAAACAAATAACTGAGTCATGTTTCACCCCAAAATGAAAAGAAAAATATTTATGATATGTTAATTGCTATTAAGATGTTTTGCATTGTGATGTTATTTTCATGACGCACTTAAACCCCCAAATTCTTGTGACTATAATCTGAAAAAATTATAATTAGATTGTAATATTTTATTTATTATTAGTATTTTTAATAATACATTTATATTTATTATAAAGTAAGATATTTATATGCATTATTGTATTTGTTTTATTATTATTAGTACTATTAAATAGATAAATTAATATGTAGTTATAAATTAAATTATCGATTAATTATATATTATTAAATTAATTTACATGCATTATTTTTATTAAATAAATTAATGTAAATGTATTCTTAATAAATTACTACATATAAGTAATATATAAATTAATAAATTTAATTATAAATTATATGGTAAATAATTAATTATTATATATTATGACATTAAATTACACTTATTATTTAAGTAATAAATGAATGTAAATGGTTTCATAATAAATTAATGTACGTATTAAAATATTTTCCACTGTCCTCATTTGTAAGTTGCTTTGGATAAAAGCTCTGCTAAATGATTAAATCTAAATGTAATTTTTTTTAATTTAAAATATTCTTATTATTGTACTTAATATAATGATATATTTATATGTATTCAATTGATTTATTATTATTATGTTTTTAGAAATATCAGAGATCATTGGCATTAATGTTTGTTTTAGTGTGGAGTTTGACAAACTCTTTCAGACATGCCGGAAGAAATTCTCATGATTATAATCTGAAAAGATGATATATGATTTGCACATTAAGGCTTTAATTCATGGTCATTTAAATGAATCGCTGTATATTATTATTTTATTATGCCATGGTCTGTCTGAATACTGGATTTTGATTGGCTGGCAGGTGTTGATTAAATTAGTTTAACTGGTAGTTCCAGGTCAGTTTAATCACGTTCTATATTAATGCGCTTCCTATAAACATTGGTAACCATAGTAACATACAGTTACAGTTGAATAGTAATACAGAGTGAGACAGTTACAGTAAACGTTTCCGATTTACTTAGCTAGGCTAAATGGATGGTTTTCACGTGTCATTTAGCTTATACGGTCATTATGGCAATTTTGATAAATGGGCAGAGGCACAAGATGAACTGGACCAACTGGAGAATATAACATCAAAAACAAAACTCAGCTTGGGGGTTCGGTACAGACATGATCATAACCTCCTAATGATCCGAGAACCAGCTTCTGCCTGCAGATGTGCTCTGTCTGATTCACTCATAGACTCGGCTCAGAGTCAGAAAGGGTTTGATTCTGCTGGACCTGAAGAGCGTTTGCTGGAGGGAAGGAAGTCTTGAGATGCACTTTTAAAATGAGACTCTCAGAAGCAGCAGGAGACTCAAGTGTGTCAGACGCATCTGCTCACATTTCACACCTCGACTGCCCTCGTCAGACACTCGTTAAACTGTCCTGCTTTAATACAAGAAAGGAGAAACGACAGCGTCCGATTATTTATTTATTTATTTATTTTGACATTGATTTAGATAAATGGGCACCGTTTAAAGAGCAGGGCTGTATTTTTTTAGGGCCCTATTAAATCTGTTTTATTTTTTCTCAAATTCCGTTTTTTTTTTTTTTTTTTATCTTTCAGGATTCTGTTCTTTTATAATGGTTTTTTCTGGGTTCTGTTAGAATTTTTCTGGATTCCGTTTTAATGTTTAAATAAAATTTTAGTAATCAAAAAGCATGTCTAATTCATTAAACATACAATTTAACAATTTATTTAAGGTTTAACAAAAATGCATTTAATTCAAACATGATCAGACACAAATGTACTGAAATCTCAGATTTTTTTTTTGCCTATATATAATATACATATTATAAAGTCCATTTAGTTGTAGTCAGAACAGCAAAAACCACATTAAATCTGATTAAAACAGATTTTTGGAGTCGTCTTTGTTACTTTGACATGTGGAAATCTACAGCCATTGTCGATGGATAATGCAGCGTCTGTTTTAAAATATTTTGCAGTAAATTGATTAAAGGCCCGTTCACACCAAGAACGATAACTGTAAAGATAATGATATTAGTGTCCACACCAGTGAACGATATCGTCTGTTTATTCTAAGCACACGCACGTCTGCCGCTTTAAAGGGGTCATATGATGCTGCTAAAAAGAACATTATTTTGTGTATTTGGTGTAATGCCATCGTTCATCAGCTGGAAAAAATCATTCTGAAAGTGATTCCAACGATATCGTTTCTCTTTGTCTTTATCGTTATAGTTGTGGTGTGGACTCTGCTATTCTTTAATATTGAGAACAATTTTTAGAACTGTATCTTTATCGTTATATCTATAGTTATCGTCCTTGGTGTGAACGAGCCTTAAGTATTGTGTAAAATAAATGTTTAGGTGCTTGTATCATTAAATTATGCTGCATAATAATAAACTGTTGGGTTTGTCAACAGCCGACAGTGATGCACCAGTAACAAAGTGCGTGATGATCCATCTAATGCCAACATTTAAAAAAAAATTTGGTTATTAATACAGTAGAATAGAATATTAATAGAAATGAGATCCAAATATAAAGTATGTAAACTCCATTTATTTGGAGTCAGAACAGCAAAAACCATATTAAATCTGATTAAAAACAGATTTTTGAACTCGTCTAAATTAATTTTGTTGTGATTTTGACGTTTACATGAATATTTTGATCTGTATTTTCTTGGGAACATGTCATGTACATTCATCAGATGGACCGTTTGTCTAGTTCTGGAAAAAAACAGCAGAAACGAAAGGAGTAGGGAAAGAAACGGGTGGAATAACTCAACCGCTCTTTGATAAAACTGATAAACACGCTGGAGCGCCAATGGGTGGTCGAGCACAAGAGCGACTAATGACCGTATTTACCAGATGAACGACACCACATGTTGTAATTAGGCATGGGCCGGTATGAGATTTTGACGTTTAAGTAAAAATATCACGGTTTCGCGGTATTGTTGTTACAGCTCTAAAATGTGAAATTTTTTTTTTTTAATGTCTGGGTAAAAAAAACAACTTTTCCACTGAACACAATATATTTTATTTTTGAGCAACATACAGAATATTTGGAACAGTAGTATTTGTTTATTTTTTCTTTGATATGTTTCTGAAATGTTTGCTGAATTGTGGACTGTCCTACAGCTTTTGATGTGGATGGTTGATTTGCTGCTAGAGCTACTGCTGCCCTAAAAAGAAGAAAAATAAAGACTGACATCTTTATTTAACCTAAATCTGTAATCACAGTTATTTAATTTTAATTATATAATTCATATACATATCATTTATATCATTTCATATAATTTAGTTATATAATTTCATACACATCATTTGATTTAATAATAACCCTATTTGAAGCAAAAACAGAATGTTCTGACTAGCTTTGTGAAATTATACTACATGCCTGAACGAAGCAAACAGCAGGGGCTCTGAATGAGACGCAGATTCACTCTCTGACAGCAGGGGGCGCTTCTGGAACAGCAGATACAGTGTTTCCTTGGTTACCGCTGTATACAAAGAAGCACTGCGCTGAAACACTGCTTTAATATGAACTATACAGAGACGAGATTAAAAGAAAATACCACGTAAACTTTTCTGAAGACAGTCAGTTCCCCTCAGAAACACATTCATATAAACCCCCAAATCAATATTGAGGATTTTCTTCCAATAGTTTGTGCATCATGAACAGTGAGTGATCTGCCTGCTACAGTATTTTTCTCTGTGCGTCTGTCTTCAGCGTCTCTGGCCTGTGCTAATGGGCGTTTACACACTGCATATTTTCACATAAATTACATTTTGGAAAATTATTGCATTGCAACGCAGTTTGTGCAAGTCCAGAACAGAGACAAGCTGCAATAAGACAAAAAACGGCCGGTTGCCGATTGCGTAAGTTCTAGGGGAAGCTCCTTCGGCCGTCCTACACACACGACTGACTCGTCTGTCATTACAAACTCACGTCTGTCATTACAGAATCAGATTACGTTTTCAGTGTAAATATCAACTGCACAGCTTAGTTTGAAAGCATTCTGCGAGAAAATACTCCTCCGCACTGGTTTATGGGTGCTAAAACTACATTTCCCATCATTCTTGGCTCAGTTGCACAGCTAACATTCATCCTGCTGTTCGTTTTGTTGCATTAGTGCATTTAGTTTCAAATCTGGAGTTTATGATTGTATAATTTTTCACTCGTGGCTCTTAAAAATGGACGTCCCAGGAGATGCATGTAGTTTCCAGCATGTCTGTCTGATGGCGCAGCTGTTTGGGGTCATGAGAATGGCCCAGCGGTCGTGTCGCTAGCTGTCTGTCGTTTAGGCGCTAATGGGGTGCTGCAGATGTGTTTTCTCAAGGGTTTTTCACACACAAACTCTACCAATGCTGGTGCAGATTTAACCATTGATTAACCAGTAATGCTATTTTAACCATTCCCATGAACTAAACTGGTATTTATCCATTTTGGGAGCAAATGGCTAGTCAACAGACTTTTTCCAAAATCTACAACCAGATTGACCAGGCTGTTGGTATGTTGGCCATTGTTGTAGATCATCTCAAAATGACCAAAGTTTACTGTCCTTGCTGATATGCTTTCTCTCTAGCGTTGTCATAAACCGGCTTTTTATATCAGTCACTTGCTCTCTAGATATCAGCACTGGTGATGGCTGTTAAACCTCCAGCTCATCGTATAAGTATCTGCCATTACAAACACATCGGATCGCCTCTTTTAAATCTGGATCAGCCAAAGTCCTCCCATGTGGGAATCTGTTTCTTGCTCAGGGTGTGGAAGAGAGTCAAGCACTAAAATAACTCATGGGCCTGACAGGCTCAATGGAGTGTGCCGCTGTAGATCACTAACCACCCAAACCAGTTCCCCGGGGCGAGGAGAAACGCCACGGAGTCACAGAAAACCGTGTGCTGCTATCAGAGGAACCTTTTATTGCTTTTTGTGAATGTTAACCTTTATAAAATGCTGAGTGCTTGGGAAACTTTTAGTAATTTTCAGCCTTGTTCCCATCACTTTTGCCCATAATTTCCTGTTCCTCTCCACTAAGTGGCAAAAAGGTCAAGCGCAGAAGGTGTTTTCTGAAATGTCAATTGAAGCTGCTCTTACGATTGTCATGTATGGTTGTGTGTTTGTCTGATCTGGTAAGACCTGTTGCGTCCCTCCCTCTCCTGTAGCTGAACGCTTTGAGATGCAGTGGAGCGTGGGAGCACTGCCGGCCATCTTGCGCCTGTTTGGGCTTGCAGTGTTGTGGTTCAGTTGAGCTCGGTGTTTGTTTGTGTCACTGGGCGACTGCACTGAGCTGCGCTAACCTGAAACCTGCGTGAGTTCACCCACCTGACGGGTTCCTTCCCGCCAAGAGCTTTTCGTCAACAGCGCGAGATCCAAACCACCTAAAATCACTCGCCACTATTGTTTAATGATTTGGCAGATAATAATTCACCTCAGAAAACACATGGAACCATCTGTTTTTCTTCTATCTTCTGTTGTTTTGGTTTTTGGAGGATGAGGGAGTCACACAAAGCTGTCCATGTTTCATCTGTCTAATTTGACTAGGCTAGATTCTACTGAGTGCAGTGTTGGGGGTAACGCATTACAAGTAACACAAATCAGATTACTTATTTCAAGTTACTAGTAAAGTAATGCATTACTTTTAAATTTACAAGAAAATATCCGAGTTACTTTTTTAAAGTTACTTTTTTTAGTAACGGAAGAGGCACTTCCTTCAACCTGAGGCTTATCAATTTCACTTTTGGTGTGAAAGGGTTGGCAAAAATATAACTTTTGGGTTTTCTGTTATTAAAGAAATAAGCAAGCCCAGCTCAGGTGACAAAACGTAATGCAAAAGTAACATAATGCATTATTTGCCATAAAAAGTAGCAAGTAACGTAATTAGTTAATTTTTATGGAGTAACGCAGTATTGTAATGCATTACTTTTAAAAGTAACTTTCCCCAACACTGAGTGACACATGAATTTGCTTCAGAAAACTGTCAAGTTTGATCAGACGCACAATAATATAAACAGAGTTACGTCATCTTTAGTAGCCTGCGTTTCGGCGCCTTGTGCTTTTTTCCAGAACCTTTCCTTTCACTGTTCCTCAGTGGCTAAATGATCTTCCCAAGCCTCTAAAACATCAAAAATCTCATCTTTTCCATGAGCACTTGACTGAATCCTCTCTGCTTTTTTATTTCCATCCCTGTTTTAGCCTGTGCTCTTCTATTCTTAGCATTTTTAATGTTATTGCCGCCTTTGGATGACCGCTTTGGTGTCGTATTTCTTATTTGAAAGTCATTTTGGAAATGGAAAAAATGGAAATTTGGAAATAACAGATGGAAATGTAAAAGATATAGGAAGTGTTTTCTGATTTATTTATTGTATTAAACTAACTTTGCATGATTATATGGCTAGTTGTGTTGTTTTATTTGCATTTAGCATTGTTTTTCCTTGCCGTCTGAACAAGCCTGTGTGACCCACCGGAGACCTGCTGCTCTCTGACAGTTTAAACATGCACACCGCTGTCTAAACATGTCTCTGAATGGTGTAATCAACAATGTGTTTGGCCCGACCACATTTAAAACAAAGTGTGTGTGTCTGAGATGCTGTAACTGTAATTATGTGCGGTGCTGTCATTTCATGTGGCCGCCAGGAGCCTGAGCTCACCATCCTGAAATTTGCCGTGTTTTACGAGCTGCTGACCTAACGTGTGTTTGGACGTGCAAAACAGACCCAGCATTCCTGAGGACTTGCATAAGAAAAGCAAGAAAAGTGCTCTGTCGTAGATCTGTTTCTCATCCACTCTCTGTTGTTAGCATCAGTTGAAGGGCCTCTTCAGCTGCTGTTTATTTTAAGATGCTAAACTCTGGTATTAGAGATCTTCTCCAACCTCACGATGACCCTAGCAACCAATTGAACACCCTAGCAACTGCATAACAATAGGCTAAAATGCTCCGAACACCCTAGCAACCATATGTGACCCTGCCCTGGAGCACGAAACCAGTCTTAAGTCGCTGGGGTATATTTGTAGCAATGGCCAAAAATACATTGTATGGGTCAAAATTATCGATTTTTCTTTTATGCCAAAAATCATTAGGATATTAAGTAAAGATCATGTTCAATGAAGATATTTTGTAAACTTCCTATCATAAATATATTAAAACGTAATTTTTGATTAGTAATATGCATTGCTAAGGACTTCATTTGGACAACTTTACAGGCGATTTTCTCAGTATTTTGATATTTTTGCACCCTCAGATTCCAGATTTTCAAATGTTGAAAAGTTGTATCTCAGCCAAATATTGTCCTATTCTAACAAACCATACATCAATGGAAAGCTGATTTATAAATCTCAATTTAAAAAAATTGACCCTTATGACTGGGTTTGTGGTACAGGGTCACATATAGCAATGACTTAAAACGTGTGTTGCACAGGTAAACATCACTTGCATTTTCCTCAAAAAAAAAAAAAAAAAAAAATTTAGGGTAAAACATTAAAATATTTTTTGGCAGTCGTGCAACCTAGTTATATTAGCAGAAAATAATAATAAAAAATGTATTTGATTTTTCGAAAACATTATAAAACTTTTATTTAAAAAAAAAAAAGTAAAATCCATTTTTTTTTTTTTTCCCATGGTGCAACCTAAGTTACATTAGAAAAAAAAAAAGTTATTTGATTTTTCTCAGACATTATAAACACATTTTTGTCTAGAACAGCATGTAAAAAAATAACAAGGACATTTATTAAGAAAATAAACCGAAAAAGCTTCATCCGACGGATCATGTAATCTTCTATTTTCGCCGTTGCTTGTTTATTCTGCTGGTCAGTGTTTGAAATAAACACTCTGTTCATTATTAAACATGCTTGTTATTAAAGTGTGCACTTCTGTAAAGTTTGTGTGTATATTAATTGTCCATAAAATGGTTCTTCTGACCCGTAACGTCTTGCTCTCTCTTCTCTCGCCGACAGCAACCATGTCGGACGTCGACAAGTTCCTGTATGTGGACCGCAACCTGGTCAACAACCCGCTGGCGCAGGCCGACTGGGCCACCAAGAAGCTGGTGTGGGTGCCGTCGGAGCGGCTGGGGTTCGAGGCCAGCTCGGTGAAGGAGGAGCATGGTGATGAGGTGGTGGTGGAGCTGGCCGACTCGGGGAAGAAAGTGCGGGTCAACAAGGACGACATCCAAAAGATGAACCCGCCTAAGTTCAGCAAGGTGGAGGACATGGCCGAGCTCACCTGCCTGAACGAGGCGTCCGTGCTGCACAACCTGAAGGAGAGATACTACTCCGGCCTCATATACGTGAGTCTGAGCAAACACACTTACCACTGCAGGATCATCTGCGAAGCTTTAACCCTGAGATATCAGGCTTTTATGGCTCATATAGTGAGAGGAAAAACCAGCTCAGAGACTGAGCAGAAATATGCAATTTGGTGCAGATGCTGATATTTATTATATGATGAAATTCTGATGCTTAGAATGTAAATCAATGAGATCTTTATAACAGAATAGCAGATACTTACATAAAATGATATTAATATCAGTCGTCACTCTATATCTCCAGTAATATGTCTTAGTAAGATGAGATTGAAATGATCAAAACTAGGGTTGCAAAAAGGTGGAAAATTTCCAGTAAATTTAGGAAACATTCCAGAAATTTTGGAAACTTTCCAGGATTTTTTTGGAATATTCCAGGAATTTTTGGAAAGTTTCCGGAAATGTTCCACCCCTTTGCAACCCTAATCAAAACATATAATGCAATGCAATCCAATTATGATACAAATAAACGCTCCTCAGAAGATGTGAGATGTTCTGGAGGCTCCACTGAGGAACAGTGAAAGTGAAGCTTCTGGAAACAAACGCTCCTCAAAAGATCCTGATGATCAGATTTGAGACGCACTGAATTTCAGAGTTAGTGCTGTTTTAAGTACTTGGCAGTTCTGGTTTCAGACTGTTTTCATTAATAATCTTTGTTTTAAGCTCTTAAACATATATTTATTTGCACATTTTGCACATCTGCTCGAAATAAACACCCTTTTTGGACAGCAACTTTGCTCCCGTGATTTTGATCCTCCTTGTGACTGCTCGGGACGTTATCACAATGGATCAAGGGTTTTGTTTTGAGGAATATTAAGAGATTCGACAGCCTTGAATGTAGATAATAGGGTCTCGCTGACCTGCTCGCTGAAATTGTTCAGTGCCAATTCTCTACACAGGAAGCCGTAGGAACAATGTGCTCCTGAAGGACAGGAAATGATGTGATGGGGGTGGTTGAGTTTGAAGAATGATGGGTAGGAGATGAGGGGAGCAGAAGTGTGTCTGAGAAAAGACATCTCTGCTAGACACAGACTGGCTCATCTAATCTGGTTAAGATAAGTCAGGCTTGGTTGATCCAGTCTAGGTTGCGATTCTTTGATCCGAATCCCCTCACAGGTCTCTTATCTGGTTCTAAACCTATTTGAATCGTCAGTGTGAGTAGCAGCAGAGCCTGGTTACCATGGCAACTGCTCAGCAATGAACCTAGCAACAGCATAGCAACAGTCTAGAACACACTAGCATTGTCGGGCGAGTGTTGCGGTGGTAAAAAACACTTGCATTTTCTTGTATTTTTTTGCAGTGGGCCAAATAGAGTTACATTAACAGAAAAGAAAAAAAATATAATTTTTTTCTGAAACGTCACAAAAACATTTTAGAATAGCTCAACCTGTTTACCACAGTAACTAGATTAACCACTCAGGAGGAGAACATATCAACGATTGGAAGGTTTCACTTCACACTTTTGCGTTCCTGTGGTTTAATAACAAAAAAATAACTGTTGCAACAAGTGAGAGCTGCTGCATGTGCTTTCTGCAGTGGGAGCTGCTTTAAACTGCGATGGACAAATTCAACATTATTAGCAGACGGACTTTGTGGACCTATGTTTTCTGTGCTGATTTTGGGGAATCATGTTTGGTGAAATGTGTTTACACATGGTACAACATGTTGAATTGTTCTCTGCCCGATGTTAATGCTGTTTTGTGTAGTTCTGAAGGTCCAGATTTCATGCTCACCAGGCCAGATTAGTTTCATACCAACTGGAAACCGCACTGGATCCCAGACCTCCCGTTTTAATACTTTTATTCATCAAGGATGCATTAAATTGATCAAAAGTGACAGTAAAGATGTGTATAATCTTACAAAAGATTTCTATTTCAAATAAATGCTGTTCTTTTAAACTTTCTATTCATAAAAGAATCCCAGAAAATAAAATGTATCACAGTTTCCACAAAAATATGAAGCAGCACAACATTGTTTTCAACATTTATAATAATAATAATGATAATAATTCTGATAATAATCAGAAATGTTTCTTGAGCAGCAAATCATCGTATTAGAATGATTTCTGAAGGATCATGTGACACTGAAGACTGGAGTAATGATGCTGAAAATACAGCTTTGATCAAAGCAATAAATTACAGTTTAACATATATTCACATAGAAAAGTTATTTTAAATTGTAATAATATTTCACTATTTCACTTGAGCAGGAAAGACTTTGTTCAAAAACATGAGCCCAAACTTCTGAATGCTGATGTTGAGTGTGTGTGTGACTGAATGTCTCTGTTCTCCACAGACGTATTCGGGTCTGTTCTGTGTGGTCATCAACCCCTACAAGAACCTGCCCATCTACTCCGAGGAGATCGTAGACATGTACAAGGGCAAGAAACGACACGAGATGCCGCCGCACATCTACGCCATCACAGACACGGCCTACAGGAGCATGATGCAGGGTAAACACACTCACACACTCACACACGCACTCACACACACACACAC
>NW_015625577.1:57744-60147 GCF_001515625.1 Sinocyclocheilus rhinocerous
GTGACAGTAAAGATGTGTATAATCTTACAAAAGATTTCTATTTCAAATAAATGCTGTTCTTTTAAACTTTCTATTCATAAAAGAATCCCAGAAAATAAAATGTATCACAGTTTCCACAAAAATATGAAGCAGCACAACATTGTTTTCAACATTTATAATAATAATAATGATAATAATTCTGATAATAATCAGAAATGTTTCTTGAGCAGCAAATCATCGTATTAGAATGATTTCTGAAGGATCATGTGACACTGAAGACTGGAGTAATGATGCTGAAAATACAGCTTTGATCAAAGCAATAAATTACAGTTTAACATATATTCACATAGAAAAGTTATTTTAAATTGTAATAATATTTCACTATTTCACTTGAGCAGGAAAGACTTTGTTCAAAAACATGAGCCCAAACTTCTGAATGCTGATGTTGAGTGTGTGTGTGACTGAATGTCTCTGTTCTCCACAGACGTATTCGGGTCTGTTCTGTGTGGTCATCAACCCCTACAAGAACCTGCCCATCTACTCCGAGGAGATCGTAGACATGTACAAGGGCAAGAAACGACACGAGATGCCGCCGCACATCTACGCCATCACAGACACGGCCTACAGGAGCATGATGCAGGGTAAACACACTCACACACTCACACACGCACTCACACACACACACACACACACACTCCCTCACACACTCTCTCTCACACACACACACACACACACACACACTCACCCCACAGAATGGCAGGAAGAGGAATTGACTGAACTGCAAATGAAAGAAATTCAGCAGTTACACAAAGTATTTTCATTAGTCCAACACAGACAAAACATAAATAATTACATCATTAATTTAGACTAATTATGTGTATTTATGTTGTGATTTATGATGATTTTATCAGCTTTTCTCTGCTGTCAGAACAATAAACAACCATGAAAACAGTATGCCTTCTAAAAAAAAAATTATATTTATAAACCCACAAGAAAACGCTTTGTGCCAAATTATGCATGTAATTTGTCAGTTTTGTTCATTCAAAAATAGTTATATTACAATTAAAGTGTAATCTACAGCTAGATCCAATCTCAAGAAATAGGAGACTTAAAGTTCCAATAGAATTTTTTTTTTTACATTTTTGTCGTAGAACTATAATAATAAAAAAATACAAGAACTAATTAAAAAAATTATTATTTATTTTTTAGGTTATCTAAAATTAAAATTTAAAATAATAAAATAAATATTTTATTATAATGAATATTAAAAACTACACTTACATCAGCTATATTAATTTCATTTTAATTTTACTTTTTTAAATTCAAATTTGAATTGCAATTCTACCTCCTGTTTGTTACCTCAGTTCAAATTCTTTTTAAAAAAGGAATATTTACAAATATGCCAGAGAAAAATTCTAATAATATGTAGTAATTTGTCGGGTCTGTTGGTTCAAAAATATATATAGTTAAAAACCTGCATGCCAAAACAAATTTCAAGAAAAATGAGGCTCAAAGTCCAAAATCCAATAGAAAAATTGTTTCTTTTAATTTTGCTTGGTGTGTGGATTAAAATGAAAAAAAATAAATAAATATTGTGCAAAACATAGTACTAAAAACAACAATTTAATTCTGCTTTCTTATATTCAAACTTGAATGGCAATTCTACATTCTGTTTGTTACATCAAAAATTAATATTTACAAATAGGCAAGTTTTGTGACAAATAATATGTAGAAAGTAATTTTGTCTGGCTTGTAGATAAAAAAAAAAAATCTACATTTAAAATCCAAATGAAAGAAAAATTAGTTTGTTTGTTTGTGGTGTGGGTTCAACTTTATTCATACAAATAAATCTTGAGTAAAATCTTGATTTGACTGGGAATGTTGCACAATAAGGGTGTATTTTTCTCGTTGAGCGTTTGTCCCGTGGCGCCGTCCGGTGCTGATTTGTGTTCAGTGAGCCCCCCGTCAGGCTTTAATTCGCCTCTTAAATCCTCCACAGGCCTCCTGCAGCGGGACTCTGACCGCGCTGTAACCGCTGCTCATTACAGTCTGACAGCAGCTTCGGTCGCCCTCTCGAACCGCTTTAATCGTCTTTAGGGGTTTTGTTTTGGATGGAATATTTTAAAGGATATTTTCCAAGAAATGTATTGCTCCGATTTGGGCTTAGTGATGTGATGAAACCTCTAACACTTAGTATTAAAGTTGAGAAGTCTCTTCTGTTCAGCAAGGCTACATTTATTTGATTAAAATAGTTAAAAATTGTGAAATATTATTACCATTTGAAATAACTATTTTCTATGTGATTATATGTTAAACTGTAATTTATTCCTGTGATCAAAGCTGTATTTTCAGCATCATTGCTCCAGTCTTCAGTGTCACATGATCTTCAGAAATCACTCTAATATGCTGATTTGCTCTCAAGAA
>NW_015625577.1:61200-82863 GCF_001515625.1 Sinocyclocheilus rhinocerous
CACACACACTCTCTCTCTCACACACACTCTCTCTCTCACACACACTCTCTCTCTCACACACACTCTCTCTCTCCCACACACACACTCACACACTCTCTCTCTCTCACACACACACACACACACACACTCGTCCCACAGAATGGCAGGAAGAGGAATTGACTGAACTGCAAATGAAAGAAATTCAGCAGTTACACAAAGTATTTTCATTAGTCCAACACAGACAAAACATAAATAATTACATCATTATTTTAGACTAATTATGTGTATTTATGTTGTGATTTATGATGATTTTATCAGCTTTTCTCTGCTGTCAGAACAATAAACAACCATGAAAACAGTATGCCTTCTAAAAAAAAAATTATATTTATAAACCCACAAGAAAACGCTTTGTGCCAAATTATGCATGTAATTTGTCAGTTTTGTTCATTCAAAAATAGTTATATTACAATTAAAGTGTAATCTACAGCTAGATCCAATCTCAAGAAATAGGAGACTTAAAGTTCCAATAGAATTTTTTTTTTTACATTTTTGTCGTAGAACTATAATAATAAAAAAATACAAGAACTAATTAAAAAAATTATTATTTATTTTTTAGGTTATCTAAAATTAAAATTTAAAATAATAAAATAAATATTTTATTATAATGAATATTAAAAACTACACTTACATCAGCTATATTAATTTCATTTTAATTTTACTTTCTTAAATTCAAATTTGAATTGCAATTCTACCTCCTGTTTGTTACCTCAGTTCAAATTCTTTTTAAAAAAGGAATATTTACAAATATGCCAGAGAAAAATTCTAATAATATGTAGTAATTTGTCGGGTCTGTTGGTTCAAAAATATATATAGTTAAAAACCTGCATGCCAAAACAAATTTCAAGAAAAATGAGGCTCAAAGTCCAAAATCCAATAGAAAAATTGTTTCTTTAATTTTGCTTGGTGTGTGGATTAAAATGAAAAAAAAAAAATCAATATTGTGCAAAACATAGTACTAAAAACAACAATTTAATTCTGCTTTCTTATATTCAAACTTGAATGGCAATTCTACATTCTGTTTGTTACATCAAAAATTAATATTTACAAATAGGCAAGTTTTGTGACAAATAATATGTAGAAAGTAATTTTGTCTGGCTTGTAGATAAAAAAAAAAAATCTACATTTAAAATCCAAATGAAAGAAAAATTAGTTTGTTTGTTTGTGGTGTGGGTTCAACTTTATTCATACAAATAAATCTTGAGTAAAATCTTGATTTGACTGGGAATGTTGCACAATAAGGGTGTATTTTTCTCGTTGAGCGTTTGTCCCGTGGCGCCGTCCGGTGCTGATTTGTGTTCAGTGAGCCCCCCGTCAGGCTTTAATTCGCCTCTTAAATCCTCCACAGGCCTCCTGCAGCGGGACTCTGACCGCGCTGTAACCGCTGCTCATTACAGTCTGACAGCAGCTTCGGTCGCCCTCTCGAACTCCCTCCCTCCTGCAGCGGGACTCTGACCGCGCTGTAACCGCTGCTCATTACAGTCTGACAGCAGCTTCGGTCGCCCTCTCGAACCGCTTTAATCGTCTTTAGGGGTTTTGTTTTGGATGGAATATTTTAAAGGATATTTTCCAAGAAATGTATTGCTCCGATTTGGGCTTAGTGATGTGATGAAACCTCTAACACTTAGTATTAAAGTTGAGAAGTCTCTTCTGTTCAGCAAGGCTACATTTATTTGATTAAAATAGTTAAAAATTGTGAAATACTATTACCATTTGAAATAACTATTTTCTATGTGATTATATGTTAAACTGTAATTTATTCCTGTGATCAAAGCTGTATTTTCAGCATCATTGCTCCAGTCTTCAGTGTCACATGATCCTTCAGAAATCATTCTAATATGCTGATTTGCTCTCAAGAAACATTTCTGATTATTATCAATGTTGAAGGATTCTTTGATGAATAGAAAGTTCTAAAGAACAGCATTTATTTGAAATGTTTTTACTGTCACTTTTGATCAATTTAATGCATCTTTGCGAAACAAAAGTATGAATTTCTGTAAAAGAGATCTAAAAAAATTTAATAAATAAATCCCTGAAACCCTTATGTCATGTAATTAAAAAAAAAAAAATAAGTAAAAATCTGCTCATTTATTATTATGGTCTGAGTTTTCTTGTCTTTTTAGTTGGCATTTAGCAAATGTAAGTTAATTAGCACGAGGACCGTTATGTTACTGCAGTTTTCTGGAGAGGCGGCTCCCTCTCTAGTCACAGGAAGCCAGATATTGACTTCCTGTTTTGTGGTCTGAGCTCTTCCTGCTTAAGAAGCTCAGAAGGGTTTGTTGAGAGCGAATGGGTGGTGCGTTTTTCCGTTTGGAGGAATTTATAGCTGCTCGTTTGGTTAAACCAACTAACCAATGTGACAAACGATCAACAAACGCTTTAAAGAACATCAAAGTTAACAGAATCCATCAAACTTGAGCTTGCTTAGTTGATCAAATGCTCTGTTCATGTTCTTCTAAAGAAGGAATTTATCGTAAACTTTCTCTGCCTCTGAAACGACTTCCATTAGATTGATAAAGAAATAGTCATTTTACATCCTGCTTGTCAAATAAAAAATTTAAAGAATGAAACCAATAAAATAAAATATAAAGAAAATAAAAATAATAATAATAAAAATTCTAAAAATTTCAATTTTTAAAAATAAAAATTAAATTAAATAAAAATAAAAATTTCAGATTATTTCCTGCCAAATAATCTCACTCAAAATACATATAATACATCATGATTTTCAAATAAAAATTAGTAAAATCAATACGATAAAGGAAAATAAATCAAATCAAATCAAAGTAAAAATATGTATGATGACGTAAAATATAAAAGTATTACTTCCTGCCAATTGATTTCTCTCATAATACAGAAAAAAAAAATAATAATAATAATAAAGTAAAAATTAAGTCCGTCAAAAAATACTAAAATAAATATAAAATAAAATATAATATAATATTATTTCCTGACAAATAATCTCATTTAAAATACTTAACATATATCCTCCTTTTCAGAAAAAATTAATCAAGAATAAAGTCATTGAAATAACATAAAATAAAAAAAATAAAATAATGTAAAACTCCTGCCAAATAAAATATTTCCTGCTCACTCATGATACATAAAATACATCCTGCTTTTGAAAAAAAAAAAAAATCAAGAATGAAATCAATCAAAATACATAAAATGACAGAAATGAAATGCCTAGTGAATGTCGTTTCATGTGTTTAAAGTGTTTGTGCTGTGCGAATGATTAATTTTCATGTTTCTGTCTCCTCCCACAGACCGTGAGGACCAATCGATTCTCTGCACGTGAGTCACATGACCCTGCATGTGTGCGTCTTATGATTTGATCATTAAAGATGTGTTGATTTCTCATGTCTGTGTGTTTGCGTGTGTTCAGGGGCGAATCTGGAGCCGGAAAGACAGAAAACACCAAGAAGGTCATTCAGTATCTGGCCCACGTGGCCTCGTCCCACAAAACCAAGAAAGACCAGGTTAGTTCTTCTAGCGTTCTCCACCCTGCTTTCATCTGGTCTCACATGGTCTTATCAGATCAGGCCGAGCCGGAGGAATGCGGGTTGTTTTGGGGGATGGGAGGGACTTTAACGCAATTCATAAACATCGTAATCCATTAGAGAAGGAAACCGTTCACAAACTGCCCAGTCCACTTTAATCCACCCAGACATTTAAAGGATGCCAGACATCCGTTGTAACGTTACAAGCCAAATATATAGCAGCACATGGAAATTTTAAGATTTTAAGATACTTTTTAAAAAAAATACTTTTCCAACACATGGTCAGTGAAGAGGCGCTTAACCTTCATGAAATGAAACTAAGCTAAATGTTTTTTTTTCTTTTTATTTTGTATAAATGTACTTATTTTTGTATACATTTTATGCTTTATTATATTTATTTTTGCAAGCGTGTTTTGCATATTTCTGCATATAGTTTAAATCAGATTTCAAAACCATTTATTCATTTATTTATTAGCATACGTATTTTTGCATACTGTAAAATACATAAAAACTCAATCAAACTAAAATAGAAATGTATTTATTTATTTGTTTTATACTTACCGATTTATTTTTGCGTATTTCTGCATATAACAAAGCCTGTTTGGTCAATTTTCCGCATGTAGTTTCAGTCAGATTTAAAACCTTATTTATTTATTGTTAATTATTTTAGCATACTTTTTATATATATTGTAATACACATTAAAATATATATAAAATTAAATAAGATTTATTCAAAATGAAGTCTAGTTTGCAACCAACTTTTGATTTGTATTGATAATTTATGATAAACTCTCATAAATGAAAGTGAAGCATTTAATCTTTTCTCACAATAACATTGGTAACCAGGTTGAATGATTGAGCTTAACTAGTTTAGGTTTGGTAAAACATCTGCACCTTATTCATGGAAACACTGTACAAAACTCAAACCTGTGAGTGTTTTGTGAATATAAATGAAGTGTTTTGTGGGATTGGGTCCAGATCCGTCCCTGATGTTTCTGTTGGTCATTATCGGCCGATCGCTGGATCTGGCCTTTGGCTGTAAGTTGATGGTTTGAGTGTTTTTCTCTTTATACCAACAGAGCAGCTCGGTCCTGTCACATGTGAGTTACATCTCTCCATCTGTCTCTCTCCGTCTCATTCATGTCTCACTGTTATCTCTCCGCTGCTGGGTGAACAACCGAAGCCGAACGCACAGCGATTCAGACACATGACACCGAGAACCAGATCAATATCACAAAGACCGGCTCATATTTCACCCCAAAATCAATAGTTTGCATTCAGAAAAAGAGACTCGTTTGAAAACCCGGCTGTAAATGTGTTTGATTTTGGTGAAAATAATGTCAAAATGCAGAAACAAATGGTTGAAGGGTTCGTTTAGTTTGAAAGCAGTTTGTTTGGGGTTAAATATGATCCAGATCCTGACATTGTTCACTGAGATTTGTCTAAATAAATTGTGTAAATTGAGATTTATGTGATCATTAGGGCTGGGTAGTGAGAAATGTTATGATTTGATTCAATTCACAAGCTTCCGATTCGATATTAATTCTTTTGGATATACAGGCAATCAGGTACAGTATAAGTCAGGTTTTGTTTTTAAAGGAAGAAATCTTTCAGCTAGTGCTGTAAACTATAAAACAAACCCGGTCAGTTGGTACTTATACATTAATGTGATTTGTAAACAAACATTTTAATGTCTTTATAATAAATGTCTACAACTTTTCAATTATATAATTATGTTTCTACTCCAGTTTGTTCTTTAAATATAAACATTTAAACAGTACATGTCATAACTTTTCATGAGGGATTTATTCAAACCTACTAAATATTGAAGAAACGGGTTAGGAAAAAATATAATGCATATATTTCGCAAAATTCGCCTTTCTAGTTTATTTGTCTTGCTAACTATGGCGTTTATGGACATTGAATGTCATTCCTGAGGTAAATGTGACGTTAAGTGATATTGTTTACAAGCGGGTTGATTGACGGTTGAAACACTGATTGATCGATGATATGATTGATGTCAGTAAGTTGTAATGTATCTCTACATACCTTCTGCTGTTCGTTCGTTGTTATTTCGTGTAGTAACTGGCAGAATGAGGGAAAGATGATCGGTTCACGTCGCTTCTGTTGAACTGAGGCGGCTAACCGTCGCGCCACTTTAAAGAGCGCCAAAATGTCTTGTTTGAATTCCGTAAAATAACTGACAGAATTTGAAAGCTGAGACCTTGTTTCATATCAAAAGTAATAAGGCATAAAGTTTATTGCGATTTATTGGATGAATATTTTATAATATTAATAATATTTTGTTCACACATCAAACCGGACACAGCACAGATCACTTCTGGGGATTTAAGAATCGAAATCGCTTCAGCAAAATGAGAATTTTCGACATTTTCACCCCAGCTCTGGTGATCATATTAACATGTTCGGCTCTCAGTCTCACTTCTCGTGTGTCTGAATACCATGGTGAATCTGTCTGTACTGTGTTTCTGCGCTCATGAGTTTTGGGTTTGATTATTTTCTGCTGTTTGAATTAAGTGTGTGTGTGTGTTTATGTATTTGATTCAGTCGCCCGCGCGAGCCTCCCGCGGCGCGAATCATGACGTCAGCGAACACGAAAGTTGCTGGAAAGCTCTGGCGCGTTTAACGAGCCTCGCTTTACGAGAGAGAGAGAGAGAAAGAGAGAGAGAGAGCACGTGAAACGGTTTACAGAGGAGCTGCGGGGAAACTTCACATGATTTGAACAAGATGATGATCGTTAGTTTCTGTGTTAAAAGGGGGAATAGTTCTGCTTATTTTAACCCAAAGGTACAGTCGGTACGAGTTAAAGCGCTTGTGCAACAACTTGGCATGTGGGAAATATTTTCTAAATTGTGAAAATGCTTTTCTAGGCGGAGGAGATTGTACTGATGTCATTGATTTGGGTGGAGTTTAATTCATGTAAATGAGATTATCAAGCCCCGCCCACTAGAAGTCCACACATTTTACATATGCATATATAACACTGGAGTATTTAGACATGTTTCACTCAAGAGTGAATGTATGAACTTCCCATTTCTCCTTTTAAACTCCATTCCAAGTGTTTTATTATGAACATGATTCCCATTCTTTTATAGACACTTGAGCCTCAAGTTAAAGGGATTTTGTGAGGAAGTTTTATTTTATTCTAATTACTATAGTATTGTAGTTTTTAAAATTAATTTGAGTAAAAGTTTTAGTAATTTTAATTGTTCTTATTTTGCAGCTTTCTTTTTCATTTTATTTAACGTTTTAGTAATTTTGTTGTGTTTTGCCGTGTTTTTTAGTTTTCATTTTATTTGGACAGTTTTAGTAATTTTGTGCATTTTTGTCATTTGTATTAACTTTTCATTTGTTTTCTTGATTAGCAGTTTTCGTTTTATTGTTAAAAATGTACAAAAAACAACAGTATATTTTGGTTTTTTTTTGTCATTTTTATTAGTTTTTCAATTATTTTTCAGTTTTAATTTTAGTTAAAGTTTTAGTCATTTTGTTGTGTTTTTTTTTATTTTTCTACGTTTTTTTTTTTTTTTATGTCTATACAGTTTTTATTTATTTATTTAGTACCTAAACTGAAACTAAACAAAAATGAGAAATGTTGCCTTGGAAACTAATTGAAATAAAATAAGTTATTTTATGTTTTATTTTATTTCAAGTAAAGAAAGTGTTTTGTTATGATTTTAGTTTCAGCTTTAGTTAACGATATAACCATGGCACCAGATGCTGCATAGAGCTGAAGTTGTGTGTTTAAGCTGGAATATTCCTTTAACGTGAATGAACGTTTGTGTTTGTGTGAGATGAGTGTCAGATTTAAGAGTCTTGTGGTCATTGGTTTGATGTTTTCGGAGGTGACGGGCCGCTCACTTTCGTGGTGGTTTGGGATGGGGGATCAGAACGTGCTTATCTTTGTATGTGTTTGTTTCAGCTTATTTGCACTTCTGTGCGCAAAAAGCTTGTGATGTTGTGTTTAAGAGCTTTGCTTTTGACAGCCAGACGTGATCAGCTCTTCACAGTGATTTGTTTGAACTGAACTGATGTGGATTGGTATGTTTTGAGCGCAGGGTGAGCTGGAGAAGCAGCTGCTGCAGGCCAATCCCATCCTCGAAGCCTTCGGCAATGCCAAAACGGTCAAGAACGACAACTCTTCTCGATTCGTAAGTCTTCCCGTTATGGCAGACTTTTCACACATTAGTCTGGCTGTAAATGCGTGTGATTTTATCTTTTGTGTTTTCTGTGTTTTAGGGCAAGTTCATCAGAATCAACTTTGACGTTAACGGGTACATCGTCGGAGCCAATATTGAAACCTGTATCTTTATGAGCTAGTTAATATGACATGGTTTTAAAAATGTGAAAAAGAAGCTTTTTCAATTGAAATGGTTAAATCCGGGTCATTATCACTTGGATAAGGGGATTATGGCTGATTTGCATATTTTTTATAACATTTATTGGAGGATTTACAGACCACAACTAGAGCATGACCTGTTTTTAATAACCGCTTGTGAATCTGTGAAAATGTCACGGATGTGACATTTGTAGAGAAAAATTCCATTAATCACTCCATTTAAAAACAAAACAGTTTGACAGAGGTGCAGATGCAAATTATATTATTATTTTTATTTTACTTTTTAACATTAATCTTTTAAATGCCCCAGTCCTCACTTTTTGACATTATTAATAATTTCATGTTTAATAAATGCTAAAAGACTAATGATCGTTTCTGTGACTGTACAATGAGCATAGAGCGTCTGCTAAATGTTTATATAATTAATGAGGTAAGAACTGAAACTGGTTAATAAAGACCCAGGCCGTTGAAAGCCTTCATGTGAATATTCGTGCATCCGTTCTGTTGTGTGTCCTTGACTCTGACCGACAGACCTGTTGGAAAAGTCCCGTGCAATCCGTCAAGCTAAAGAAGAAAGAACCTTCCACATGTTCTACTACATGCTCACCGGTGCAGGAGACAAACTGCGCTGTGGGTGTCCTTCGCTGCTTTAATACATGATTTCTGAACCTATATATTACTAAAATAGTAGGATGAGACTCTTATGTTTATGAATGAATGTAAATTAATCAATCAGTTTCTTCGTTCATCAGCTGAACTCTGTCTGGAGAGCTACAATAAGTACCGGTTCCTGTCCAATGGGAATGTGACGATCCCGGGACAGCAGGACCGAGACATGTACCTGGAGACCGTGGAGGCCATGAGGATCATGGGCTTCTCTGAGGAAGAACATATCGGTGAATATATACTGCCGTTTTCAAACATGACAATATTTGTAAATTGTTTGAGGTTTTTAATTGCGTGTGTCGCCCCCTGCAGGTCTGTTGAGGGTCATTTCATCTGTGCTACAGCTGGGTAATATGTCCTTTAAGAAGGAGCGTCACTCGGACCAGGCATCCATGCCTGATGACACAGGTAAACACATCTTTATGACTTTACAAACACTTCCATCATGCCTTGTGCTGTTAATCTGTAGCTATATTATCACCATAAAGTTAGCTGGTGGTTTTACATGGTTTCTAACTAGTCAAAACTGGTCATTAGCTGGTCCAAACTGGTTGAAAATGGTCATTAGCTGTTCCATAGTGGTTATTAACTGCTACAAGCTGGCAAAAAAATTTCATTAACTGGTCCAAAATGATCAAAAATTACATTAGTTGTGTCTAAACTGGTCAGAAATGCTCATTAGCCAGTCCAAACTGGTCAAAGATAGTTATTAGCTGGTCCAAGCTATCCAAAAATGGTTATTAGCTGGTCCAAACTGGTAAAATGGTCATTAGCCAGTCCAAACTGGTCAAAGATAGTTATTAGCTGGTCCAAGCTATCCAAAAATGGTTATTAGCTGGTCCAAACTGGTAAAATGGTCATTAGCCAGTCCAAACTGGTCAAAGATAGTTATTAGCTGGTCCAAGCTATCCAAAAATGGTTATTAGCTGGTCCAAACTGGTAAAATGGTCATTAGCCAGTCCAAACTGGTCAAAGATAGTTATTAGCTGGTTCAAGCTATCCAAAAATGGTTATTAGCTGGTCCAAACTGGTTGAAAATGGCCATGAGCTTGCCCAAATTGGTCAAAAAGGGTAATTAATTACTGCATGCTGGCCAAAAATTGAAATTACCTGGTCCAAAATGGTCATTAACTATTACAAGCTGGCCACAAATTGTCATTAGCTGGTACATACTGGTCAAAAATGGTCATTAGCTAGTCCAAACTGGTCAAAATGGCCATTTGCTGCTCCAAAACAGCAAAAAATAGTCATTAGCTGCTACAGATTGTCGTATATGGTAGCTATTAGCTAGTCAAAAATGCTTGAAAATGGTCGTGAGCTGGTCCAAGCTGCCGAAAAATGGTCATTAGCTGGTCTAACTGGTCAAAAATTGTCATTAGCTGGTCCAACTGGTTGAAAATGGTCATTAACTGCTACAGGCTGGCCAAAAATAGTCATTAGCTGGTCCAACTAGTCAAGAACAGAAATTAGCAGTTTCGAACTGATTGAAAATGATCATGAGCGGCTCCAAACTGGCTAAAAATAGTCATTAGCTGGTACAACTGATCAAAATGGTTATTAGCTGGTCAAAACTGCTCATTAGCTGGTCCAAACTTGTCAGAAATAGTCATTGCTGGTCCAAACTGGTCTGAATGTTTAATTAGCTAGACTACCAGCTAATGAGGCCACGGTTGACCTGGTAGAACCTCATAGTCAGGCTAGTTGGAGTATGTAGAGAAGGTAAACCAGCAGTTTGTGTTGTTATCAGTTACTATTTCCAAACGACTTTCCCTTCACTTCTCCAGCTGCCCAGAAGGTGTGCCATCTGATGGGCATGAGCGTGACTGATTTCACACGCGCCATCCTCTCGCCCCGGATCAAGGTGGGCCGCGACTACGTGCAGAAGGCCCAGACGCAGGAGCAGGCCGAGTTCGCTATAGAGGCTCTGGCCAAAGCCACATACGAGAGGATGTTCCGCTGGCTGGTGATGCGCATCAACAAAGCTCTGGATAAGACCAAACGTCAGGGCGCCTCCTTCATCGGCATCCTGGACATCGCCGGCTTTGAGATCTTTGATGTACGGCACAATCCTTCAACCTCAAGGGTGCTTACAGTGGGATAGCCCACAATTTCTAGCAGTAACTGTGTTTCTGTTCCTCCCCGCAGCTAAACTCGTTCGAGCAGTTGTGCATTAACTACACTAACGAGAAGCTCCAGCAGCTCTTCAACCACACCATGTTCATCCTGGAGCAGGAAGAGTACCAGCGCGAGGGCATCGAGTGGAGCTTCATCGACTTCGGCCTCGACCTGCAGCCCTGCATCGAACTCATCGAGAAACCTGTTAGTGTCCTCCACCATTCGTGTGACTCCTAGAACGATCATGTGACCTTTAATGGAGCTGTTTTCATGTTTAAGATTGGGTTTGATTTCCATAATGTCTTCATGATCTTCTGCTATTGTAGATAGAAAGGTAGTACCTGATTTTACATGGCTTCTAGTAGGTCAAAGCTGCTTGAAGTTGGTTTATAAGGTAAATTAGCTAGACTACCAGCCAATGGGGCCAAGAATGACCTGGTACATCATCCTAGAGAAACTGGTTAGAGCAGGTAGAGAAGGTAATCCAATAGCAGTTATTATTTCTGAACAACTCCACCAATTGTGTAACCCCTAGAATGACCATGTGACCTTTAATAGAACTGTCTTCATGTAAAGATATTAGTCAGAATTAAGAAATTTGAAATCCATTATTTTAAAAATACTAAATTCTGTTTGATTTCAATATCTTTTCTTCTGTTAATGTAGATGGATTGCATGGTCTTAGCTGTTCCAGGCTGGTTAAAAATGGGCATTAGCTGGTCCAAACTGGTTGAAAATTATTATTAGCTGACCAAGAAGGTCGAAATTGTCATAAGCTGGTTCAAATTGGTCAAAAATGGTTATTAGCTGGACCAAGATGGTCAAAAATAGCCATTAGCTGGACCAAACTGAATGAAAATGGTCATTAGCTCATCCTAGCTGGACATAAATAGTCATTAGCTGGTCCAAACTGGTTAAATGGCTATTAGCTGGACCAAGATGGTCAAAATAGTCATTAGCTGGTCTAAACTGGTCCAGAACGGTTGTTAGCTGGTCTAAACTGGTTAAAAATGGTCATTAGCTTTTCCAAACTGGTTATTATGGTTATTAGCTGGACGGAGATGGTAAAAAATGGTTATTACCTGCTCTAAACTGGTTAAACATGGTCATTAGCTTGTCCAGACTTGTTGAGAATGGTTATTACCTGGTCAGAAATGGTCATTAGCTGGTCCAAAGGTGATGAAGCTGGCTTCTGCTGATGATGAAGACTTTGATTGTAATCTGTGTTGTGGGTTTCCAGGCGAGTCCTCCAGGAATCCTCGCTCTCCTGGACGAGGAGTGCTGGTTCCCCAAAGCCACGGACAAGAGCTTCGTGGAGAAGGTCCTGCAGGAGCAGGGGACGCACCCCAAATTCCACAAACCCAAGAAACTGAAGGACGAGGCGGATTTCTGCATCATGCACTACGCTGGAAAGGTGTTGACATGCTCCTCGGCTGAACGCATGTGCGATTTCATAGCCTTATTTGGGAATTTGAAACATCTGTGATTGTGTTTCTCAGGTGGATTATAAGGCGGACGAGTGGCTGATGAAGAACATGGACCCGCTGAACGATAACGTGGCCACTTTGCTCAATCAATCCACCGACAAGTTCGTTTCAGAGCTGTGGAAGGACGGTGAGTCGATATATCACATTGGATCAGCTCTTAAATGAATAGGTTGTGGAGGAAGACTATAAATGATGAAGAGATGTGTAGGACACAAGGGCGTGAAGCTTTTAAACTCAACAAAGGGATACAATGACTAACATTTACACTCTGGGTGCCTTTTTCATGCCAACATTGGTGGAAACTTACTGGATTTGTTCTCTTCTGCTGGTGTTTGGTCCTCTTCCCCTCTCCATCCATCCAACCATCCACCCCTTGTTTCACGTCCTCCTGGACCTCTGTACACACCATCTCCCATCTGTCTGTCTCTCTCAGAGGTCCAGAACTGTCAGAGAGCTTATTTCTATCAGCGTTTTCCTTTCCTTCATTTAGAGCCAGGTGACATCTTTGGTTTTTCTCTCTCGCTCTCCTGTGACGTTCTTTTCCTCCTCCATCTCCATCAGCTGTCCTGCGTGACTGTGTTTCTCTGAGGTGTTGAGATATATCTATCTGATATTTCTGCTGTCTCTCCTCTCTGTGTAATATAGTGTGCTTTGGCGCCCCTGCTGTTGGTCTGTGGTACTGCAGAAATGGGTATAAACTGCATGGGTTTGGTTCTGTTCTCACCAGTGAAACATGACCACAGTATGCAGTTACACACACTCACAGGGTCCAAAATTCACTTTAGCTAAATCTGACAATGACGGCTGTAAAAAAAAATTGTGAATTATATCTGGGGAAATATAAATTTTTACTTCATGAAAATAATATTATATTATATAATTATTTAGCTTTTTTTCTCCACTGGTTTTCAGCATCATACTCTAGCCAGTCTCACAAAAACATATAATGATGTGCAAATATCAATTTTTTACTTAATTTAATGCATTAAATATAATATATATGTAAATATATTTTTCAATAAGTTTATATTTATTAAATTAAATATATTTTAACTGCAATTTAAATAAACATTTATTATATATGTTTTATATAGATATATATTTCAGTGCACTGTATTTTAATGCATTATGTACTTTCTACAATATATTTGTGGATGGAAATTACTTCAAATCAGTGCTATTTTAGTATTTTTTATGTTTATATATAGTTTTTTATTTTTATATTTTCAGTTCTCATTGAAATTCAGTATTTGGACTTTCTTATGTGCTTTAGTCATTTTATTTGTGTGTGTTTTTTTTACTACTATATAAGTTTAATATATTTTCATTTATTTTTTACTTATTTTAATTTCTTTATATTTAATGTGTGTATATATATATATATATATATATATATATATTAGTTTTAATTTTGTTTTGTTTAATTATGTTTTACATCTAGTATTTATATTTTATAATAAACTAATACAGCCTTATTTCAGTTAATAAAAAATGTTTATAGTAGTTTTAGTTAAATGCTGTTGAATTTTAGTCAATTAATAAGATGCATTGTGAATACAGCGCATAACATACATCACTGGAGTTATGGCAGTAATTACTTTGAATTACTTTTCCCTTCTTCTTCCTTTCTGGCCCATTAAAAAAAAAAAAAACATGACCACAGTATGCAGTTACACACACTCACAGGGTCCAAAATTCACTTTAGCTAAATCTGACAATGACGGCTGTAAAAAAAAATTGTGAATTATATCTGGGGAAATATAAATTTTTACTTCATGAAAATAATATTATATTATATAATTATTTAGCTTTTTTTCTCCACTGGTTTTCAGCATCATACTCTAGCCAGTCTCACAAAAACATATAATGATGTGCAAATATCAATTTTTTACTTAATTTAATGCATTAAATATAATATATATGTAAATATATTTTTCAATAAGTTTATATTTATTAAATTAAATATATTTTAACTGCAATTTAAATAAACATTTATTATATATGTTTTATATAGATATATATTTCAGTGCACTGTATTTTAATGCATTATGTACTTTCTACAATATATTTGTGGATGGAAATTACTTCAAATCAGTGCTATTTTAGTATTTTTTATGTTTATATATAGTTTTTTATTTTTATATTTTCAGTTCTCTCTCAAATTCAGTATTTGGACTTTCTTATGTGCTTTAGTCATTTTATTTGTGTGTGTTTTTTTTACTACTATATAAGTTTAATATATTTTCATTTATTTTTTACTTATTTTAATTTCTTTATAAAAATGAATTGCCACTCTTATTTTGTGCTTGTTGAGCCTCATTCATGAAACATGAGCAGAATGAATTGTTCGTGATTGTTCTGAAATCTGTGTCATTCAATTCAACTTGTGTTTTCATGAACGAGGTGAGTGTTTATTTTGGACCCTTGGACACACACACACACACACACACACGTACATGTCATCTGCACTGCATTGATTTGGATCATTTTCCCGTGTACCCCCCCCCCCTCACAAAAACATATAATGATGTGCAAATATCAATTTTTTACTTAATTTAATGCATTAAATATAATATATATGTAAATATATTTTTCAATAAGTTTATATTTATTAAATTAAATATATTTTAACTGCAATTTAAATAAACATTTATTATATATGTTTTATATAGATATATATTTCAGTGCACTGTATTTTAATGCATTATGTACTTTCTACAATATATTTGTGGATGGAAATTACTTCAAATCAGTGCTATTTTAGTATTTTTTATGTTTATATATAGTTTTTTATTTTTATATTTTCAGTTCTCATTGAAATTCAGTATTTGGACTTTCTTATGTGCTTTAGTCATTTTATTTGTGTGTGTTTTTTTTACTACTATATAAGTTTAATATATTTTCATTTATTTTTTACTTATTTTAATTTCTTTATATTTAATGTGTGTATATATATATATATATATATATATATATATTAGTTTTAATTTTGTTTTGTTTAATTATGTTTTACATCTAGTATTTATATTTTATAATAAACTAATACAGCCTTATTTCAGTTAATAAAAAATGTTTATAGTATCTGTGGTTTGTCACCAGTGCTGACGTGTGTTCGGCCCACTGAACTGTGGGTAGTTTTCACATCATGACCAGACTGCATGCCTTAGATGAAGCCCTTGCAGCGCGGTGACTGTCTGTCTCTCTCTCTGTGTGTCTGTCTCTCAGTGGACCGTATCGTGGGTCTGGATAAGGTGGCCGGCATGTCGGAGCTGCCGGGTGCGTTTAAGACCCGTAAGGGAATGTTCCGGACAGTCGGGCAGCTCTATAAGGAGCAGCTGTCCAAACTCATGGCCACGCTCAGAAACACCAACCCCAACTTTGTCCGCTGCATCATTCCCAACCATGAGAAAAAGGTACCAACTGCTCGGCATACAGGAATAGATTGTTCCTTAAAAATATATATATAATAGCATTCACACCAGCAATGATAACTATATAGTTAGAGCTAAGAGTTAGCTATAATGATTACTGTGTTAGCGTCCACACCAAGAACGATATCTGTAAAGAACGCTATAACGATAACACTATAACCAGAACTATATTAGTTTACACTTATAAAGATAACTATAATAGCGTTTAAACACACATACAGTAACTATAAAGATAGCAATAACGATAACTATATTTTAACATCCACACCAAGATCGATAACTTTAAAGATCGTTATAACGATAACTACATTAAAGTTCACACTTATAACGTTAACTATATTAGCATCCACACCAAGAACGGTAACTATAAGGATAACGATAACTATATTAACTGTCATGACAAGAACGATTACTGTGAAGATAGCTATAACAATAACTATATTAGCATCCACACAAACAACGATAACTATACTATAACGATAACCATATTAGCATTTGCACCAACAACGATAACTATATTAGTGTCCCCACCAAGAACGATAACTATAAAGATGGTTATAACAATAACAAGAACGATTACTGTAACTAGGACGATAACTATATTAGCATTAACACCAAAAACAATAACTATAAAGATAACAAAAATAATAGCTATAACAATAACTATTAGCATCCACACCAAAAACGATAGCTATAATGATAACTATATTGACGTCCACAACGAGAACAATAACTATAAAGATAGCTGTAACAATAACTTTATTAGCATTCACGCCAATAACAATAACTAAAAATTACTAAAATTTGCAAATTGTGCAATTTGAGCAAACAGAATATGCACAGTTAGAAAAATTAGACTGTGTGCGTACTATGCTTGATTAAATTTAGATTGTGCACACTGTATGCATACTTTAGCGTACATGTAAAAAACAGAAGTATACTTTGGGATTAATTTGCTTAATTTGAATTCCTGAATTCATCGTAAGCCTTTGCGTTTTGTGTCTCTGTCCATCTCAGGCTGGTAAGTTGGACCCTCACCTGGTTCTGGATCAGCTCCGGTGTAACGGTGTGCTGGAGGGAATCCGTATCTGCAGACAGGGATTTCCCAACCGCATCGTCTTCCAGGAGTTCAGACAGAGGTTTGCTGCTTTCTCTTGAGCGCAACTTTTCACATTAATAATTTAGTTCTTCAGAATACACTCTTAAGAATCTTATTCTCTTAGCATCTGAATGTCATTGTATTAGTTCTTACTAATGCTAGACCTGACTGTGTGTTTTTAATTGATGTTAACAGTGGTTTGTGTTTTTTCGCTCAGGTATGAAATCCTCACTCCCAACTCCATTCCCAAAGGCTTCATGGATGGCAAACAGGCTTGCGTGCTGATGGTGAGACCAGTTTTACTGTTAAATAAACTGGTTTAAAGTCATCTGGTGTTACTTTATTAAGTTTCCTAAACTGTGTGTCAGATCAAAGCGCTGGAGCTGGATCCCAACCTGTACCGGATCGGACAGAGCAAAGTGTTTTTCCGCGCTGGAGTTCTGGCTCACCTGGAGGAGGAGCGTGATATGAAGATCACCGACGTCATCATTAACTTCCAGGCTTGGTGTCGTGGATACGTCGCCCGCAAGTGAGCATCACGACATGTATAATAGAGTTTAGCGATGAGAGACACGTCAAACTGCTGAAGTCAACTGAACACTTATTTTACACAATATTCACTCAACATGTTTTGCACTATCCAATAACTAAATGATTTGCTGATGAGTTATTGCTAGTCTGACACAGTTCATATCAGTTTGAGGAACGTTGCTATGTGGTTCTTAGCCCGTTTCTAGGGTGTTCTAGGTGGTTACTAGGGTGTTGCTATGTGTCTCTTAGCCAGTTTCTAGGGTGTTCTTAGCCAGTTTATCGGGTTTATTGGTTACTAGGGTGGTACTATATTGTTCTTAGCCAGTTTATTGTATTTAATTGTTGCTATGGTGTTGATATGAGGCTCTTAACCAGTTTCTACGGTGTTCTGGGTGGTTACTAGGGTGTTGCTATGTGTCTCCTAGCCAGTTTCTAGGTTGTTCTTAGCCAGTTTATTGGGTTTGGGGTTACTAAGGTGTTGCTTTGTGTCTCTTAGCCAGTTTCTTGGGTGTTCTTAGCCAGTTTATTGGGTTTAGTGGTTACTAGGGTTGTTACGGTGTTGTTCTTAGCCAGTTTATTGTATTTAATTGTTGCTAGGGTGTTGCTATGAGGTTCTTAACCAGTTTCTATGGTGTTCTGGGCGGTTACTAGGGTGTTGATATGTGTCTCCTAGCCAGTTTCTAGGTTGTTCTTAGCCAGTTTATTGGGTTTAGTGGTTACTATGGTGTTGCTGTGTTGTTCTTAGCCAGTTTATTGGATTTAGTTGTTGCTAGGATGTTGCTATATGTCTCTTAACCAGTTTCTAGGGTGTTTTGGGTGTTTACTAGGGTGTTGCTATATTGTTCTTAGCCAATTTATTGGGTTTGGTGGTTACTAGGGTGTTCCTATGTGTCTCTTGGCCAGTTTCTAGGGTGTTCTTAGCCAGTTTATTGGGTTTGGTGGTTACTAAGGTGTTGCTATGTGTCTCTTAGCCAGTTTCTCGGGTGTTCTTAGCCAGTTTATTGGGTTTAGTGGTTACTAGGGTGTTGTTATGTGGTTCTTAACCAGTTTATTGGGTTTGGTAGTTACTAGGGTGTTGCTATATGTCTCTTAACCAGTTTCTAGGGTGTTCTTAGCCAATTTATTGGGCTTGGTGGTTACTAGGGTGTTGCTTTGTGTCTATTAGACAGTTTCTAGGGTGTTCCTAGCCAGTTTATTGGGTTTAGTGGTTACAAGGGTGTTGCTGTGTTGTTCTTAGCCAGTTTATTGTGTTTAATTGTTGCTAGGATGTTGCTATGTGGTTCTTAACCAGTTTCTACGGTGTTCTGGGTGGTTACTAGGGTGTTACTATGTGTCTCCTAGCCAGTTTCTAGGGTGTTATTAGCCAGTTTATTGGATTTAGTTGTTGCTAGGATGTTGCTATGTGGTTCTTAACCAGTTTCTAGGGTGTTTTGGGTGTTTACTAGGGTGTTGCTATATTGTTCTTAGCCAATTTATTGGGTTTGGTGGTTACTAGGGTGTTGCTATGTGTCTCTTTAGCAGTTTCTAGGGTGTTCTTAGCCAGAACACCCTAGGTGTTCATTGGTTCATTGGGTTTAGTGTTTACTAGGGTGATGCTATGTTGTTCTTAGCCAGTTTATTGAGTTTGGTGGTTACTAGGGTGTTCCTATGTGTCTCTTAGCCAGTTTCTAGTGTGTTCTTAGCCAGTTTGTTGGGTTTAGTGGTTACTAGGGTGTTGCTATGTGTCTCTTTAGCAGTTTCTAGGGTGTTCTTAGCCAGTTTATTGGATTTAGTTGTTGCTAGGTTGGTGCTTTGTAATTCTAGCCAGTTTCTAGGGTGTTCAGGTGGTTGTTAGGGTGCTACTATGGAATTTAAGTGATTGCTAGAGTATAGAGCGTATATAAAAAGACTCTAGACCTACACATCTACTGTTGTGTGTAACGATGTGTGTGTTTGTCATTCAGGGCGTTCGCTAAGAGGCAGCAGCAGCTGACGGCCATGAGGGTGATCCAGAGGAACTGCGCTGCGTATCTGAAGCTCAGGAACTGGCAGTGGTGGAGACTCTTCACCAAGGTTCACAAACACACACATGTTCAAATGTGCTGTTATTCTTGACGTGTGCTCTGTGCTGAGGCCGCGTGTGTGTGTTTCAGGTGAAGCCGCTGTTGCAGGTGAGCCGACAGGAAGAGGAGATGCAGGCCAAAGACGATGAGCTCAACAAGGTTCGGGAGAAGCAGATGGTGGCTGAACAGCAGCTGAATGAGATGGAGGTCAAACAGCAGCAGGTAACGCGATACTGCTGTATTTCCAATGTTTCATATTAATTATGTTGTGAATTATACATACAATATGAAATATTCATTGTTACTTTATTTTATTGTATTTGTTAATTATTACCAATTATTACATTGCCAATTCCATTTTTTTTTTGTTTTGGGGTTTTTTGTGGACACTATAAGACATAATGCAGTTCCAGTGGGAATGTTAATGTTGTGATTGCTCCTCTCTTTAGCTGAACGTGGAGAAAATGGCTCTTCAGGAGCAGCTGCAGGCGGAGATGGATCTGTGCGCTGAGGCCGACGAGATGAGGAACCGCCTGGTGGCCAAGAAGCAGGAGCTGGAGGAGATCCTGCACGACCTGGAGGCCCGCGTGGAGGAGGAGGAGGAGCGAGCCAATCACCTGCAGGGCGAGAAGAAGAAGATGCAGCAGAACATCGCCGATCTGGAGCAGCAGCTGGACGAGGAGGAGGCGGCGCGGCAGAAGCTGCAGCTGGAGAAGGTCACGCTGGAGGCCAAACTCAAGAAAACCGAAGAGGACGTGATGGTGCTGGACGACCAGAACAACAAACTCTCCAAGGTCTGTCTGCAGATGCCATTGTTTTGAGATTTTTGTTTAAACGCTGGCCGTATTTCCTCACTGTTCTTCTGGTGGTGCAGGAGAAGAAACTCATGGAAGAACGAGTCGCTGAGTTCACCACGAACCTGGCCGAGGAGGAAGAGAAGTCCAAGAGCCTGCAGAAACTCAAGAACAAACATGAGACCATGATCACCGACCTGGAGGGTGAGCAAAAAATACATTACGCTTTATCCTGCTGTAGAGTATCAGGTCAATACAATCATCGTTAAACATTTATTGCTCATTTACATGTATTCATTTAGCAGACGCTTTTATCCAAATGAGAAATACAACAAAGCAGTGCATTCTAAAATATAGGAAAATGTATGTAATTCATAACGTGTAGGTCATATTATAATATGCTTAATTTATAATATATAATTAATGTTAAATATAGCAAAATATGTCATTCATAGTATATAATAATTGGCAAATATAGCATGTCATGTTATAATGGCATGTATAATTCATAATGTATAATTAATGTGAATGTAGCACTCTATGTACAATTCATGATATGTAATGTAAAATATGCAAAATATAGCATAACATTCAAAATATATAAGTTTTGTAATATGTAGAATTATATATGAAGTATAATATTAATATGAAATATAGCATGAATCAAATTGTAAATATAACTTTAGTAAAATATACTGTAGTTATATAGTATTTATTATGTAAATATATTTGCATAAGTATGTAAAATATATAATATATAATTTATAGTGTATAATTAATGTAGTGAGTGCATATAACGTGAAATATAGCATAATTATAATAATATAAATAATTCATAATATGTATTTCATGTAAAATATGGTAAATTTATAACTTTTGTAAAATACTTACAGCATTTATTATGTAAATATATTTACATATGTAAAATATAAAACAATATATAACATATAGAATAATATGTAATTCTATAAATATAATAATATGTGTGTAATTCATGTAAAATATGCAAAATCTAGCATAATATATACCTAATTTAAAATATATACATTTTGTAAAATATAGAATTATATATGAATAATATGAATATATAATATATGAATATACATAATCAATGTGAAAATAGGATAATATATAATTAATAATATATAATGTAAAATCTAGGATTATATAGTGTGTGTGTATACATATGTGTAGATAGATAGATAGCATAATATGTATAATGTATTGTAAATTTATATTTAAATAAATAATATATATATATATATATATATATATGTTAGTGTAAAAATGTCTTTAACGTATTATGATTCTGATGCCTGAGATTATAATAAAATAAAATTAATGTTCTAATGCTATGTATTCTTTAATCATTTAAATGTAGTTTACCACTATATGGAGCACAGAGAGTGTAATGGTTTGCTGTTTGGATGTGTATTAATCAGTGGTATTTTCGTTGACGAATAATTTTCGCCATAATTTTCGTCAACTACATTTTTTTCATTGACGACAACGAGACAATAACGAACTAAAACTCTTTTTGAAAGACAAAAACTATGACGAAAATTTTTTGACATTTTAGTCAACAAATAAAAACGAGACGAA
>NW_015625577.1:83532-89892 GCF_001515625.1 Sinocyclocheilus rhinocerous
ATGGACTTTTCAATACCGACCAGATACAATACTGATTTTGGCGGAAACTAAATTTTTTCAAAAATGGCGTTTATCGCGTTTTGGAACCAAACTCTTCATTTATTTATAGAAATAAATATGTCTGCTTGAAAGAATGAAGAATATGGTATGGAATATGGAAGTTGTTATAAAGAATGCATAATTAGCCTATATAACCATTGGCATTTCATTAAAAAGTAGACCATGTTCTTGTTCTTTGAGAAGTGGTTAAATCAGTGTCTATCATAATAAAACCTTAATATCAAACCTATATAATGAGTTTGGAAATTTTAGAGAAATGCTTAATAAATGCATTACACTGTAACTAAACCCATTATATTTTAGTCTTATTTTTTAGTTTTAAACTAAAAACAATTCTGATGACTAAAATATGACTAAAACTAAATGGCATTTTAGTCAAAAGACTATGACTAAAACTAAATCAAAATTTGCTGTCAAAATTAACACTGGTATTAACTCTGGTATAAATGTGTATTAATAGTGTGTGTGAAGTCAAAATAGACAGATGCTAGCAAGAAATCAGGCACCAAATATCTCAATACTCAATGGCACTGGAAGGATTGGTTGTCGACATCCAGAAATATAGGAAGTCTCACTAAATTAGATCTCTTGATGCGTCAGACCGTCTGCGTCGCGAGGAGAAGCAGCGACAGGAGCTGGAGAAGAACCGCAGGAAGCTGGAGGGTGACTCTACAGAGCTGCACGATCAGATCGCGGAGCTGCAGGCTCAGATCGCTGAACTGCGTGCACAACTCGCTAAAAAAGAGGAGGAGCTTCACGAGGCGCTCGCCAGGTGAGACGCACGCCGTATCCAATCACAATCGAGCATCACTGCTCCGTCTGAATGAAGGGTTAGAGCTTCTGAGTGACTGTGTTTCCCGTCAGGATCGAGGAGGAAGCGGCTCAGAAGAATCTGGCGCAGAAGAAGATCCGTGAGCTGGAGGCTCAGCTGAGTGAACTTCAGGAGGATCTGGAGCTGGAGAGAGCGGCTCGAGCCAAAGCCGAGAAACACCGCCGAGACCTGGGAGAAGAGCTGGAGGCGCTGAAGACCGAGCTGGAGGATACGCTCGACTCCACCGCCACGCAGCAGGAGCTCAGGTGTGTTGCTTATAATGCTCGTTTGTCGTCAGATTTATTTTAATTTCATGTCTGCATAATTTCCAACGTTTTTGTGTGGACTGGCGTTTTCAGCGTTTCACAGGTTTGTAATGAGAAGCTCTTATAAACCTGAAATGTAAAGGTGTCCCTGCAGTCAAAATTAAAAGTTAGCGTTTCACAGGTTTGTAATGAGAAGCTCTTATATACCTGAAATGTAAAGGTGTCCCTGCAGTCAAAATGAAAAGTTTGAGGGGGTTGACACATGAAGGTGGAAGAAATTAAAACATAAATATCAGTATTTTTTACTATTATAGTGTAAAATCATTACAATATTATTATTATTGTAGTTTTTGTTTTTCTAGATATTCGTTTTTTATATTTTGTACAGTTGCATTAACAATTCTTTATTTTTTATAGAGTTAAAATAATAATGTAAAACATAATTTAATTATTTATTATTATATTTTTCATTGTATTATTTTACTATTTTATTAGATTTCATTTAACAGCATGATTGCTGTCAAATGTTGTAAATGTTCTTTTATAATTATAGTAAAAATAATAATACTGCTATTAAAATAACTATTATAATAATAATTTGATTATTTTGATTATTTTTATTTTATTAGATATTATTTTTTATTTAACAGTACAATAGGATTAAAATAATAATATAAAAATAATGATATTTTAGTATTATTAGATTTTTATTGTGTTCAATATCCGTTGTTTATTTAATAGTACAATTAGCATTACAATCCTACATTTTTATCATTACTTAAAAATATAAGAATAATAATTTCATTTAATTATTTTCATTATTTTATTAAATATTCATTTTTTTATTTACTAGTACGATTGCATTGTAATTCTTCATTTTGTTCATTAGTTACAATAAAATAATAATATGAAAATATCAATTTATTTATTTTTTATAAATTTGTATTTATTTTTATTATTAAAGTTTAATTTTAGCATTTATTTTATTTTATTATATATTAATCTTTTATTTAACAGTAAAATTGCATTAGTTATTTTTATTATACTTAAGAGATAAAATGATAATGTGTACAAGACATGTAATATCCACATGTAATATCAGGTTCAAAGTCTTTTTTCTTTTTTTCCTTTTTTTTCTTTTTGTTGGTTTTTGTAAAGATTTAAACACCCTCAAAAGCAACTATTTCTATTGGTACCAGAGTTTGGTTTTTGCCTGGATGTTTCAACAGCAGCAATATGAGATATTTATCATGCAAACCCGTCAGCTAATTGTTTCACCTGCAGGACGAAGCGTGAGACTGAAGTGGCTCAGCTGAAGAAGACTCTGGAGGAAGAGGCTAAAGTTCATGAGCAGGTGGTGGCAGAAATGAGACAGAAACACGGTCAGGCCTTCGACGAGCTCAACGAGCAGCTGGAGCAGGTCAAACGGGTACGAGACGCTCTCATTCACTCACACACACTGAAAACACTCGTCAGACGTGTGATGAGCAGTGTCACTCTGAGTCTCTCCGTCTCTGTTTGTAGAATAAGGTGTCGGTGGACAAGACCAAACAGGCTCTGGAGTCGGAGAGGAACGAGCTGCAGATCGAGCTGCAGACGCTCATGCAGGGCAAAGGAGACTCAGAGCACCGCAGGAAGAAAGCCGAGACGCAGCTGCAAGAGCTGCAGGTCAAACACGCCGAGAGCGAACGCCAGCGCAGCGAATTCGCCGAGAAAGCCGCAAAGATGCAGGTGAGAGAACCACACACAATCAACTGATAGATAGATGCTCTTGTACTGATACACCCTTGCAAGCACATAGCAATACCCTAGCAACCAAATAGCAATGCCCTAGCAACACCCTCGTAATCACTCAGAACCCCAAGCAACTTCCTAGCAGCCACATAACAACACCCAAGCAACCACTTAGAAACACCTTCATAATCACACAGAACAGCCTAGAAACTGCCTAGTAACCACATAGTAACACCTTAACAACTTCCTAGCAACACCCTTATAATCACATAAAACGCCCTAGCAACCACATAGCAAAAGCTTTAGCAACCACTTAGAACACTCTAGCAACTGCCTAGCAACAACATAGTAAAAACCTTGCAACCATCTAGCAACACCCTTATAATCACTGAGAACACACTAGCAGCCACATAGCAACGTCCTAGCAACTGCTCAGCAATAACCCTTGCAATGACTCAGGAAACCCTAGCAACTGCCTAGTAACCACATAATAACACCCAGCAACCGCCTAGCAACACCCTTGTAATCACTCAGCAACCCTAGCAACACCCTAACAACCACATAGCAATGCCAGTGCATCCACCCAGAAACACCCTTGTTATCACTCAGAACACCCTAGAAACTGCCTAGTAACCACCTAGCAGCACCCAAGCAACCACTTAGAACTACCTAGCAACCACATAGCAATGCCAGAGCACGTAAAAGCCTTAACAACTGCTTAGATCACACTAACAACCACATAGCAATGCCAGAGCATTGCTATGTGGTTGTTAGGGTGATCTAAGCCACTCAGAACACTTAGAAACACCCACTCAGAACACCCTAGTAACTGCCTAGTAACCACATAGCAACACCCTAGCAACTGCATAGCAACACCCTTATAATCACTGAGAACACCCTAGCAGTCACATAACAACACCCAAGCAACCACCTACAAACACCCTCATAATTACTCAGAACAGCCTAGCAACACCCTAGTAACCACATAACAATGCATTAGCAACAGCTTAGCAATAACCCTTGTAATCACTCAGAACACTCTAGCAACTGCCTAGTAACCACATAGTAATGCCCAGCAACCGCCTAGCAACATACTTCTAATCACTCAGCAACCCTAGTAACCACATAGCAACGCTATAGCAACTGCCTACTGCTAACCGTTGCCATGGCGAGCATCACTCAAGTTTCCCTCCAAAATAATGCAGGTTAATGTGTGATCTGTGTAGATCTGGTTGATTTCTTATGTGAATGTGTTTAAGTGATGGTTGTAATGACTGGCTGGTGTTTGTGCTGCGTGATGAAGGGTTAGCATTAGCATTAGCGTAAGGTTAGCACTGACGGCGGTCCTGTCTCTTCTCAGGCGGAGCTGGATAACGTCAACACTCTGCTGAGTGAGGCTGAGGGAAAGTCCATCAAAGCGACGAAGGACTGTTCATCCGTGGAGTCGCAGCTGCAGGACGTCCAGGTACGTACGGTGGCCCGCGGGATTATGGGATGTCTGTGCGCCTCGCTCACTCACTGAACGCTGACCGTATCCTCACAGGAAGTGCTGCAGGAGGAGACGCGGCAGAAGCTCTCGCTGAACACGCGTCTGCGGCAACTGGAGGACGAGCAGAACAGCCTGAGGGAGCAGCTGGAGGAGGAAGAGGAGGCCAAGAGGAACCTGGAGAAACAGATGAGCACCATGCAGGCGCAGGTACACAAACACACGCAGAAAACCTGCGGACATTACGGAAGTTTAACGTTGGGTGGAAAATCCTTTCTTATAGGTACTTTAGTTACTTGATGAGTGTGATAAGCGTCTGTCTGTCTGTGTGTTCTGCTGCAGCTGACCGACATGAAGAAGAAGGTGGAGCAGGAGGCCAGTTTCCTGGAGAGCACCGAGGAGACGAAGAAGCGAGTCCAGCGCGACCTGGAGGCCGTGACGCTGCGTCTGGACGAGAGGTGCACCGCCTACGACAAGCTGGACAAGACCAAGACGCGTCTGCAGCAGGAGCTGGACGACATGCTGGTTGACCAGGACCACCTGAGACAGATCGTCTCCAACCTGGAGAAGAAGCAGAAGAAGTTCGACCAGGTGAGAGCTGAAGCCGCGGTCGGGATGAGTTTGATTATTAGACCAGCGGCCCTCAATGCAGTGACTGAAAATGATTTAAAATATGACAAAACAGTCATCAAAATAAGCTGAGACAGCTAAAAAAATCAGGATGTTTCTTATTATAATTCATTTTTTGGATATATAAGGAAGCCTTATAGTGTAAGGAACCCCCACCCCAACTTAAACACATTTATAAACATATAATATTTTAAACCCTTTAATGTTTTTTTTCAACTCTACAGCTATGCAGTAAAATTCACTTTAAAGATTCACGTTTCATTCATGAAGATGACATGAAAAAAATGTCTCCTGGTGGAAAACAAAGACTTTTAAGTTGAAAATAACATGACAGTAGCATTATAACCAGTAGATGGCAGTAGAGGATCACTCATTATCTCAGTTGCCATTTCAACTCCCTAGTTTTTTTCACGTCTTGCTTTTGGATTTATTATTAAATGACTAAGTATAGCAAGTGCAGGAAGTCACAAAGTCTCATGTCATTTAAAAATAAATAAATAAATAAGCCCAGACACCAACAGCCTAGTATGGTAAATTATTTAAATACCAGGGGTGCACATAAGTGGTACGCAGGTGCGCATGTGCGATCAAAATAACAAATGCGCTGTGTAAATAAGTTCTGACAGCACATATGCGTACCGACATGGTTGACAGCTGTTAATGCACAATTACCATTTTAGATCGACAAACTGTAATACTGTATAAGATTTCTATTCAAACTGAATAGATAAATACATCTAGCAGTGTTAATTTCGTTGACGAATAATTTTCGTCAGTATTTAAATACCAGGGGTGCACATAAGTGGTACGCAGGTGCGCATGCGCGATCAAAATAACAAATGCGCTGTGTAAATAAGTTCTGACAGCGCATATGCGTACCGACATGGTTGACAGCTGTTAATGCACAATTACCATTTTAGATCGACAAACTGTAATACTGTATAAGATTTCTATTCAAACTGAATAGATAAATACATCTAGCAGTGTTAATTTCGTTGACGAATAATTTTCGTCAGAATTCTCGTCAACGACATTTTTTTCACTGACGACAACGAGACGATAACGAACTAAAACTCTTTTTGAAAGACAAAAACTATGACGAAAATTTTTTGACATTTTCATCAACGAATAAAAACGAGATAGGCTACACAAAAAACCGCGTCTCACAGCGCGCGAGTACTCTCTCGAGTCGCATGAACAGAGAATTACACACAAAATGATGTCGAATTGTCCGTTTTGACGAGTATTCACGTAAACACAGTTGATTACGTCTTAAGTGGACGTAAACAGTAGGGAGAACGTGTATCAGTACATTGCATCCATTGCAGCTGTGCATTCGGTTTTAAAGGGACAGCAGCCTAATTTAGTTGCTA
>NW_015625577.1:90037-152938 GCF_001515625.1 Sinocyclocheilus rhinocerous
AAAGCCTGCTGATTTTACGTTTGAAAATGATGAAAATTCATCTTTAATAAAAGAAGTAAATATTAGCATTTTATTTTTAAGTTTACTATAAAATATTTGTATTTGTATTTAATACTCCCTTTTTATTTTAAAATATAATAGTATTATCACACTTTATTATTTAGTTTATTATTTTATTTAAAAAAAACTAAATAAATAAAGTGTAACAATATTATCACTACGATTAATTAGTTTTTTATAGTTGTATTTAATGGGTTACACTATGTGCAGTGTGAGGACCAAACCAAATCTCCAGGTTCTCTTATGAGAACCAGGCTGAAAAACTTATGTGCACCCCTGTAAATACTTAACTACAAATTAAGTAAAGTTTTAATGGTATGATAATCAATTAATAATGCATTAAATATTTTGACCTTTTTTTTTAGATTTTATTTAAAACTACATTTTTCAAACATTGCCTTAATTTTATTTTTAACTGTAAAAGTTGCTAAATATATTCAGCCCACACAGACTTGTTGCTGCTGTAGTTTTGTTACTCTGAATCACTCAAAGCACAGCTCTGTTTTGACATCGGCTTGTCAGATAGTCGTTCCGTCCATTGCTACAGTTGAATCACCGTCAATCATAGCAATGACTGGCAGAACAATTTAGCGGATTCACTCGCGCAATTTTTTTACACTCAGGTTTGTCCTTCTTGAAACAGCATACGTGGACGGTTGGTCCTGATATAATCAATAACTAACGACACAATCTCTTATTTACAGTACATTATTTACAGAACATTACAAAAATCAGATCAGAGCTGATTCTGACTAACCTACAGTAAACACCTGATGATCACAGAGATGCCTGTGATTGGCTACAATACTCAACGCTGCAAAACACGTTGTAAATAGAAACGTCTGGTTTTGTAATTCGAAATCAGAGCGCGCACACAAAAACACACAAGCGTTTGAAAGCGAGTGACTTCGAGCGGGCACAGAATTGAGTTGGTACGACTGGAACTGTTAAAGGTTGAGAGCTGCTGGTTTAGGTGAACCTCCACAAATTTCTGCAGACAACTGTCAGACTCTAAAATAGTAATATCTCAATATAACTAAAAGCAGGGTTTCCACGGGTCCTTAAAAAGTCTTCAATTTAGTTGTATCAAATTTAAGGCCATTAAAAAGTCTTAAATTGTACAAGAAAGTCTTAATTATGATTTCAGGAGGTCTTAAATTTGGGGACGGAAAGACCAGAATTGCGATATGGCTTAAAGGGATACTCCACCCCAAAATGAAAATTTTATCATTAATCACTTACCCCCATGTCGTTCCAAACCCATAAAAGCTTCGTTTGTCTTCAGAACACAATTTAAGATATTTTGGATGAAAACCGGGAGGCTTGTGACTGTCCCATAGACTGCCAAGTAAAATACACTGTCAAGGCCCAGAAAAGTATGAAAGACATCATCAGAATAGTCCATCTGACATCAGTGTTTCAACCGTATCTTTATGAAGCGACGAGAATACTTTTTGTACACGAAGAAAACAAAAATAACAACTTTATTCAACAATTCGTCTCCTCTGTGTCTCTCCACATCACCGTAGCGCCATTTTGGTGAACATCCGCTGAACGCAAGCAGCGTACGCTCTTCTGTGTCAGCCGGGACACACCGATACGTTTTCTACGTGTATTTGCGCATTGATTTGAACGAAAACAGCGCATCCGCGCAGCGCGGCTGACACAGAAGAGCGTACACAATTTGCGTTCTGCTCATATTCTACAAAATGGCGCTACGGTGATGTGGAGAGACACCGAGGAGATGAATTGTTGAATAAAGTCATTATTTTTGTTTTCTTTGTGTACAAAAAGTATTCTCGTCGCTTCATAACGTTACGGTTGAACCACTGATGGCAGATGGACAATTCTGACGATGTCTTTCATACTTTTCTGGACCTTGACAGTGTATTTTACTTCACAAGCCTCCCGGTTTTCATCCAAAATATATTAAATTGTGTTCCGAAGACGAACGAAGCTTTTACGGGTTTGAAACGACATGGGGGTAAGTGTTTAATGACAACATTTTCATTTTGGGGTGGAGTATCCCTTTAATGTGACGATTAAACTTCAAAAAAGGTTATGATTTCATTGAATAATCACGAGCGCTGGCGTTTCAGAGTCCGGTGCTGCTGCTTTGTTTACTGCCGTTACCGGGTAAACAATTATATTTTTGCTGTTCCGAAAGCGCCTCCTGCTGGCAGAGAATGCATGTGCATTTTCAATAAGCCTGTTTTATTGGAGTAGGGTATTCCTGCAATACTGGAGGCTGCAATTTCAGGACCGCGTTTCTAGGACCCTATTGTTTTTTATTTTTTTATTATTTTATTTATTTATTTATTTTTTTTGTGTGTAGCCTATGCGGTACAAATCAGTGAGTTTATTAGTACATAAATACATTTGAAATAATTTGAATACAAATGCTAGTTTACAACATCCAGCAGCACAATGAACTGTCTTGCACAGCTAAATAGGCTAAATGGAGATTGCTGACACCCCCTCGAACACTCAAGTTCACGCCAGCTCTTACATTAAAAATAAGACGGAAATATAAAAAATTAATAGTTTCCATGGATCTAGTCTTTGCATCTGTTTGTTTGATGTTTGAATCAGGTCTCCTCTGTTACAATAGAATTGGCTAGATGGCACTGTCACAAAAAATAAATAAATAAATAGGGTCCTAGTAGAACTGCGGTCCTGAAACGGCAGACTCCGGTATTGTAGGAACACAGTATGGGGTTGTTTTTGTTCAGACCAATGTGAAAATCAACCCATGTTTTTACCCTGCAAACACACAGAGCAGTAAATGTGAACTGGTGGATCGATAAGAAGATAATGCATTATAAAAATCTAAACAGTAAAATGTATTTATGTTATTTAATTAATATACTAATTTATTGATAACCATTGTTTAAATTAATATAATAATTAATACTTTTGACTCATCCATTTTATTAAAAATGGTTTAAAGGCTGAAATGTGAAGTGTATCATTTTATAAAACTTTTTGTTTTTGTAAAAACTTGTATCTGTAAATCATGCTTTTTACAGTTTAATGTGTTACTATAGACAGTGCCCTGCCCCGCTCATGGTATTAATTTTATTTGTGCAGGTCTTAAAAAGTCTTAAATTTGAGCTTAAAAATCCTGCAGGAACCCTGTAAAAGGTTTTGCTGAACTGTTGACGTGCTGCTGTTTTCAGATGCTGGCTGAGGAGAAGTCGATCTCTGGCCGTTACGCCGAGGAGCGCGACCGCGCCGAGGCCGAGGCCCGTGAGAAAGAGACGCGCGTGTTAGCGCTGGCCCGCGAGCTGGAGACCCTCACTGACCTGAAGGACGAGCTGGACCGGACCAACAAACTGCTGCGCGCCGAGATGGAGGACCTGGTGTCCTCTAAAGACGACGTGGGCAAGAGCGTAAGACGCTTCCCTGTCGTCAGAGACCGTCAGATGATCGGCGGATCGGTGGATATCTGACGGTGTTTGTGGCTCTGTCTCAGGTTCACGATCTGGAGAAGTCAAAGCGCTCGATGGAGCAGCAGCTGGAGGAGATGAAGACGCAGCTGGAGGAGCTGGAGGACGAGCTGCAGGCCACCGAAGACGCCAAACTGCGGCTGGAGGTCAACATGCAGGCCATGAAAGCGCAGTACGAGAGAGACCTGCAGGGACGAGACGAGCTGGGAGAGGAAAAATAATAAATGTTTATTATATGATATAATTTACATTATAATACATTACATTATATATCTGTTTAATCATTTAATCAGACTTGATTAATCAATAATCAAGTTTAATTGGTGATTAATTGATGATGGAGTTCGTTGTTGATTATTCTGGTGTTGTGTGTTGTGTGTTGTGTGTCAGGTGCGTGAGATGGAGCTGGAGCTGGAGGACGAGCGTAAACAGCGCACACTGGCGATGGCGGCGCGGAAGAAGATGGAGCTGGACCTGAAGGAGCTGGAGGCCGCCATCGACCAGGCCAACAAGAACCGCGACGAGGCGCTCAAACAGCTCAAGAAAGTGCAGGTTCGTCTCTTACACCATGAGCTGCTTGAAGGAGTTGAATGTATTGTCTGTCGTAATGGATGTCATGCTACACAACATCACTTAATAAAGCAATAAGCCCCAAGAAGCCGTGGTTTACAGTGAATTTATAACAGCTAAGGGGCGTTGTTAGGTACGACGCGAAGCAGAGTTATAAAACCACCTTAGCTGTTATAAATTCACTATAAACCACGGCTTCACGGGGCTTATTGCTTTTATAAAATGGTTATTCCATACGTAGTAAGGTTTCACAGAATAAAACGGAGCAAATAAAGTGTAATGATATTAATAAAAACAGTATTCTTTCACCAAACAATGTAGTTCCTCAGAAACAGTTGTGGTTCCAACAAAGTGGTTGCCGAGCAACACACAGAAGTAAACAAAGGTGTATGTTTGTAGAGTAATTTACAACAGCTTCGAACGCGGCTCAGCCAATCAGAATCAAGGACCGGAGCTATCCGTTTTATAAAACAAGCTTTACGAAGCGCCTCCTGTAAGCCGTGTAATGATCAGAGCTGCGTCTGTGCTTCAGGCTCAGATGAAGGACCTGCTGCGGGAGCTGGAGGACACGCGTCTGTCCCGCGAGGAGATCCTGGCTCAGAGCAAAGAGAACGAGAAGAAGGTGAAGAGCATGGAGGCCGAGATGATCCAGCTGCAGGAGGTCAGTGTGTGTCTCTCTCCTCAGAGAGCTGAGTCTGCCGTGGCTTCTGTCTGACGCCAGTCTGTGTTCATCTGCAGGAGCTGGCGGCTGCAGAGCGAGCGAAGAGACAAGCCCAGCAGGAGAGAGACGAGCTGCAGGACGAGATCAACAACCAGGCCGCTAAAGGGTGAGCAAACATCACGCTGATGATGCATACGTCTTACTGGAAGAAATCAACAATACTATTACAATACTGAAGAGAAAAAAAATATTTTTATTTTTAATTATTTTTATGGAAGCTTGTTTAATCCAACCAAAAATGTTTTAGAGTTTAAGGAAATGTAATTCAGAAATACCTGGGGGGGGATTAAAATAAAACAATATTTTCCAGTTTTATGAAGGTTATTGCTTTTTTTCTAAAAGGCATATAAATTATAATGAAACGGATTTGTACAAGATATACAAATAAATAACAATAATTTTTATTTATTTATTACTTTCCTCAGTTTTATTTTATAGACCATTTCAACCTAAAATAAAATAGTTTTTGAGGAAATGTGATTCAGAACTACTGAAAAGAAAAATTAAGAAATAATAATAATATTCTTACAGTGTTTTTGAAGATTATTGATTTTTCTTTATGATTTCCCTATAAAAATGATTACATAAATTCTAAAAATGAAATATAAATTATAATGAAACAGAGTTATAAATACTTTAAAAACACTTTTTGTTATTTATTTTTATATTATTCACACTACTATTTTAATATTTTATGAAATATTTTTAATCCAAACACTAAACTAAAAATACTACAAAGAAATTGTCCATTGTTATGAGAAATATTAATTTTTATATTCAATTGATATATAAATTAGAATGAAACGTATTTCTGGAAAAAAACTAATTGAAAACCCTATTTTTATTTGCTCTTCTATTTTATTCATTTATGGATTTATGATTTTATTTATTTATTTATTTAGGAAATATGATTCACAACTACTGAAAAAGACTTAAACATTCTTATGTTTTTCCAGAATATTTTTGATTAATGTAACAGATATATATTATAATAAAATAACTGAATAAAAAAATCAGTTAAACACTTGGAAGTAAATATTTTTCACAATTCACAATTTTTAAATGTTATTTTATATTTTATCTTGTATTAGAACAATTTTTTAAAACAAAACAAACCAAAAAAAAAATAAAAATAAAAGACTTTTACTTGAAAAGAAGTGTTCTATGATTATTTAAAAAAATACACGAGGCACAATTTTGCACAAACACAACTAAAAAACAGTAGTTAAAATTGGCAGATTTCTACTGGCTGACATAATCTGGTATAATAAAGCAATAAGCCCCAAGAAGCCGTGGTTTACAGTGAATTTATAACAGCTAAGGGGCGTTGTTGGGTACGACGCGAAGCGGAGTTATAAAACCCACTTAGCTGTTATAAATTCACTGTAAACCACGGCTTCACGGGGCTTATTGCTTTTATAAAACGGTTATTCCATATACGTAGTAAGGTTTCACAAAATAAAACAGAGCAAATAGAGTGTAATGATATTAATAAAAACAGTATTCTTCCAACTAGGGCTGGGAATCGATTCCAAAAAGAATCGATTCCTCGGAATCGATTCCATCAAGAGGAATCGACTCCTCATTCAGAGCCTTTCTCAGTTCAACAAAGCTTATCTGTGGGTGCCTTCTGATTAGTTTCCTCATTCGGATTGATAGTTTTAATGAACCAGTTCAAAAAAACGATTCAGAGGTTATTTTACGGTGGAACTGGCTTGTCCACAATTTTGAGCGCTGCACGACAGAATAGATCATGACGTGATCGAGGGTCTTGATCTTATTTCCATCTAAAGTACAATTTTTTTTTTTTTAAACATTTCTATCAGCCAATGATAATTATAAAAGAAAACGTCCCGAGCATAGATCAGTGGCTGAGAGCGCATCTGATTGACAGATAAACCACGAGCTCTATCAGTTATTGTTCATGTTCTGCTTATTTTGTTTCAGTGTACAGTTTGTTAATTTTGTGCAAAGTAAACATCATTCAGCTGAACTGTGCACATTTATTTTAGACACTTCATGTCTTGTTCAATTCATGCGATAAACGCATGTCCCTGCTGAGCCTTTGTGCTATGACTAATTTCACGGGCAAAGCAGACAAAATTACAATTTATGTATCGTCATTTTTTTTTACAAATAAAGCTTCATATTATGAGAAGGATACTTTCTACGACTTTTATCCTCCAGTCATGGTGAGATTATAGGTTCCTTCAATCTAAAAAAACAAGAATCGAAAAAGAATCAAAAACAACAGTGAGGAATCGGAATCTTGGAATCGAACAGCCCTAGTTCCAACAAAGTGGTTGCCGAGCAACACAGACGTAAACAAAGGTGTATGTTTGTAGAGTAATTTACAACAGCTTCGAACGCGGCTCAGCCAATCAGAATCAAGCACCGGAACTATCCGTTTTATAATGGCCCATAATCCATTGTGTTTGTGTGCTCAGCTCTCTGGGCTCGGAGGAGAGGAGGCGTCTGGAGGCGCGGATCGCTCAGCTGGAGGAGGAGCTGGAGGAGGAGCAGAACAACACGGAGCTGGTGAACGACCGGCTCAAGAGAGCCCTGCTGCAGGTCAGGAGCGCTGAGAGTCCCGCCGCTCGCGTCTGACCTCCACAGCACGCTCACGAGTGTCTCTCTGTCCGCTTTCTCCGCAGACGGACCAGATCAACGTGGAACTGACGGCGGAGCGCAGCACCTGCCAGCGTCTGGAGGGAGCTCGCTCGCAGATGGAGCGCCAGAACAAGGAGCTGAAGCTCAAACTCACAGAGCTGGAGGGAACCGTCAAGAGCAAATACAAGGCCACCATCGCCGCCCTGGAGGCCAAGATCGGCCAGGTGGAGGAGCAGCTCGACGTCGAGACCAAGTACAGCAACACACACACATTCACATAGAAACAGAAAGATGCATAGGCTGATATAGACATTTTTAGACTGTTTACCATGCAATATATGCATTTTATTATTCGGAAATATACAAATAAATAATTACTCAAAACTGTAATGAAATTTACTTCTAAGTTATGCAATTTAGGTCAACAAATTTAAAAAATGGATACAATTAATAATTAAAGCAATAAGCCCCAGCAATAAGCTTCGCGTCGTGCCGAACAACGGCCCTTAGCTGTTCTAAATTCACTGTAAACCATGGCTTCACGGGGCTTATTGCTTTTATAAAACGGTTATTCCAAAAATTAACTTAAATGATTTTAGCAAATGGCTGCAATATAACAAAGAGTGAAAAATTTAAGGGGGTCTGAATACTTTCCGTACCCACCGTACATACACATGTATCTACAATGAAACATATTTAGACATTTTAGTCTAGTTACCATACAAGATATGTATTTTATTATTTAAAAAAATATACAAATAAACATGGATACATTAAATAATTGTATTTTAACTAAATTAAATGTACTTTAAATTTCAGATTAAAATTAATGACAATACAGCTACAAATAATACATATACATTCATTTACATAGAAACTTATACAGATATTTAGAGATTTTAAACTATTTACCACACAAGTTAGGTATTTTATTATTTGGTAAATATACAAATAAATTAATACATTAAATTAGAAAATAACTCAATAAATGAAATTTACATTGACATATAATTAAATTAGAAAATAACATTTATTTCAAATTTCAGATTAAACACACATCAATTACCTACTAACTTGTACATTTAGATCTAAAAATAAAAATGTATACAATTGGTAGTTTGTCTATTTTTTATTAATACATAGATAAAAATGTGCAGTTTTAGACTACTTACCATACAAGATATGTTTTACAATTCAGAAAATATACAATAAATATAATTACATTAGAAAATAACAGTTTTCAGATTAAACACCATTAAACATTTAGGTCAACAAATAAAAACGTACACAATAATTGATCTGTTTGGGAAAAGCTCAAAGTAATGGATGATGTTTGTGTTCAGAGAGCGCCAGCAGGCCTCAAAACTGGTGCGTCGTGCGGAGAAGAAGCTGAAGGAGGTGATTCTGCAGGTGGACGACGAGAGACGCAACACGGAGCAGTTTAAAGATCAGGTGATGCTCACCACAAACTCTGTGCTCAAGGTTCAAGTTTAGTGATGCTAACGGCTGTTTGCCATCGCCTGCAGTCTGAGAAGCTGAACAGCCGCATGAAGCAGCTGAAGCGGCAGCTGGAGGAGGCCGAGGAGGAGGCGCAGAGAGCAAACGCCAACCGCAGGAAACTACAGCGGGAGCTGGAGGACGCCTCCGAGTCCGCCGACGCCATGAACCGCGAGGTCAACAGCCTGAAGAGCAAACTCCGGTAAAACACGCTGAAAACACAGCGGCACGAGAGATATTAGAATTGCTATTATTAATCATTAATTTAATTAATTAAAAATACATTTCTTTTTACATTTCATCAGAGTTATTGCACATTCACATCAGTGTTATTAAATAGAACTAAAATAACTTATTAAATAATAAACCATTAAAAAATACATTTTCATTACTCTTAGCTATTTTCATTTCGTTTGACTTTAAGTACTTAAATTAGAAAATAAAAAATTAAATTAATAAAAACTACATGGACATTAAAAATCTATATTTCTAATTTTTGTTTAGAATTTAGTTCAACTAAGTACTAAAATAAATTAAAAATCTAATAAAATTAAAATTTATATAGACTTATTTAAAAATAATCTCATATATTTTTAGTAGTTTAAGTAAAACCATAAAAAAATAAATTTTTGTTAACAAAATAAATGTTAACTGAAATAAAAGAAATTATAGCTACAATTTCACATGGCTGCCAGAGCATATTTGTAATTTTTGTTTTGTTTAGTTCGGAATTACATTTACAAGTTGAATTACTAAAATAGCTATTTACTAAAACTGAAATTTAGTTAAAAAATTTAATTAAAAACTAAATGGACATTAAAAAATGATTTCCTTTTAGTTTAATTTGAAGTACTAAAATAACTACAACTAATAAAAATAACAAAAGCACAACAACGTGACTAAACATTTAACTAAAATTCAATTGAAAATGGAAAAGTTAAAAATAATGACTAAAATTTTTTTATTTTCTCAAAGGCTTAAACAGTTGGACATTAAAAATCTATATTTCTAATTTTTGTTTAGAATTTAGTTAAACTAAGTACTAAAATAAATAAAAAATCTAATAAAATTAACATTTATATAGACTTATTTAAAAATAATCTCATATATTTTTAGTAGTTTAAGTAAAACCATAAAAAAATAAATTTTTGTTACTTGAAACAAAATAAATGTTAACTGAAATAAAAGAAATTATAGCTACAATTTCACATGGCTGCCAGAGCATATTTGTAATTTTTGTTTTGTTTAGTTCGGAATTACATTTACAAGTTGAATTACTAAAATAGCTATTTACTAAAACTGAAATTTAGTTAAAAAATTTAATTAAAAACTAAATGGACATTAAAAAATGATTTCCTTTTAGTTTAATTTGAAGTACTAAAATAACTACAACTAATAAAAATAACAAAAGCACAACAACGTGACTAAACATTTAACTAAAATTCAATTGAAAATGGAAAAGTTAAAAATAATGACTAAAATTTTTTTATTTTCTCAAAGGCTTAAACAGTGAAATTCCTAATTCCGATGATGTATTAATTTATTATTCTATTTTTCTATAGTTCTATTGTTTTATCCATTTCTCTATACTTTCAATTTTTCTAAATTTTTATACTTTTATTCTGTTTTCCTATAATTCTGATTAATCGGGAATAAAGTATGTTACCTTACTGAGGCCTGCATGTGATCGAATGCGTGTCTGACATTGAAATGTGTGTGTTTTGTGTCCAGACGCGGCGATCTGCCCTTCACCATGCGCCGCATCGTCAGCCGCTCGGGAATCGAGAGTGACGAAGACCCGGAGGCCAAGACCGAAACCCTCGAACCCAAACCTGAGTGAAAGAAGCCGAACCGCAGCGTTCCCTCGCAAACACATACACACAAGTCTCGGACGACAACGTCCTTGAAAACTCAGAGATACCTTGTCGATTTTTGATATTTGTTCTTATTCTAGTGCCATAGTGTATTCGCGCACACACAATGGTTCTCCTGACAATCACACACATGACCGCTTCACTCACACCGAGGACCAAATTTGTGTTTTCATGTCATCGTCTAGAATAGAAAAAGAGCGGAATGATATTTTTGTAAGGACGCATTCCGTCATTTGTAGTCCCGATTCCGGATCTATTTTTCTAACTGAAGGAAAAGGATTAAAAGATGGTAAAGAAGAGAACTTATTTGAAGGGGACCAAGCAAAATTGCTTTCTACAAAACTATTTTATTCATACATTTTTATAATGGTATAAGGATGAACATAGCGCTCGCTCTCTTGCACCTCTGCTGGTAAATAGAAGATTGAGATTTACAGATAGTATCTACAGTTACGCTCTTGGGCTTCACACACGAATAAGGCATTTAGTTATCAAACCAGCACCGAAAATATTACACATTGTCACGCCACCTTATATGCACATGAATTGGGGAAAGACGGTTTGTTTCGAGCAATAAAATGAACATGTTTTATCAGACTGTTGATTGGCTGATTGAAGGAATACAGATGGAGTAGGCAAAGCACGAACTCATTTAGACATGGCACTATGCACTATCGCCTTAAATCTACTATTTGGATATTTTCTGTTCCTCTTTTCCTTCCAGTATATGTGTCTTTATTGATGTTCAGGGCATGAAGGGTGGAGGGTTGACGGTTTCTCTCACGCACACACTGTAAACGCTGAGCACGGCTGTGCGGGGGCGGGAATCCGCCGTTTGGCGGGAGTTTTTAAAAAAACATGGAACACCTCCATGGCTACCTCTGATCACGTTTAATACTCTGTGACATCATATTTGATTATTCTGCGATCTGTGTTTTCGGAACGATCTCAGGAGAACGGATTTGAGCGGACCCTCCTCGAAGCTCGTGCTCAGCTTCTGCTTTTTTCCCGCTCACACTGCTGGGAAGTGAGAGAAATGGACTATTATTGATTATGTATGGATAGATAGAGCATTTCTCTCTCTCATTCTCATCGTCTCCCAATAATGACTTTGTGATGTTGTGTTATGTTCTCTCTCTCTCTGCAGCTCCTGAATGATATCTGGAGAGATTTGTCATGAATCGTTGGTATAATGATGCAATAAAATGGCTTTTTCAAAACCGCTTTAGCAAGTGTATGCGCTCTTTGTCTTGTTTTGTCCTGGTTTTTCTAACATTAGTTACAGTTAAAGACAAAATAACTAAATTCAGATGCCTGGACCAAATTCTTAAATGACCCCACTGCCGTCAACTATTTACCGAAGATTTTTAGTCCTATAAAATAGCTTACGTCAGCATCTCGATCACCGACGAATGTCTTAGTTTTTCCCCAAATATTTATTGATAATCTTTCTGAAAGTCAAAATATATTTTCTCTTTCTCTTTTATTTAGCCAGTCAGACAAAATCCCGCGCGTCACAGTGTTGATTAAACCATTTTTCAAAATATGTGAATGTTTAATATGGAATGTAATGTGTAAAAAAAAAAAAAAGATAAAATAAAAGAGTATTTCACTTATTTATATCAAGGGCGTAGGTTTGATTTTGATATTGGTGGGGACATAACAGCAGACAGCCCCCCCATCCAACTACTACAATATTTTGGCATTTCTTGTAGACCAACATACTCATAATTTATTTTTAAAAAAGAGCTTTTTATGTTAGCCTATTCATCAGACAATAATTAGGGTTCACAATTTTGATTAGCCTAACCAGCAACATTACAGCAGCACCAGAGTACTGGGTGGCTTAATCACGCTGTACATCACTTTATTTTAAAGGGGTCATATGATGTTGCTAAAAAGAACATTATTTTGTGTATTTGGTGTAATGAAATGTGTTTATGCGGTTTAAGGTTCAAAAAACACATTATTTTCCACATACTGTTTACAGATCTTCTTTATGCACCAAGAGCTTGTAACACTCCAAAGAGAAAGGAAAACTTGAAATCGCATCATATGACCCCTTTAATATTAAATATGAATTGGACCAACGATGATTCTGAAAGAAAACCTTCACGCGCATCTGATTGACATAAACTGCACGCTCTTATTTCAGTGTTGGTTTTTATTTTGTGGATATTTCAGTTGTGCACATTCAGTTTAACAACATAAGTTAAAGAGGGTGAATTTTATCATTCAGCTGAACTCTGCACGTTTTAAACACTTTGCCTGTTCTTACTCCGCCCATGAAATAGCCTATGTGCGTCCTTGAAAGAGCGCAGATTTACTTTAGCTTCTCAGGTAATATCATGACCTATTTAGATGCCGAAATTACAACAGTGGTAACACATATTTAATTGTTTGATCAAAATTAGTGCAAGGGACAATTTAGTAATCGCAGGTTAAGGACATGTCAAATTCGACGCTCTTAATTTATATTCACCGTCAATTAGGCCTATGTTAAGCAATTGTTACGTTCCCACTTTCTAGTCTAGATTCTAGTCTAGTTTGATCATTACTGATGAAAATGCTTTCTTTTACGAGTTCTTTGAGAATATAGATATATAGAATATGCTCATGAAATGGTCCAATAATCTGTTTTTCACTGAGATTTTTTTTATTTTTTTTTACAGGTTTATTATTTTATTTTGTGAGAGATGAGCTTTGTTGTAGCTATGTCATCATTCTCTCATTTATTAGATGCATGCTTCATTCATTCATTCATTTTAATAGGCTAATCTGTTAGTCCTAAAACTTCGGTTTAGAATTCTGCTTTAGATATTTTGGATAAACTGTATTTTATATAGTTGCATTTATTATTTCTCAACCGTTACATTTGGTCACTGGTCTTGCAGACGGTATAGCTGACCAATCAAATCGAGTTTACTACGCACCTTGCTTTAGACCCCGCCCCTTTCTCTTCTACCTACCTGTGGAGCGCGTGCGCAGCAGGACAGACCGCAGCGCTTAACTGGACCGACTGGTGCTCACTTGACTTCTTCTATTTCTCTTCGTTCTTCTTTATTGTTCTTATTTCTAAGATTACTAATCACTTGCGAGGCCGAATATTTTTCACCCTTGCAACATTTATTGAAAACATAATTTTGTGACGCTGAATGATGCTCATGAGCATAGAGAAAGAAAAGGTGAGCTGATCTATTTAAGAACAGTTTAAACTGTAGTTTATACCTTACTATTTCTGACTGAAAAACTCAAAAGCAGCGCGCTCCTCACCTGGGAAGCGCGCGCATAATGAGACGCACGGTGCACACTGATGGAATAATAAACTGTGTGTGTGTGTGTGTGTGTGTGTGTGTGTGAGTGTGAGTGAGTGTGTGAGTGTGTGTGTGTGTGTGTGTGTGTGTGAAATTGAGATGCTTCAGTTATTCATTCTCAGATCACTGTTGTTTTCATCTTTAAAAAAAGAGAGAAAAGAAACAAAGTTCAGCGATAAACTTACTGGCATACATTCGTTCTCTCGCGTATTGCGTATTCGCTCGCAAGAGCATTGAAATATTGTTTTTTATCAACTCATCCAGCTTTTGCGAGCGAGCGAAAAGTTTGCAGGGGAATGTTTTGCGAGAGAACGCAAAAGCATTAAAAGATGTTTTTTGTTAGATGTTTTTGTGTTTAAAGATGTTAAATGTGTTAATACAAATGGGTGATGTGGACATCAATTTAGTTGAAATGTATCATTTTGTCTGTTCTGCAGTTTCCCTCTGAACTCTGATATTCTGCCTTGATCCGCTCACCTCAACTTGCTCCATGTTTATAGGTCATATATCAGTCAAGTTATCTGGTTAGTGATACGGCAGTGTGACTGGTAGTTACCGCAGCTCTGACTGTGCAATATCTCAGCTCACGCGGTTTAATATTGTTCATTGATCATAGTTACGGGAATATGCGGTTGAAGATCTGAGCGGGCTCTTTTCAGGGAGTTCGTTTGTTGTTGTTGTAATGTTTACTTGAAGCTTTTGCAGAAGCGATGCAGCCAATTCATTAGTCAATCCTCTGAGGGGGGCGGTCTTTAGCCGAGCCTCTTGTTTTCCTGCATTCTGATTGGTCCGTGTGAAGCAGGGCTCTGTTAAACTAACCCTCATAGGGCCTTTCGCACCGCTTTAGTTCCAGAACTAAATGTACAGTACTAAAGTACTGGGACGATTTTGCGCGAACTATTTCCCAGTACTATTTAAAGGGTTGCATTCGCACTGAGAGTGTGTACTAAAGAGTGACGTAAGCCGTTCGACAGCGTCGTCATTTGTGCGCGGTGTTCAACAACAGAAACAAAGAAGAACAACATTAACAACAGGAGGATGGAGGACGCTGTGATCGGAGCTGAACTGATCATCTCAAACATCATGGAGTTCTCACTGGTAAGCTTCTGTGTGTTTGTATTTTAATTGCTTTTTGCAAACCTGTACACTTCTAGAAACACGTTTTGACACGCTGAACTAATGTTTCTTATATTAGGCCTAGCTTTAAAAAAAGAGAAAATAAACACAGTTCAGCGATAAACTTACTGGCATTCATTCGCTCGCAAAACTTCAGCATTCTCTCGCGTATTGCGTACTCGCTCGCAAGAGCATTGAAATATTGTTTTTTATCAACTCATCCAGCTTTTGCGAGCGAGCGCAAAGTTTGCAGGGGAATGTTTTGCGAGAGAACGCAAAAGCATTAAAATATGTTTTTTGTTACATGTTGATTTGTTAGATGTTTTTTTGTTTAAAGATGTTAAATGTGTTTTTTTTTCGTACCATTTGATGTTTACGGTAGACACGGAGAAACTTCCATCATGTCCAGTTAGGGTCTCTGTACAGTAGACCATGAACACTATGCATCAGAATATAGGCTATACAAGTAATGTAATATAAAGCAAAATACAAATGGGTGATGTGGACATCAATTTAGTTGAAATGTATCATTTTGTCTGTTCTGCGGTTTCCCTCTGAACTCTGATACTCTGACTTGATCCGCTCACCTCAACTTGCTCCATGTTTATAGGTCATGTATCAGTCATGTTATCTGGTTAGTGATACGGCAGTGTGACTGGTAGTTACCGCAGCTCTGACTGCGCAATATCTCAGCTCACGCGGTTTAATATTATTCATTGCGTATGATCATAGCGGGCTCTTTTCAGGGAGTTCGTTTGTTGTTGTTGTAATGTTTGCTTCAAGCTTTTGCAGAAGTGAAGCAGCCAATTCATTAGTCAATAGTGTTGGGTCGTTCTTGAACGAACGAATCTTTAATGTGACTCGGGAAGAACGAGTCGTCTCGGGGAGTGATTCGTTCAGTAGTCAATCCTCTGAGGGGGCGGGCTTTAGCCGAGCCTCTTGTTTTCCTGCATTCTGATTGGTCCATGTGAAGCAGGGCTCTGTTAAAGGGGTCATATGATGCAATTTCATTTTTTCCTTTCTCTTTGGAGTGTTATTGGGTTTGCATGGTGCTGGTCAAAAGAGGTGGGGCTGAGCAAACACCCTCAGTTAAACGGTAGATGAGAAACTTCAGTTAAATCCAGCAGGAGACCAACTGAAGCTCTGCTGAGTCATGCTTTACATCACAGATTCATATCATTAACTTATGAAATCATTTCATTTATCAGGGTTTATATGAGGGCCAAAATAAAAATCAAACCAGTTTTGGTTATTTGATATATGAATACAGTTTTTATTAATATTTTGAATTAGTTTTTATTTTTATATTTTCCTTTTTAATTTTAGTTTTTAGAAATTGTTTTGTTGTGTTTTTATCGTTTTCATTAGTTTTTTAATGTTTTATTTTTATTTCAGTTTGTTATTTTAGTAACATTCAGTAATTCAGTACTTAATTTAATAAAATTTTGTTCTGTCATGACAACTCTCAGAGGGATTGGCATGGTAATGTACATGACAATGTTAATGTATTTGGTCTTTTGGCGGAATAGATCTGCTACGCTGCTGCTGCCGAGACTTGCTACTGCCAATACATCCACAACATGCTGCTGTGAGCATGTAAGAAATATTGCTGAAAAATGAGAAATGTTGCCATGGCAACTAGATAAAATAAAACAAAATTTGTTTAAATATGTTGCTTCCACATAACAGGTTTCTCTCTTTCTGTGTGTTCGATTTAGGCTCATCCGGCTGTGAAAGCCTTCATGTGCGGCTCTCTGAGCGGGACGTGCTCCACTCTGCTCTTCCAGCCTCTGGACCTGGTGAAAACACGTCTGCAGACCCTACAGAACGGCGTCCAGCACGGGTCAGTCCACATACGGGACGAGGCTTCAATCTGGCTGAATGAGTATTAAATGAACTGTCTTCTGTGCCTTAGGTCGGGTCGGGTCGGCATGGTCACGGTGTTTGTGAGTGTCCTGCGCACAGAGAAGCTCCTCGGACTGTGGAGAGGCGTTTCGCCTGTGAGTGTCACACCTGATTTGGTACCTTTGGATGGCGATAAACTGCAGAAATAATAATAATAATAATAATTCTGAAAGGTGTTTAAATGATTTAAACAGACATTCAGATTGGTGTATTTGCTATGATGTTCAACACAGAGCCAAATACTTAAATATTTAGACTTAATAGGCTATTTATTGATACCTCTGTTATGTTTGTTTGCATGGTTATGTTCTGTATTTCTGTCTCCGCAGTCGTTTGTGCGCTGCATTCCAGGAGTCGGCATCTACTTCAGCACGTATTTCACTCTAAAGCAGCGTTTTTTTGCCGACGGGGCCCCGGGGCCCTTACAGGCCGCACAGCTGGGAGCCGGAGCCAGATGTGTTGCGGGCGTCTGCATGCTGCCCGTCACCGTCATCAAAACACGATTTGAGGTGTGTGTGAAAAAAATTGGGTTTTTTAAAAGAAATTAATACTTCTATTCATTAAGAATGCATTAAATTCTTTTATGCTGTTCTTTTAACCTTCCTATACAAAGAATCCTGAAAAATAAAATGCATCACGGTTTCCACAAGCAAATCAGCATATTAGAATGATTTCTGAAGGATCATGTGACACTGAAGACTGGAGTAATGATGCTGAAAATTCAGCTTTGATCACAGAAATAAATTACATTTTAGAATATATTCACATAGAAAACAGTTATTTTAGATTGTAATAATATTTTAAAATTTTACTGTATTTTTGATCAAATGCAGCTTTGATGAACAGAAGAGACTTCTTTCAAAAACAGCTTACAAACCCTAAACCTTTGTATATCTGTACAGACCGGCATATCCCTAATCTGTACACACTGTATGACCTATAATATAGCGTATGCGTGTGTCTCAGAGCGGCCGCTATAAGTACAGCAGTGTGTTCGGAGCGCTGCAGTGTGTGTGTCGGACGGAGGGACCGAAGGCTTTGTTTTCAGGTCTGACTGCCACGCTGCTCAGAGACGCGCCATTCTCTGGGATATACGTCATGATCTACAGCCAGGCCAAATACACGCTGCCACGAGGTTTGTGTGAGAATATACTGGATGCACTTCAGCTTTACATATGTGTGTGATTTAAGTAGGATTTCAGCATTCTAAATGGTTAATTTTACAAAGAAACTTCTAGCTCATATTTATTTTACGGAAACAAAATTTTGCACTGTGATGTTTGTATCTTAAAGAGTCCCTAAAGTGACATGGGGGGATTTGCTTTTTTTTTAGAATTAAAAAAAAAAAAAAAAAGTATTTTTTTTATATATATCTTTTTTTTTTTTTTTGAGCCGTTTACAGGCGAATGTAATATATCTTGGGCAATGCAAAAGTGAACGCACAGGTTTTGCAAGCGAACATAAATTGCTTGCAAAAACTGCAAGCGATTTATGTTCATTTTTTCCATCACCATATTTGATGAGACATCAGGCAGCAAGAATATTGCTCTTGGTCTACAAATGTTTCTTCATAAGAGATAAAAAGCATGATGTTGGATTGTGTAACAGCCATGTGGATCAGACTGTACTGATGTACTATCTCTCTCTCGTTCAGAGATCAGTCAGTCGTCTTACGCTCCGTTAGCAAACTTCAGCTGCGGGGTTCTGGCTGGCATCCTGGCCTCCATTGTAACCCAGCCAGCAGATGTGGTGAAAACTCACATTCAAGTGAGTCCAGACGTCTTCAGCAGGACATCAGATGTGGTGCAATTCATTTACAAGGTAACAGATGCCCTGATTCTCCCGACATGTACCTCTCTGCTGCTTTAGGTTGGCTCTCAAATAAAGCAAGAAGCAACGCAGCTCATCTAATCAGATCAGACCCAGAACTATTTGTTTTACAATGCTACTGTATTAAGTGAAAAAAAGAGTGAAAGCATATTTAAAAGTGAAGTATGTCATTTTCGCACCACCAGCATCACCAAACAGAAGGACAAAATTAATGACTGTTTTCAAACAGGTTTCCACAAACACTTCCACCACCTGCCAGTGTAGTTGTATCCAGCAAAATGCTGGGTTGTTTCAACCCAACTTTGGGTCAAATATGGACTAACCCAACTTTTGGGTTAAAAATGTAATGTAAAAATTTTACCCAATGGTTGGGTTAGTCCATATTTGAACCAAAGTTGGGTTGAAACAAACCACACTCTAAAAAATGCTGGGTTGTTTCAACCCAACTTTGGGTCAAATATGGACTAACCCAACTTTTGGGTTCAAAATTGAATGTAAAAATTTTAGTCCATATTTGACCCAAAGTTGGAGTGTGTGAATGACAAACCATTCCATTTATTTTATAAATCTCATATTGAAGAGGCCCAAATGGAATCTAGACATTTTTCAAATTTTTGGAATCTGAGGAATTTTACAGAATGCAGATTCAAATGTGAAGACTTTGACCCAAATTGATTGTTCCTACACTCTAAAAAATGCTGGGTTGTTTCAACCCAACTTTGGGTCAAATATGGACTAACCCAACTTTTGGGTTAAAAATGTAATGTAAAAATTTTACCCAATGGTTGGGTTAGTCCATATTTGACCCAAAGTTGGGTTGAAACAACCCAGCATTTTTTAGAGTGTAGGAACAATCAATTTGGGTCAAAGTCTTCACATTTGAATCTGCATTCTGTAAAATTCCTCAGATTCCAAAAATTTGAAAAATGTCTAGATTCCATTTGGGCCTCTTCAATATGAGATTTATAAAATAAATGGAATGGTTTGTCATTCACACACTCCAACTTTGGGTCAAATATGGACTAAAATTTTTACATTCAATTTTGAACCCAAAAGTTGGGTTAGTCCATATTTGACCCAAAGTTGGATTCAAACAACCCAGCATTTTTTAGAGTGCATATTAGATCTGATTAGACTAACCTGAAATGTTATTGTTAGCAAAAAACACAACTAAAACTATTCTGAAACATGAAACTGAAATAAAATAAAATATAAACATTAGATAAAAAACTAAACAAACAAAGAATCTTGAACTAGGGTCATTACAAACAAACAAATAAAGCTGGAATTAAAATGGAAACTGAAAATAGTAATAAAATAATGAAAATGTAATTCTAGCATTCTATCTAAATTCTATCTGTTTGTCCGTCAGGAGCACGGGTTGGTGGGGTTTTTCCGTGGCGCGGTTCCTCGCTCGCTCAGGAGAACCATGATGGCGGCGATGGCGTGGACGGTGTACGAGCAGCTGATGGCTCAGATGGGCCTCAAATCCTGAGACCGATCACAACCACATCACACACTGAACCAAATCTTCACACGGGACGTCTGATGTTTTAGTGTTTGACTCGGAGATCCTCGACGGCGAGGCTCATGTGGATCAGAAAATCCGATTGTTTAACTGACCGTGATCTGCGCAGTTTTGAGTTTCAATGAAAACACAAATGTGAACTTTAAAATGCACTTTAATATGTCCGCTCGGCTTCTCTTGTCTACATGTGCACTTTATGAGAGGCTTTAAGACAGTCATATGTTTGCTTTTATAGTCTTTTTGTTATGTACATCTATTTGACCAGAGTTAACAGGAGAAGTGCTAACAATACAACGTTTCTAACATCGTCCAGAATAGTACAATTGTTATGTTGAAATTTAAATATGGTTATGACTGACAGGATAACTTTATATGTTGTGCAACCAAATAAAATAGTTAAACACACGAGACTGAGAAACAAACAGTTTTTTACAGTCTGATTGAGGGTCATCGGCCGAAATGAAGACTTTCTGAATGAAGAGCAGATAAGAGCGCTGACCTCCAGCCTCTTACGCAAAACCCTTTAAACGAGTCAAAGGAGAGTACACAAACTATTACAAGACAGCAGTGATTACATGTGACATGCTGAAAATGTGTAATGCTTTAGATATGTTTGTTTGACATGTTCAGTAGCCTATTGCAACATAGAGAAACACTTGAATAAATATTCAGTAAAACTACTGTCGCTTCCATCATTCATATTCTTGCTACTTGAGTGTTTCATGTTTCTGATATAATAGAACATTTAAAAAAAAAAACTTTTCCAAACATTTTTCATTTGTAAGTTTCAAAGCAGCTTTACCTACATAGGCTAGTGTGCCATAGATTCCCCCAAATAACATATTCACTGCAGTTACCGCTGAAAAGGAAATAAATTGGTGTAAACGCCAGCAAACCCTGAAGGAAATTAATTTAATTTAATTCTGAATTTTTGTCATTTTAATATAATAATCGATTATATTAATAAATAGCATTCAGATATTCATATTTATGTTAATTTTATAAATTAAAATATTTTAATAACTTTTGTTATTTTAATAAAATATTTTTAAATTCAATTATATTTCAATTAATTTTTATTTACAAATACAATTTTACTGCAGTAACAATAATAATGGCATTGTGGAGGAAACTATGAATATAATGCTTACTTTTGTATAAGTTAACATCGTTGTCTATGAAAGTCTCTTTAGCAGCGAATTATTTGTGGTTTTCTGGGGGTTTTCAGAGGGAACAGAACATCTTAACCCAGTAAATGAGGGACGTGATGATCGTGCTCTAGTTTCATCCTTATTTACCTGCGAACATCAAATCACTGATTTATGTTTAACCTGTACAAGAACAACCTCATTGATAGCACACAAAAACATACTGTCCTAGTTTCTCAGTTCATTTTCACTTTCACTTCAGTATTTTGAGGATTGCACATATATTCAAATCAAATAAACGTTTCTTAATATGAAAATTAAAAACATGGAAACATGTTTGTGCGCTGTGTAAACACTCGTGACTCTGTCATTTAGGACATTGTCTCTCAGCAAACAGAAGTTGCGACAGAATGTACACAGTGTTTAACCGAGGAGTCACTCCGCTTCTCGCCATTGTCTTAATATGGTCTTTGTCTTAATATGGACAATCCATCCCGTGTGTCTTAATATGGTCCACCCGTCCGTCACAGCAGCGCCATCTAGAGCAGAGGACAGAAAACACAGTAAAAACACAACACTGAACACAAGCGCCATCCAGCGGCGAGAAAACACAGTACAGCAATAAAAAAAAAAAATTTTGTACACATATACCTCTTAAACTCAGTATTTGCCTAGTTTTCAATAATGTGAGAAGTTAAAAGTATTGTAAATGTAATGAGCATTAATTGTTCACATTTTGCTGCATGTTTTAACACGTCATGTTTTAAGTCTGTGTTACAGGAGCATTTGTTTATAGTTTTCTCTGACCTCATTTAAAGACATCGCTAACATCTCAACCAACATGATTCTCCATGTGTAATATAAAATATGTGGTATAGCAAATTAAAGGGTGGTTTTGCTTGTGTAATGCTTTTACTGTAGATCAGGTGACTACTGGAATCAGATCAGCAGCGCTTGGAAACGCAGCAAATACTGTCAGATCGAGAATTCAACTAAAGAGTAAAAAAAAAACATTGAACACTTGCAGAAATCGAATTTGCGCGAAACGCTCTGTATGGGGTGATTTAGGTCCAGGCAAGGTCAGAGTCTGACTCATGAGTTCACAGCTGACTGTGTTTTGCTTTTTAAAGGAGAGTGTATTTAAAGAGTGTTCAGTTCCCTGTTTCTTTGTCCGGTATTGTTGATGTCTACTTCCTGTGCTACGTGTGATTCCCTGAAAGATAATTAAACTCCTTGGTTTTGTACTCTTGGTCTCCTGGTTCCTTGCTCCGTGCTCCCGCACCGTAGCACCCCGTGACAGAATATCGGACCAAAACTTAAAGTAAGCAGCCCCTTTCTCCCCGGTTTTTGTTTCCGTTTTTGAAAAGTTGTTTTTTTTGTCCTGTTCATTCCACTCGTTTCTCCCCATCCCAAATGGAGGAACGAGCAATGTTCATCACAATGGCTCAGGCGAGCCCAGACCCAATCGTCTTCACGAGGGCGCTTGTGCCGCTCGCCCTTGCCAGCTCCCTCGAGGGGGAAACCCTCACAACGCTGTTCCGGATTGGGATGACATACCATCAGCCCACGGAGCTCCCAGACACCACCAACCTCGGCTGGAAGGAGCCAGTCATCCGGTGTCTGGAGAGTCTCCGATCCCAATCCGGAACCCCTCCGCCGGCTGTTCCCGAGTCAAGTCAGCCGGCAGTTCCCGAGTCAAGTCAGCCGGCCGTTCCCGAGTCAAGTTCTCCGGCCGATAATGTGGCAAGCCCACCGGACGTTAATGTGGAAAGCCCACCGGACGTTCATGTGGCACTCGCTCCAGTGTCGGCTCCAGTCCCAGAGCGCCCTCCAGTGCCCGCTCCTCGTAAGCGCCTCCCAGAGCGCCCTTCAGTGCCCGCTCCTCGTAAGCGCCTCCCAGAGCACCCTCAAGTACCCGCTCCTCCAGAGCGCCCTCAAGTGCTCGCTCCTCCTGAGCGCCCGCCAGAGCCCGCTCCTCCTGAGCGACCCGCCCCGAACGGGTACCACTCCGAATGGGCCCACTGTCCCGTGTCTGTCCTGAGGGACCTCCAGAGCGCCCACCCCCCTCCCCTTCTGATGTTATGAACCAACGCACTAATCAGGCCAACCGCACCTGATACCTGTTGTTGCTCATGTCTTGCGGTCTCAGTTCTGTTTCGTTCTTGTTGTGAATTACCTGTTGTCGTCGCCATTCCTGGATTCCCTGTGGCTGTTCTGGTAGCCAGTTTGCACCACGCTGCCAAAGTCTGCCACTTTGTCCTCGCCGCTCTGTAACATCTGACCATTTTCATGTGCTATTTCCTGTGTTTATGTTATTCTTACTAAACACCTTATTTGATTGCATTCATTACTGGATCCAGTTTGTTATTTTCCCTGACACTGTTTATAGAACATTACGTGCATAGTTCCATTCTATTGGAACATTATGAGCATAGTTTCTCTACCTTCTTTTCGGATCTTGTCCAACCACATTACAAACAAAAAACTCTCCTAAAAGTTCAGTGCTTTGATTGCATTCATTACTGGATCCAGTTTGTTATTTTCCCTGACACTGTTTATAGAACATTACGTGCATAGTTCCATTCTATTGGAACATTATGAGCATAGTTTCTCTACCTTCTTTTCGGATCTTGTCCAACCACATTACAAAACACAAACTCTCCTAAAAGTTCAGTGCTTTTACTATGTCTTAAAAAAAAAGCTTTGGCTGATTCAAGGCTGATTTTTTCCCCCTGCGTAGTGCTTGTGTTGAAAAAGATTAATCTTTATAGAAGTCACATGCAGTCATAATTAATAATTGTATGATAAAATAACTGTTGGATTTGTCACACAATTTCTGTATTTGGATATAGTATTTTTAAACTTCCATTGTAAGATTCCATATAATGATATAGTCAGTATATTCCATATATACGATGAGTCAATGCATTAGACAACAGCCAGTCTCTCACATTTGCCACATCATGATCTAGTTATGGCAGTGGTTCTTAATCCTGGTTCTGGGGACCCCAGTTCTGCACATTTTCTGTAGTCATAAAATAACCCACTGAAATAAACAAGTTACAGTAAGTCACTCACTACAGAAAAACCTGTTTCTTAAGTATGTCATCAAGAGGATATATAAACCCTTCAGTTCATAGGAGGAACTTGACTGTCAAGCTGCAGTGAGTATCATCTCTCTGTCTGCTTTCATATACAGTGAAATGGCAGAAGCCAGTATCTCATGGGCTGAGGATCAGTTCAGCTGTTCAGTGTGTCTGGATCTGCTGAATGAACCAGTGACAATTCCCTGTGGACACACTTACTGTAAGAGATGCATCTCAGGTTGCTGGGATCAGGAGGATCGGAAGGGGATCTACAGCTGTCCTGAGTGCAGACAGACCTTCAGTCCGAGACCAGTTTTAGGTAGATGTGTGGTGTTTGATGAGATGGAGAAGCTCAAGAAGACGAGACTTCAAGCTGCTGCTGTACTGACAAGTACTGACAAGCAGTGTATGATGTGTTTGATGGATGAACACAAAAATTATAACACTGTTTCAACTGCAGCGGCCTCAAATGCTTAGAATAATACATAAAATGATTCCTTCAAGGAGATTAGACCAGACATCTGGGTCTTACCATTTCTACCAGATCCCAGCCTGTCACCTAGGTGGACTTACTGCATTTACCCCCAAACTCCCAGGGAGACTACAGAATAGCCAACAATCTGTCTGCCTGGGGCAGAGTCTCTGACAAGAGTCTTGACACTTCCCACTGGTCACAGAGAGGAAGTATGCAAACTAAGGTGCTTCACAGAGAATCCTTCAACTCGATAGTATGTAGCTCTCAAAGAGGCTCATAGAGCCTTCATTTGACCAAAACCAAAGCTCATATAAGGCAGCTTAAAGGGAGGCAAGAGAGCCTGACCGCAGGACAGCGCTTGATGGAGTGTAATACCCAGCATAATGACTCTCTAAATTGAGATGAGTACTGAATCTAAATCGAGATGAGTACTGAACCCTGTGCACATGGTAGAGCTCTTGAGAGCTCTAAACAACCCTCTAAAGTGAGGGGAATACTATTATGCTCACCAGCTTAGGAAGCGGTGTACTCAATACGACAACCATCTGAAGCGAGGGGAGTACTGCCAAGCTCAGCCGTAAGGGCGGCTCATCAGGGAGTTCCACAGAGAGCCTAACAGCCTGACTTACCTGCATCACAGAGCTCTAGGGAGTGGAGTACTTTGCATAACAACTCTCTGAAGTGAAAGGAATACTAAGTACACTCTAGGGAGCGGGGTGTTCTCTAAGCAAGAGGAGCAATATCCATGCTCAACCTATGGTGAAATTAGAGCTCTCAGAAGTAAGCACTCAGTGCCACAATCCTTATAAACAAGGAAGTGTGATCAGTTCACCTAAAGGATGGCTTATGAGGGAGGCTTACGGAAAGCCTAACAACCTAAAACAGCCACAGAATGGAGCTGTAGAAAAAGGGCTCTAGGGAGTGGTGTACTCATAAAAGAACCCTGTACAGTGAGGGGAGTACTGCCAAGTTCGACCTCCAGAGCACTCTGTCCGGGAAGGCTTACATAGAGCCCGGCAACCTGACACAACTGCAGAAAAGAGCTCTAGGCCACCTAGAGGACGACCTTAAAGACAGTATATTAAAGAGGCTCGAGAGAGCCTTGCAACCTGACACTACTGTCTAATAAAGCTCAAAGGAGCGAGTACTCAATGTAACGACCCTCTAAAGTGAGGTGAGTACTATGATACTCACTGTCTTAGGGAGTGGAATACAAACCAACACTCCTGGAGTGAAGGGAGTACTGTCAGACCTGACCTTGAGGGCAGTTTATCAAGGAGGCCCAAGGGCCTAACAACTTGACATCACTGTACCGCAGAGCTCAAAGGTCTTGACAATCATGGGAGGCATCCTTCTTTTTAGGGGAGCCTGATGTTCAAGACTTCCTGAAAGCAGTCTATCAGGGAGTCTTACGGAAGCCTAGCAATGTGATACTGCAGTATGAGAACTTTAGCTGAGAGCAGTTTGAAAAGAAGGCTCAGAAAGAGCCTAAGAACTCAAAAAAACTGTTATCACAAGAAGCCTAGGGAGCCATAGTTTTGTGACAGAGATGTACTCACAAAAAACCTTATGGATCAAGAGTACAGGGAGCAGGGTACACTTTGCCACCACCTCAGGGGCGAGGGAGTACCGATCATCAAGGAGGCTTGCAAGCCTTGCAACTTGAGAGAGAGAGACCTAATTGAGGAAGCCAGTCAGGCCGTACAACCCAAAAAATCCCTGGAAAGGGAGGGGAGGCTCAGACTAGAGGGCCTACTACCCAAGACTTTCAAATGGAGGAGGCTCACAGAGGGCCTTACTACCCCAAATTGAAAGCCAGAATGCAAAACACAGGCTACCTAAGTTCAGCTATACACAGAAAGTGGAGGAATGACTCACAGAACTGAAAGGAGGCCTACAACACTTATAGTATCTGAAGAGAGAAGGTCTCCATAGAGGCCTCATAACACACTAACATTTTTAGAAAATTAATCATACTCACCCCCCCCACACACACACACACTGGAGGAATCCCACAGGAAGCTCCCCGTCCTTGCGTCCTTTATTCTGTATGACCGGAGACCAAGGCAACACACTTGAAGTCAACCTTGAGCCAGACCATCATCGGGGAGTTCTGTCCACAGATTGAAAGCTCCCACCACACCTAACCTCAGGGTCTTTCAGGGTCAGATTCTGGACCAGACAGAACAAATTACCTCATCTGAGCTCACTTTCTAACATTTAGAAAAATATTTACATTAAATGAGAGAGTGAAGAACCATTTTATAGTCTTTTAGATTATAAAGAACCTTTTGTGCAATGGGAAGGGTCCCTGGACATTAAAAGTTCTTCATGGAACCCTACACTCTGACAAAGATCCATTTAAGAACCTTATTTTTAGGAGTTCAGCACTGACTGTGTGAGGTGCCATTAAGAGCTGATTGTGATGTGTATCCTATAACAGCGCTCTGCACAGACAGCAGTGGAGGACAATGAGAAGATCTTCACTGAGCTAATCCGCTCCATTGAGAAACGTCGCTCTGAAGTAAAGCAACTAATCCGAGATCAGGAAAGAGCATCAGTAAATCAAGCCGAAGAACGACTGGCACGATTGGAGCTGGAGCTTGATGATCTGAGGTGGAGAGATGCTGAGCTGAAGCAGCTTTCACACACAGATGATCATATTCATTTCCTCCAGGTAACAGAGATCTTCTCAAACAGAGGACTGAGGACTTTAACAGGCTTCACTAGTTTATGCTTTTGTCTTTGTGACTGTAGAGTTGTCCGTCTGTCTCTCTCACTGGATCTACAGACAGCCTCACGGTCAGTGCTCATCCCTCTTTTGATGATGTAGTAAAATCTGTCTCTCAACTCAGAGACAAACTGCAGCAGTTCTGCACAGATGAGATAGAAAAGATATCTAAAAGAGGTAAATACTGATTTATTCTCAGAAAAGAGTTGAGCACCATTCAGTAAATATAAAATGGTGGTAGATTAATTTCCTCTTAACATGACAATTAAAGTGCTTGCACTGATGCACAGATGTTCTTTGGTGTTCATAGTGAAAATCGTCCAGGTCATTGTCCCTCGTGAATATGCGACCAGGAAGGAGTTCCTACAATGTGAGTTACTATGAAAACACACATATAAACACTGACAATTAGACTTTCTATGCTAATTTAACATGACCAGGGGTTTGTTCCAGAATCAGATATTTTATGTGTGTGTATATATTTTTTTTCTATAAACTTTATTACTATTACTATGAAATACCCACACATCTTTTTACACAGCGTAATTCGTTTCAAAATTTTTATTACTTTGTGTTTAAAATAAATGAAATTAGAGTTGCACCCAATAATGAATGTAACAGATTATAAAAATAATTGAAAATCAATTTCATTATGGATTAGATTAATCTGTGCGCTGTGAAACATTCATTTTGAAAACATTCATTCATTATTATTTTACAGTAATACTAGCTTTGTTTACCTCATACATGAATTAGTATTTACAGATTAACTTAATCCTCTAAATCGTAGTAAAAGGCACATTATTATTATGAAATAAAATGTACACAAACCTGTATTTCACCGAAGAAATTCACCAATTAGGCAGTGCCGAGAACTGCTCTCTCCTGAAGAGGATGAAAAAGCCTGTGCTCAGTAACCCAACCGCTGGGTTGTTACGTCAAATGGTGGGGAACGAGTGCATTTGACCCAGCAGCTGGGTAACACAAAAACTACCCAACACTGAAAAAATAACCCTACAAAAAGGATCCAAAATGCTCAACCAAGTATTTGGGTTGAAAAAAAAAAAATAAATAAAAAACCCCAGCATTTTTAGTGTGTTTAAATTTAAAATATTTTTTTTTTTACAGTAAAATACGGAAATCATTAGGCTTTTTTATCCTATTAATCAGTTATCAAAATAGTCGTTAGTTGCAGCTCTACAAATTCTGCTTCATGGGCTAAAATGGTTTAATTCCACATTTTATCAGAGAGTCAGAGAGATACATGTCCAACTTTACCATTATGAAATTATAATAGACCTAGCTAATGTGTTATGATGTTATGTGTAATGATGTAAAGTCATAAGCTATTATGTGTTTATCTCCATCAGATAATCATGTGTTGACTCTGGATCTGAACTCAGTAAACAAGCGTATCCGTCTGTCTGAGGGAAACACAGTGATGAGTTTCATTGACACATGTCTGCCGTATCCTAATCACCCAGACAGATTTGATTGGTGCATGGCATTGTGTAGAGAGAGTGTGACGGAACGCTGTTACTGGGAGGTGGAGTGGGCTGGTAATGGATCATTAGGAGTAGATATAGGAGTGACATATAAGAGCATCAGCAGGAAGGGAGATGGTCCCGAAAGTGCAGTCGGACGTAATGATCAGTCCTGGAGTTTGTACTGCTCTCCTGACTATTGCTCATTTTGGCACAAAAACATTGAGACCGTCCTTCCTGTAACCCGTGTGTCCAGTAGAGTAGGAGTGTATGTTGATCACAGCGCAGGAACTCTGTCCTTCTACAGCGTCTCAGACACAATGAGCCTCATCCACAGAGTCCAGACTACATTCACTCAGCCGCTCTATGCTGTGTTTGGACTGGATAGGCAGACAGCGGTGAAACTGTCTAACCAATTAAGTAATTCAGACATTCTACAGATTGCTTTGTTATATCACAGGATGATGATGTCATGAGGCTTATTTTCAAATCAAAGATATCACTACTGAAAAATGTATAAACTCAACTAAATATTTTCACAGGGTTTTCAGTCTTATTCCTGCCTCTGTATCAAAAGAGTTGTCTTCACCTGCATGTTCATAACATATATAATTTAATACTGGCATATCTCTTTTGCTAAATCAGTTGTTTGTTTAAAGAAATTGTGTTTTGTGTCTGTTACTGGAACAATGTGTGCATGATTTAAGATAAAATACAATAATTTTGGGGCTATATCAGGATATAAGATCAATTTTAATAAAAGTATATTATTTCCAATTAATAATGAGGCAAGGCAGTTAGACCTTAACAAGTTTCCGTTTAAAATAACTTATGACTCTTTTAAGTACTTGGAAATTTCAGTGACAAGTACATATAAAGAGCTATTTAGATGTAATTTTGCTGTAGTGATGGAAAAAACTAAAAAAGACTTAAACCGATGGTCATTATTACCTATTTCATTGGCAGGCAGAATAAACACAGTTAAGATGTCTATTTTGCCAAGGTTTTTATTTTTATTTCCAAATGTTCCATAGTTTATCCCCAAATCTTTCTTTAAGGAGTTAGACAAACATCTGTCCTCTTTCATATGGAATAAAAACATTCCAAGAATTAGGAAAGCTTTTTTTAGAAAGACAGAAAGATGTGGGGGGATTGGCATTGCCCAACTTTATGTTTTAAGTGACTACTACAATTTAGGATAATTCATAGGCTACACTTTTCTAGAAGTAAACTGGCGAGAATATTCCCAGAAATAGACCCGACATGTTGTAGATGTCACAGAGGTGAGGCTACTTTAGGTCATATGTTCTGGACATGTCCAGCTCTAGGACCATTTTGGTCTGCTGTGTTTGAGACATTTTCATATATTTGTGAAAAGGAGATAGAACCGGATCCAATAATAGCAATATTTGGTGTGACATCTGAGAACCTCTCACTACCATCAGGTCAATCGGATGCATTGGCTTTCTCTTCTCTGTTGGCCCGACGACTTATACTCCTACAATGGAAGTCAAACAAACCACCAACACATATCAAGTGGGTAGAAAGTGTCATGGCATATTAAAAGTTAGAGAAACTCAAATACTCTACACAAGGCTCCATTAACAGATTTTTTTTTTAAGTTTGGAGACCTTTCCTTTTGTATTTTGAGGACAGATTCATTCCAAACACTAATTACTAGCTCCACCCTTAGCCCAACCACCCCCCATCCCCTCCCAACCTAGCGGTTGTGTGTTTTTTTCCCCACCCCCTCTTTAAATACTGTGTTTGTTTGTGATGTTGTGTAAAGACATTTTGTTTGATGTGATTGTTGTGTAAGTTTTGGAAAATTCAATAAAAAGATTTGTCTAAGATAAAATACATCTCTAACATCTCAAGGATTCATCTGTTTCTGAAATCTCACTGCTTCTGCTACTTCCTGATAATCAGCATATTTCAGATTGTTTTAGTTCACTATTTCCTCTAGTATATAGTTGAAAAAAAAACTTTTTGCATATATGTGCACATTTAAATGTGTTCTTTCTGATAGGATTTATTGTAATTTTGTATGAGTGGGCTACTTGATGTTAATAGTTTTTTTGGTTTGTTTTTTTGCTCTAACAACAACCATTAAATGATTTATTTTTATTCTACACCATCAGTTTTGCTGACAGTTTTTAGATAGAATCAAATGTGTGTATGTGATTCACAGATGGCAAAAGTACACATATTCTTCACTCAAGTAGAAGTACAGATACTCATGTTTAGAAAGACTCTGGTAAAAGTTGAAGTGCTGACTACATTTTTTTTACTCCAGTTAAAGTATAGAAGTACGGGCTCTGGCATGTACTTAAATAAAAAGTAGCCATTACTAATACCTGTTTTAGTGTCACGCAGGTAACGGGACCTCACGTCTTATAAATACCTTAATACAAAAGAACTTACAATTCAAATTTCGTTAGCTTATAAATGTATCAGGCTGAAGAACCGCCATGTAGAACTGGGCCAGACTGGGACAAATTTCAGGCTGGGAAATCTCACACTCATCCAGGCCGTCCCATACACCCACAACAAATTCTGAAACCATGGACCACACTATATTTTGTATAGCCATCACATAAAAAAAGGTTAAAATCCTTAGGCTGGGGCTGTGCAAAATAACTATATTTTCTAAATTGCCTAAATGTCAAAATTAGTGCAACAATAAATACACCATGACAATATCTTTATAGAAAAATCCTAATATTGAAAATGTTATTGCATTATCATGAGTCATATTTTTCCCTTATGAAAATTAACCATGGTTTTTTTTTATTAAAAGTAATCATAGTTTTTTAATGGCTTGATTACCATTTGTTTAACCATAGTTTTACCACAAATTCCATGGTTGAACTATCGTTAGTGTAGCAAAACCATAATTTGTTGTTACCTTAGTAAGCATGGTTTTTGGTTTTATTTGTAGTAAACCCATGGTTAATTTTCATAAGGGCGGTTGTTGTCCTAAGGCAGTTGTTGTCTGCCTTAGCTCCCTAAACCTATTACAAAACAATGTGAAAATTTGTCTGCTAAATTACTACTGTAATTACAACAGATAATGATGTCCTTTAGCATACAGTATTTTGAGTGATGATAGTAATGGGGTGCCACTGCTAACTGTTGCTAGCAGTTTAATGCTTAACCAAGGTCTGAATTTCGTTGTACTGCTGAGTCACATTGTTTGTGAAATTACGTCTCACAGAAAGTTTTAAAATGACCGAACTGCTTTGATAATCAGTTTGGATTCAACCTAAATGCTATAAGTGCATAAATGTTTGAGGGAATTTCCCGCATTATAAACGCGAAACCTGCAGTAATGTGTAGAATTATGCGCAATACCCGCGCCGAAATTCAGCCTATTTACAGATGAAACTGACCTGCACTTGAAGTCCTGAACAGATCAGTAGTTTTGCCTCTCTGCTCCAGTCCATTCTCTTTGTTGCACTGATTACTCTGATCAAAAGCTTTTGGTGGAGGCGCAGAACTCGCGCGAGCCGAATCGGAGCATTGCCAGTCAAGACTAGCCGATTTCTTTTTTATTATGGCGCTTTTCCACTGCATGGTACGGCACGGCTCGCTTTTGGGGGTGTTTCCACTGTGTACAGTTCCTGGTACTGTTTTCAGTACCACCTCGGCTGAGGTTCCAAGAAAGCCATACCGTTGCCAAAATGCGACGTGTAAACCCTGCTGATCACTGATTGGCCGGAGAGAATCGCCATGTCATTGAACTTGCTACACGAGACCGGCTAGCTGGTTGTGGCTAGAAGGGATACAGCTCCGACCGGAAACGAACAATGAAATACATTTTCTACCTATTAGATTGTGTTTAACGTCTACATCTACCCCAACCCTAAACCTTCCCCTTACAATAATGAAAAAATATTAATTATTGTTGTACAGTGTGACAAAAATTACGCTGTATTGATGTGCGCATGCCCAGTAGCCGCAGCTGTATCCCTTCTAGCCTTAACCATGCTAGATTAACGGTGCGTTCCAAACGGGATATATCACCTCCCGAAGGGCACTTCGGAGTGAAAACAATCATGGCCGCCATATTGAAGGGTTGTTCCAACTGGCCACTTCAAAGGGCCCGTCGGAATGAAGGATTTCGAAGGGTACAACTGATGGACACTACAGGCCCCCATGATCCTTTGCACAGGATATTTGGCGTCACAGAGTTCGAATTCACCGATAAATGTATGCATAGTATTTTTCTATACTACTGTAATATTTTTACGAGTTAGATTTGGTACATTGTTTTGTAAAAATGCTTTACAGCTACCTTTATCAGTCCATTCAAATGTTTCAAATACATAGACACAATATACATTACAAATACATATTACATTACATTACATACACAAATATAGATTATATTTAACGTAAAAGACGATTGGGGGTCAACCAGCGTACAAAATGTGCGACGAAGGTGCCTCCTTGATCGTCTCCTTAAGGTGATGCAGAAGTGCGTTCCAAAAAAATAGTTTTTTTGACCCTCAATCCCTTCACTCCAGAGAGTAAACCCTTTATTTAGGGATTAGGGCATAGGGATGAGCCCTTCCGAATGGAACGCAGGGTAAATCAGCACAGCCAGCGAGGATCGAACGCAACTTAATATATATTTTATATTGATAGCCGAGGAGCGGATCCAGAGAGAGCTTGATGGGATGACGTGGAATGAAAAAGTTTTAATGATATGTCTATAATTCCGCTCACTCTTAAGCGATACTAAACTGCAGTGGAAACACAAACCGAGCTAAACCATACCATGCAGTGGAAAAGCGCCATTAGAAACTTATTATCGAATGGCGAAAATACAGATTAAAACTAAAGTAACGAGCCTGTTTGAAAATGTAAGAAGTAGAAAGTACAGATATTTGTGTAAAAATGTAAGGAGTGAAAGTAAAAAGTTGTCAGAAAAATAAATAGTGAAGTAAAGTATTGTTACCAGAAAAATCTACTTAAAGCTGCAGTCTGTAAGTTTTGCCTCTTTGTCGCCATCTCTGTTTGAAAACCTGCAATTGCAGCTATTTGCGGAATTATCTTCCTTGCGTGGGTTATGCACCAGCACGGCTCCAGCGCGGATGAATCTAATGTGTGGCTGTCAGTCACTGCACTGGGTGTGGATATACTGCACTTTGTATTCACAGATTCTACATCTTGAAAGTATGACCCAAATAAGAGTTTTCACTGGAGAATATCATCTGAACAAGTAAGTAATAATTGCCACTTTTGTTCTGATCAACTGAGCAAAAAAGCATTACAATAAATTGCCTTATCAATGGTGATTAAATCTAACGATCGGTTTGCTCATATCACATCAAACCGTGCCAATTATTATTACTGTTATACTTTGTTTTCAAATTGTTGAAATTAATAACATAAGCATTGCGTGAGTGCTTGTTGTGGGATATTCTGTGTGCAGTTGGATGGTTGGAACTCAGCTGGCCTAATTCTTCGGTTAGAAAGAACTGCAGCTACTCCAGAGTGAACATGTCCAAACTCAATGTTTATTGGTTTGTGTGGATATGCACAAAAATGTGTGGTTTGGAGTTATTAACGCACAGCAATACCACACAAAGAAATACAGACTTTAAAGGAATAAACAAAGCCAGGGAAACTCAGTATTACTCTGCTATGCTGGATGCTGCCGAACTGAAAACTTTATGTGCATGATGCAGGGAATTTTGTACAGCCGTCCCACAAATTTACACAGGAAATTTGTAAGTCCACAAAATGTCCCAGCTTAGTGATGGCAGCACAAACTAATCTTCAGGCATTTCTGGTAGCACAATCAGTTTAGCCACAGGGCGGATGTATGTGTTGCCTTTAATGTCCACTTCAGCAGCTCTGATTGCACCGTCATCACTTGGTAGGACTCTTGTTACCTTACCGACAGGCCATTGGGCTCTGGGAAGTTGGGAATCTGCAATCAATACAACCTGATCGATGGTTAGGCTTGGTGTGATGTTCTGCCACTTCTGTCGAAGCTGAAGACTTGGTAGGTAGTTTCTGAGGAACTGGGTCCAGAAGTGATCGGCGATCACTTGGTTGTGTCTGTAGCGACGCCGTCCAAGCAGATTGCTGGGTCCATACACCTCCTGAGGTAGAGAAGTATCCCGCCGCCCCATAAGCAGCAAATTGGGGGTAATAGGGTCCAGATCTGCTATATCAGATGATACATACCCCAGAGGCTTTGAATTCAAGATACCCTCCACTTCGATCAACACCGTGCTAAGGACTTCCTCAGAGACGGTATAATCGTGACATGATATGAGATGGGTGGAGTCGGGTGGCGCTGTGGTACGGCGAAACGCAGCAGCAGTTTGGTAGTGTGCAGTGCAGTTTTTTTATTTTTTATTTTGTGGTGTTTGTTTATAACAATGACTTCTTTTAATATGTCTGGCTCTTTTTTACTTTTTATGTTTTTTTGCTACTTTCTGATGCTTTTTTGCGACTTCCATGAACCTATACGGTATAGCCGCGAGTTTCTCCTACTACTTCGTAACTCTGAAGTTGGCACGGTGGATCCTCTGATGGCGTTCCCAGCAGAAGTTATTAGTTCGGACTCTACTGATGTGAATCAAGGATGGATATCCAAGCCGAAAAAAGTGAGGAAGAGGGGGAGTCGTGGTGTCGTGCGCCAGAGGTTGAAGAGACAAGGCCATCGTCGCATGCCTCTCCCTACGGTTATGTTGGCTAACGTTCAGTCTTTCCGTAATAAATTGGATGAGCTTCGGGCAAATGTTAAGTACCTTAAGGAGTATAGCAGTGCATGCCTTCTTGCTTTTACGGAAACATGGCTTAAGGAACAAGATTCTTATTCCGATTTGGAAATTGATGGTTTTGGGGAACCTTATCACTTGGACAGAGATCCAGCTGTGACGGGTAAATCACTTGGTGGATGATTATGTCTTTATGTGACATAATAAGTACAAAGGGATTTCCTCTCCTTGCTATGAAGCGTCTGAGGACTAATAAAAAGGAATCTGCATCCATGCTGCATAACAAGTCAAGATGTACACACCTTGTAGTGAGACATTTAAATATTATGCTCCATCTCTTTTCTTGCCGTCTGCCAATTTTGATCGTGTAGGGACCAAAACAGTCCATCCCTGTCGACCAGAATGGAGGCTGATTAATCCTCAGACGAGAAACAGGCATGTCCGCCATTTTAGGTACAACAGGCTTACCACGCCATTTCCTACATTCAGCACACTGTCTCTGGTGCTTTTTGACCATCTGGCGGCCTCTGAGAACCCAATAGGTTCGTCTTAACTCGGCAAAGATTCTTTCAGGACCTGCATGCATCAGGCGGTTATCAAAATCTTGGATTAATAGTTTGGTTATGGGGTGTTCTGGTGCCAGCACAATAGGGTGAAGTGCATCCTCTGGTAGTGTTGCAGCTTTGCGTAATCGACCACCAACTCTAATCAGGCCCAGATCAGGGTCTTATGCTGGAGCAAGGGACCTTAATCGACTGTTTGAATGCACAGGTTTGTTGGCTTGAAGTACAGCCATTTCAGTCTCTATGCGTTCTGTTGAAAACATAGGGGGTGCTGCCGCCCCATGCAGAGACTTATATTTGTTCTTGATGAGGTCGTTCCATGATTTGCAGTCATCTACATTAGGTAAAGAGGCATGACTGATTGAGACATTACCACAAAATGAGGATTTGCGGAGTTCTTCTGATTCTTCAACTGGCACTGAGTGGTGGATTGGCCAGTGGTCTGGAGATTGATGGAAAAATTCTGGACCTTGGTTCCATCTGCAGGTGTGGGACAGATCTATGAGGGTCTTACCCCGGGTTATATCGTCAGCAGGGTTGTTGTCTGAATCCACGTAGTTCCAGTTTTCACATTCAGTGGGGTCTTGAATCTCTGCAATTCGTGTGCCTATGAACACTTTGTAGTTGCATGACTCAGACTTTATCCATTGTAACACGGTTGTTGAGTCTGACCACATGACTGTCTGTCTGATGTTAAGAGTAAGTTCAGAGTTCAGTGTTTTGGCAAGCTGAGCCCCAGACAATGCTGCACAGAGTTCAAGGCGTGGCACGGAGAGTTGCTTCTTAGGTGCCACGCGTGACCTCGTCATGATGAACACAACTTGAATGTAGTCACCCATTTCTACCCGTAAATATGCCACTGAGCCATATGCTTTCTCTGAAGCATCACAGAAGACATGTATATCGATAGTGGAGGAGGTGTTGTTTCATGCTGGTGTGTAACACCTAGGTAGTGTTATTCTTTGTAGGTTTGGAAGCTCTTCTTCCCATGCCTGCCATTCTGAGAGAAGGTCAGCTGGTAGAGGTTCATCCCAGCTTCCAACCCTCTTCCATAGCATGTCTCTGACATGCCTCTGGAGAGCATATGTGGCGCAGCATGGACTACAGGTGGTCCCAAATGGTAATACTCGCCATTCATAGATCTCAGGGGTGCAATTTCTTTCCATGTCCCTCCAAAGAAAGCGGAGCAGTGGCTGGTCTTCAGGTAGCAGTCTGATCTGTTGAAACATGGCTCGTATGCCTCCACTTATGGCAATGGCATACTGTCTGAACCTAAGCAAGACTCCCAGCAGTGGTGGACCAAGGGTGGGACCAGGCAGTAGATTGTCATTTAGGTTTGTCTGCTCGTGGCTGAAAGACCAATTAAACACCACCCGGGCTTTGCCATTGTGGTGCACAATGTGGTGAGTAACAAACCATGACTCATGATGGAATTGGCTGCTTCTGCACTGGTTATATGTACTGCATAAACTGCCTCCTCAAGTTTGTGTATCTCCTTGTTATACACATTTGCCAGGTCAGAGTCCTTAATCAGGCAGCGTTCTGTGGCTCTTAAAAGAGCCATGACAGCGTTTGGTGATGCCAGGGTTCTGTATGCACTGGTCCTGTTACCCGTCGAGATAACTGAATGGCCTGAGACTTCCTTTCCAGCCATTCTATTTTCTGTAAATATTCTTACTCTTTATGTGAGCAATGCTCATGCACACATTCAGCTCAGTTTGATTATATTGCCAAGAAAATATAACCGATGATGATAACGCACATTATGGAAAAAATATCAGGTGTAATATAAAATATCAAGTATCAGCAAGTTAAAAGGAAACCTTTTCCCATTAAGCCCAGGGAGGGCTCCTGATCCCCCGTTAAGCCCAGTGAGGGCTCCATATCCCCAGTTAAGCCCAGGGAGGACTCCAGATCCCCAGTTAAGCCCAGGGAGGGCTCTTGTTCCCGAGTATAGCCCACGGAGGGCTCCAATTCCCGAGTATAGCCCACGGAGAGCTCTTGTTCCCGCGTATAGCCCACGGAGGGCTCCTGTTCCCGAGTATAGCCAGCAGAGGGCTCCTGTTCCCGAGTTTGGCCCGCGGAGGGCTCCTGTTCCCGAGTCTAGCCCAGAGAAGTTTCCGGTCCCTGAGTCTAGCCCAGTGAGGACTCCCGCCCCCGAGTTTAGCCCAGTGAGGGCTCCTGCTCCCGAGTTTAGCCCAGTGAGGGCTCCTGTCCCCGTGCTTAGCCCAAGGAGGGCTCCAGTCCCTGAATCCCCTCCCGAGCGCCCTTAAGTGCTCGCACCTCCAGAGTGCCCTCAAGTGCACGCTCCTCCAGAGCGCCCCCCAGAATTCTTAATTTGCCCCAAGAACATTTTTTTGGGGGGGGGGCAATATGCCCGTGGTGGCCGAGCCAGCTAAGGTCACGGAGGATCTGCCATGGCCTCCTGAGTCCCCTGATCTGCCATAGCTCCCTGAACTGTCTGCTCCGCCATGGCTCCCTGAGCTCCCTGCTCCACCATGGCTCACTGAACTGTCTGCTCCGTCATGGCTCCCTGAGCTCCCTGCTCCACCATGGCTCACTGAACTCTCTGCTCCGCCATGGCTTCCTGTTCCGCCCTTGAGGCTCTCCTTGTCTCCGCCCTGTTCCAGTCCTGCACTTCATAAGTTCCAGTATTTGTATCCCTTTGTTTATTGAATTAAATTCTAGTTAATGTATTCGCCAGCGTCTCCTCGTTCCTCCCTCGTGAAGCGTGACAATAACGAAGTGAAAACACGGAAAACCTGAATTATTTAATAGAATATAGAAAATGTAATTTTCTTCAGTATAGCCTACTATTAATGTGTTCGTCATTAAAACAAATAGCCTATTCAGAGCAGCATTTTTGCTCAGACGTCACGCGCACTGTTTGTGTATTAGTTGTTTTCCAGAGGAATAACAGTGATTAGACAGGTAAACCATTTTTTGTGTTAATGTGTCTCCTTCCAACACATTAACACAAAATAATGCACTACAAGTGTAAGCATGAAGAACAAATAAAATGCATGTCGTGTCAGTGTACAATCATTTGAATTAATCTCTGCAGTATTTACAGTTTTAAAAAATGTGTTTCCGTTCAAATTGATCTCGTTTCAAGTTCTTAAATGGACTTTCTTTATAATTCATTTTATTGCTTTATACAATTTTGTTTGTAGAACTTTATATGTTATATGTTAAATCATATGTTAAATCATTCACAATGCTTTATGGGATTTTAGTTCTTTCCCTCATTAAAGCCATAAAGTTCACAGTCTTTGTCCGAATTTCACATCTTTGTGCTTCAAATTTACTTCTTTTGGTTGGTTTTGTTCATGGCTTGTAACTCGAATTTTTTAAAATCTGTATGAGTAAAATATTTCCAGAATCGAGGGCTGCACTGATGTGCTGCATTATCACATTACTATGTTTATAGGAAATTAAATCCTTCTGGAAAATTATGAGTATAGTTTCTCTATACCTTCTTTTCAGATGTCAACCACATTCTTAAACATAAACTTTCCTAAAAGTTCAGTATACTACCTCAAAAAAAAAAAAAAAAAAAGTAAAAATGAATTTGGCTGTTTCAAATCTGATTATTTTTTCTCTCTGTCTGTGTTCATAGTGAAATGGCAGAAGCCAATATCTCATGGGCTGAGGATCAGTTCAGCTGTTCAGGACAGAGAAACAGGTACTGCTCCAAACTGGATCTTACAGTTTTTTTACAATCATTTTTGCACTAATAACAGAACCTTCATGTCATTTTTCAAAACTCTAAACACATCATTCACAACCGATGATCAAAAAGCACATTTTTCAAAGCACTTAACACTTTTTCCAAATGCCTGGATACAATACACATGAACCAAAGATATTTTGTTCATTGAACTAAAATAACCGGTTCAAAATGACACAACTTAACATCAAAGTATTACTATTTGAAAATGCAATGCACACATTACATCTGAATTGAGTGTCTATTAATTTCATTACAATGATCTAACTATCAATTGATACAACTGCTCAAAATGCTACCTAACTGTTGCATTACTCTTGAAGCATAGTTGTTATGGAAAATGATGAACAATATTAAATGTTTAGATTATGAAAGTGCAATGCCAGGCCTATTTTTGCCATGCCAGAAGATTTTTTTCCAAGATTTTAGCTAATGAAAACATCCATTATGATTTGGCCAAAAACCTGTGGCCAAATTCACAAGACAGGGTTGATAAAAACATAGAAGTGCAGTGAGTGACATTTTACTGTAGGCCTACTGTAGTTTTTTTCTTATCTTTTTTTTTCAAATCATTTTTTTCTTATTTCAAGTTTTTTGAAAAACCTGCTGAGTTGTTTATTTCATCAGTAATTTTCAAATTTTGTTTAATGATTCCAGTGTCTGTACTTTTCTCTCTAGTCTATTACAATGATGTATGAATGTGTAGAACCATAATGAAAGCTACATCATGTGTTTTGAACAAATATATTTAATGATTGCACTAACAACTAAACAGTGAAACTATGGGTATCTTGTGTGTGGGTGATCTAAAGTAATGTTCCTATGATATTTCATAATAAATTAGTTTTTTGAAGCAATGCTTCTGCAAATGCAAGGCTTCTTTAAAGATATGAACACAATATGCACAGTTTTGAACATTGGACAGCCTGTGTTACAAATAATCACTGTTTTGAGTTTTGTGTCTAGAGTTTTGAAAAATGACATCAAGGTTCTGTTATTAGTGCAAAAATGATTGAAAAAAACAGTAAGAGCGACAGCTGTTTCTATCCTCATTTGTCTTGTGAGTTTTCTCTCAACCAGGGAAACAGATGTAATTAATTGTGTTTAGAGGTGCAGTACTTGAACTCATACAGCCATTAGATCATTCTCTCTAAAATATAACACAAATTACTATTGTTAAGTTTTTTTTTTTTTTTTGAAAGACATATATAATTTTATTCAGCATGGATGAAATAAATTTATCAAAATCGACAGTAAATACATTTATAATGTTTTAAAAGATTTATATTTCATCTAAATGCTGTTCTTTGAACTTTCTCTTTATCAAGTGTCCTGAAAAATAAAACGTATTATGGTTTATAATAAAATAAGAAGCCAGACAACTGTTTTCAACATTGATAATAATCAGAAACGTGTACTTAGCATATTAGAATGATTTCTGAAGGATCATGTCAAACTAAAGACTGGAGTAATGATGCTAAAAATTCAGCTTTGCCATCACAGGAATACATTACATTATTAAAATATATTACAATAGAATATTTTTATTTATTTATTTATTTATTTTTTAATTGTAATGATATTTCGCAATATTTTTTCTGTATTTTTGATTAAATAAACGCGGTGAGCAGATGAGACTGTTCAAAACATTTATTCACATATTTTTTCTGCAGAGACATTTTGAGGAAACACTGATAAAAATACAGAAGATAATCCAGCAGAGGCAGATAAAGCTGTTTTCGCAATATTTTTTCTGTATTTTTGATTAAATAAACGCGGTGAGCAGATGAGACTGTGTTCAAAACATTTATTCACATATTTTTTCTGCAGAGACATTTTGAGGAAACACTGATAAAAATACAGAAGATAATCCAGCAGAGGCAGATAAAGCTGAGAAAGGCTGTGGCGTCTCATAAGGTTGGAGAAGAAGAGAAGTTTGAGAAACTCCTCCAGTGCTGGAGCTCCCACTTATTGTCCCACTGAAACCCACTATGAGGTACCAATACCAATGAACTGGTACCAATGAACTGATTGTAATGTGTGTCCTATAACAGCGCTCTGCACAGACAGCAGTGGAGGACAGTGAAAGGATCTTCATTGAACTCATCCACTCCATTGAGAAACGTCACTCTGAGGTGATGCAGCTAATCAGAGATCAGAAAAGAGCTGCAATGAATCGAGCTGAAAGACGACTGAAGCGACTGGAGCAGGAGATCAATGAGCTGAGGTGGAGAGATGCTGAGATGAAGCAGCTTTCAAAGACTAATGATCATGTTCATTTCCTTCAGGTAGCAAAGATCTTCTCAAACACTGAGGACTTTAATAAGCTTTTGTAATTACAGGGTTTTTGGAGTTTGTGTTTTCTTTGTGTCTGTAGAGTTTTGCGTCTGGCTCTCTCCCTGGATATACAGATGACTTCACTATCAGTTCTGATCTCTCTTTGGATGCTGTAGTGAAAATTGAGTTTCAACTCAGAGATGAACTGCAGCAGTTTTCCAGAGAGACTTTAGAAAACATATCTGAAAGAGGTAAATATTAATTTATTCTCAGAAATTAGTTTTGCACCATTCATTAAATATATAAATAGTTTAATTTAGTTTCTTCATGAGAATTAAACTGCAGATGTGTTTTGGTATCTGTAGTGAAAACCATCCAGGTCATTGGCACTCCTGAATATCAGACCAGAAAGGAGTTTCTTCGATGTGAGTTACTATGAAAACACACATCTAAAGTTCAGTCTAGAGAGACTTTGACTGTTTTCAACTAAATCAAAACCAAACTTTTTGTACTTTGTGTGTTTCAAATACATGGGCTGCAAATTTCATCATGGATTAGTTGCATGTGTGAGCTGTGGCACTGGCTGAAAACCTCCATCAGTGATGCCACTTGGCAGTATTGAAAAACACATTTGGCCACTGAGAAATTCAAAGTTTCCTTTCAATATGGTTCACTCACATTAACACTTATGGGGGAAGGCCAATTCTCCTAAATACTGAAGCCTGATTTGATAATGTTTGTGTAGCTGCACAATGGCATTTCAGTCTGTCAAAAAAGGCAGGGCCGCCTACCAATGTAAGTCAGAGCTGAATACCATTACATCAGAGTCTTTCTCCTTCAGCGCAAAGATTGTCTCCTCGATGGACTCAGAAGAAAGAAGAACAAAGAAGCCTACTACTCACTGTAGAAGAGCCCCGGCTGCGAAAAGACGCTTCACTCTCGCAGCACTTCTCCCCTGTGGCCATCTGGCAACACTTAATATCAAATTCCCCTCTAATTGAGCATATTTATGTGATGTTTGTTGCAAAATGTCTCGCCTCCGACGAGCACAGTGAGTTGCCTGGGCCGTGTCAACTCTGAAATAGGGCTCACAGAGATGGACTGCTTTCACTGTGAGAGCATGAGTCTTGCCTTGCTACACTCACGGATAGCTTTTTTTCATTTAAGCAACCGCTCCCCTCATGCTCTCCCATTTCCTTCCACCCAGGAGCCTTGGAGGAAGAAACAGCGGAGTCAGAGGGCTCAGATTGAGCGGGCCTGAGTGAGCTCATGCTGGCACAGGTCCCGCATGCCTCACAGTGAGAGGATTCCCCAGTGCACGTCTCCTGTGAGGATCAACGCCCCTCGTCAGGAGTGAGCAGTCTGGTCTCTTTTGGAGAATCTGAAGAGCATGCTGCTTATGTCTCCCTGTCATTTGCAGCCTCTGATGAGGAGGATTGGTCATGCTTCATGGAGAATCCCAGCTCCCTTCTGCCCAGAGAACCAAGTGATGTCAGGCCCAGTGTGGACAACAAGCTCATCTGCATTCTTACCAAGGCCATTGAAGAGCTCAGTTTAGAATGGTCGGCCCCAGAAGAACTCGATGAATGGCTCCTGCCAGGGTGCTGTCAGTGAGCCCCCAGCTAGAGACCTGCACCATTCATCTTTAAAGTTCATGACGAACTCACCAAGTAGTGGCGCGCCACCTACACGGCCTGCATCCACTATTCTGTTTCCTCCACCTTCCCCTTCATTGATGGTGCAGAGCAAAAAGGGTATGAGAAGCTTCTTCCTCTCGAAGAGGCCATCTCTGCCCACCCATGGCCCTGGGATGGAAAGCCAAGGCATTTCACCCTTCCAATCCCTGCAGGACCACCTCAGCCCTAGCAGTTAGAGTCTACTCCATGGCTGGACAAGCTGGCTCTGCGCTCCATACTATGGCGGTCCTCTAGGTCTTTTAGGCCAAACTCCGCTCCATGGATGAGTCCAGCCCAGACCCCGCTGCTTTCAAACAGCTGCACAGTGCTACTAACCTGGCTCTGTGCTACAAAGTCAACAGCCCAGGCAATCGTTTGGAGAATGGCCAGACTGGTGGTGCTTGAGCATCACCTTTGGCTCAACTTCACAGAGATCAAGGACATGGACAAGGCCGCCTTCCTTGACTCCCCAGTTTCCCCCACAGGGCTGTTTGGCCCCACTGTGGATGGATTCGCTGAACGCTTCACTTCAGCTCAGAAGTCGTCACAAGCCATGCTTCATTTCCTACCCAAGCGCTCCAGCTCAGCAGCTGATTCAAGTCACCAGAAGGCTCCGCCCACTCAACAGCCACTAAAGCCCGCATCTTCGCCCGCTCAGCCTCAGTCAAAGCCAGAGCCTGAGCTCTGAAAGTGCCCTCAGATTGCCAAGCGCTATCCCAAGCGCCAGGGCCCCCATCTCAAGGTGACATTGGAGCCTGAGCCACAGAATCCATACTGATGCATGAGGAAAGAAGAAGCAGAAGTCCTGCTGCGGCCAGACCTCCCTCCAAGAAGTCGCACACTTGTCTTCCAATCCCCCATTCAGCTCTAGGCATTGAAGGCTCTGTGTTCACTACAGACACTTGGCCCATACTACTTACCATGCATGCACCCAAGCAAACTACTGCTGTTATAGGGGACCAAATGACAAAAAAAAATGGAGTCAGACTCGCTGCCTGGAGTCAGGCTTGGGAAGCTGGGTCCTGCAGACTATAAAACAAGGCCACTTGCTCCAATTCGCTTGAAGACCTCCTCCCAGACCTTCAGGGGTGTGGTCCAAACTTTGGTCCAGGGTAACAATGCTGATGTTCTGCATTCCGAAATAGAGTGTCTGTTGGCGAAGGTTGCCATTGAAAGTCCCCCCAGCACTCACCGAGTCTGGCTTTGACAGCCGCTATTTCCTCGTTCCAAAGAAAGATGATTGTGACGAGTGGGGGCGGGGCCGAGAGCCATGGGAACGGAGCGAGGCTGGGTGGCTGCCATCCGAGAGGGAGCGGAGGAGTCGGCCCCGTTTGCCAGGAGGCCGGAGCCTGCTGCCATCTGCCATGATTGGGGAGGAGCAGGGAACGGGGGACTCGCTGCCGGCTGCCCTCAAGCTAGTGTTCTATTTCAGACAGCCATTCAGTAGTATCATGGTTGTGACGAGAGGGGCGGGGCCGAGAGCCGTGTGAATGGAGCGAGGCCGGTGGAGTAATTGATGATGAGCGACACCTGCACCACTCACCGGTCTCAAGTCCCACGGAGGAGCTCCGGAAGGATAAAAGGAGGAGTGACGACAGTGAAAGATGAGAGAGGACCAGGCCTGGACTTTATTTTGTGTTTTGTGTGCGGCAGTCGTCCGCGAGGGGCTGCCGCTTTACTTTCATTTTGTGTTTGTTTATTTTATTAAAATCTTAAATGTTCGCCGGTTTCCGCCTCCTTCTTCCCGACCTACGAACGTTGTTACAATGATGTCCTCAGGCCCATCCTCAATCGTAGGCACCTGAACTGCGTCCTGATGAAGTTACTATTCAGGATGTAGACTTTGAAGCAGATCCTCACACAGGTTTTCCCAGGGAACTGGTTCTTATCGGTGGATCTGAAAGATGCTTACTTTCACATCCAAATAGCCCCTTATCTCAGACCGTTCTTGAGATTCATTTCATTCTTGTCTCATGCTGGAACCCACCTGAACATTCAGCAGCTCGTGGCGTCATGCAAAGTGGGAGTTTGTCTTCCCCTCAGGAAACAGAGGATGCTAAGCCTGATAGCGGCCACCTCTGTGGTTCCCTTGAGCCTATATATGCAGTCCTTTCAATTCTGGTTAAAAGCACACTTACCGTTCCATGCTTGGCATATGGGACAGCTCTGCCTCCGCCTGTCAAGGCTGAGGCCCCTTGGAAGGCCCCTCTCCTGTATCAGACAGGCATCCAGCTGGGACTGGTTTCCAGAAGGAAGGTTGTCACGACAGATGCTTCGAACTCAGGTTGGGGGGCACTGTGCGAGGGCAGACCGGCATCCAGTTCCTGGTCCAGCCTGGAGCAACTTCAAAATATCAACTGCCTGAAAATGATGGTGGTTTTTCATGCTCTCAAAACCTTCCTGCCAGCCCTAAAGGGGCACCATGCCCTCATCCGATTGGACAATATGACAGTGGTGGCATTCATAATAGAGGTCGACCGATAGTGGATTTTACAGATACAGATGGCTAGGACAACACTGGCAGATGTGATTAATCAACTGATAGTTTTTAAAAATGGATGCTAAACGAAAATTTAAATAGTGCTTTAGTATTAAAAAGTACTTAACCATACTTTGTAAATAAATATTAATATTAATATTAAATATTAATTATACATTGATCATTAAAGTTAGTACATAGCTTAATATCTAATGTTAACAGAAGCAACTTCAAAATGTAAAAATGTATTAGTAGATGTTGAAATTAACACTCTCACTAGATGGCCATCTTTAAATATCTACACAAAGACCATAGCATTGAAATTACATACATATGGATATTGTATGTATACTCTCACACTTTTATTCTTGAACAATTGATGATTATCTAATCAAAATAACAAAATATGGCAGTCGCACAATGGGCAAAAACCGCAGCGCAGTGCTGAATCTTAGAGAACCCCAATTACACACACACTGGACGTGTCGCGTTCAGTTCAAGTGGCGGTCTAAAACAGTTTATTTAATCACCAACTGGGCAAAATTTCACTTCAAGAATGATAAAAAAGCGGCATAAATGAGTTTGAAGTTCAGTGTTTTCAAAAAAAAGCAAAACTCGATCTTGTCCTCCGTACAGGAGCTGCTTGATAAGGGCCGCACTCCTTCCACGCTCAAAGTATACGTGGCAGCCATCACAACGAATCACCCTTTCATGGCCGGCCAGTCAATAGGGAAGAATGACTTAGTCATGAAGTTCTTGAGGGGAGCCAGGAGACTCAATCCGCTGTGGCCTCATATTGTTCCAACCTGGGATCTTTCCACGGTCCTTGAGCCGTTACAGACGGCCAAATTGCAGCCCCTGTCACTTAAGACCGCCCTTCTGCTGGCTTTAGCGTCGGTCAAATGAGTGGGCGACCTGCAGGCACTCTCAGTGAGTGCATTCTGCCTTGAGTTTGGGCCTAATGAACTTAGGCTATGTGCCTAAGGTGCTCTCTACTCTGTTTAAAGCACAGGTTATTACCCTCTCAGCTCTTCCTGTTATGGAGGATGACCAGGGCGCACACTTTCTCTGCCCTTTAAGCACGGATATTATCCACCTAACCAAGCTGTACCCCTGCCAGTGGTCAGGACTATTTCTGTCCAAGGATTCTGGCCAGGGCCTTCCTTAGCTGACGCGGGGCCCGGTGCGAGGTAGGGAGCGGGGACCCACTCGGTCCATTCGCGATCGTGTGTGTTTCCCCCTCAGTCCATTCGCCGCGGCACACCCTCAAGCTGTTGCACCCGCCTAAGGACAGCCCTGACAGGGCCTCACTGATTCTTGGTTAGCTCTGTTCCTTATTAGTCCACGCTTCCCTTAGGGCCCTTACTTTGGATGCCCTGTGGCTGGGCTAACAGGATGGCTTTTCGTTCTGCACTTATAGCATGGTGCCATTGGATTTTGTTCCCCATAAGCGTTAGTGAACGCAATGTGAGCAAACCGTATTGAAAGGGAACACTTCAGTTACTAACATAACCCAGGTTCCCTGAGATAATGGAAACGGGTATTGTGTATCCAACCATGCTAAAATGCTGCAGGAGTTGATGCTGATGGAGTCGAAAAATTCTGATGAAATGGATCAGCACCAACTTATATAGACAGACGGCCCTGCCCATTTTGGCGGGCTGAAATACCATTTGTTCGTACAGCTACACAAACGTTATCAAATCAGGCTTCAGTATTTCAGAGAAACATTTTGCCCCATAAGCTTTAGCGAACACAATGCTCATTCCTGTTAGTAGGGAACCAAGGTTACTTTAGTAACTTTTACTTTTACTTTAGTAGTGTTTTGTGAGTTCAGACATTTAACATCAATAAGCAAATGTGTGCACATGCATGTCATCCAGTAGACAGCACCTTGAAAAGGGACTGCAATCATTTTAACAAATCTGTTCATTTTTATAGAATATTTGTTAATTGATGTGAAATTTAGGATTTACACAAACTATATTTAACCCTTGTAACACAAGTAATGTTATTTTATAATAAGTAACTGTAAAGGCATTAGCCTTTAGCCTATGGAAAAACTAAATTACAGTAAAACAGTACTATGTTTATTATAGGAGGTACCAGCATTACTTATACTTTATACCTCTTTGCACATGTCCAGCATTCAGGTTCATACATTTACAATATTTTTCATGGTCTTTAATTTCCAAGAAGTGGAATAAGATTTCAAATGCAATTGTTAGGCTTTTTATCCGAATAATCCATTATCAGAATTGTTGTAATTTGCAGCCTTTTTGTTTGAAATGATACATTGACATTGGGGTCACACTTGTGTTATTCACAGTCAAAAGTGACCGAATACCTGAAATCTCAGTAAAATCAGTGCAGTATATTCTTGTTCAATAATATTTTTTTTTTCTTTTGTATTTTGAGAAAATTTTATGGTACTAATAAATATTTATGCAATAATTATGAAAAAAATTTCCCATTGAAAATAATATTTTTTTAAATATATATATTACTTTTCAATTATGGCAGTATTGCATGTTAAAATAGAGACAATGCCTTTAAAATCTAATTGTTGAAGGCAGATTAGTTCCATTTGGTGGGAGTGAAAAAAGAAAAAACATCTGCAATTCCATGTTTTAGCCACTAGATTTATGTAGAGCTCTATATAAAAAGGCTTGTACATTCTCTAGTTATTTTTAGATACAAGTACTTATTTTTATTTAGTTGTGGAAAATTTTATGGTACTAATAAATATTTATGCAATAATTATGAAAAAATTTTCCCATTGAAAATAATATTTTTTAAAATATATATATTACTTTTCAATTATGGCAGTATTGCATGTTAAAATAGAGACAATGCCTTTAAAATCTAATTTTTGAAGGCAGATTAGTTCCATTTGGTGGGAGTGAAAAAAGAAAAAACATCTGCAATTCCATGTTTTAGCCACTAGATTTATGTAGAGCTCTATATAAAAAGGCTTGTACATTCTCTAGTTATTTTTAGATACAAGTACTTATTTTTATTTAGTTGTGGATTTGGATATATATTTAGACATTCTCAAAGACAACTTATTGTAAAGGTTTAGATTTTATTATTTTTCTTTTTTTTAGAAATGTTGGTTTGAAATGTCAGTTTTTGCATTTATTTTATGTGTTTGTGTGTGTGTGTGTGTGTGTGTGTGTGTAGGTGAGTGTGTGTTTTGTGTTACAGTCACACTAGTTCATATATGTGTGTCTGTGTGTATTTACCATTAATTTCCATTGGCGGTCATTGTTAACCGTGAACAAAACAAATGTAACTAATTTTTTACAACCATTTAGCTTTTTCAAATCAAGTTCACCATAAAAGTCATCGAGTTTTGTACCATCCTGATGAAATAGCTATTTTTTAAAATTCAAAAGTTTTTTTTTTCAGTTTAAAATGACCGAACAACACCAGAGGGTTAAAAAAAAGTCCAAAATTATCATTATACAATGATAATAGATCCATCAAAAGTGTTATATTAAAGATGAAAGGGAATAATTTTATGTTTATGTCCATTAGATTCCTGTCAGTTGACTCTGGATCTGAACTCAGTGAATTTTGATTTGTAAGCCTCCGGGCTTAACTTGGGACCAGGAGCCCTCTCAGAGATGGACTTGGGAACAGGAGCCTTCTCTGGGCTGGACATGGGAACAGGAACTTTCTCAGGGCTAAACTCAGGAACGGGAGGGACACCTCAGAGTTCACCGACAGAGGAGTAAGGAAAGGGGGCAGGTCAGTAAACAAGTTAATTAAATTTTCCTCTGCTTTGCATTCTCCCAAATCCTTACTCGGCTCACCCTCAGCCACGGTGCAGGGGGCTCCACTCCACTCCAGGCTCTCTCTGTCTGCGGAATTCTCCCTCGTGGTGGGCTTTATTGCCGGCTCTCGCACCTTGACTGACGTCACTTGCAGCTCCGGCTCCGCAGTGATCTGTTGCTCTGTCGCTCCATGCGGCAACGGCTCGTCGGCCGCGGCGAGCTCGGGCTCTCCGTCAACGGTGGGCTCAGGCTGATGTTCCGCGCAGTGGGGAGATGGTGGGCTGGGCACTGGGTCGGGAGTGTCCACTCCACAAAGGCGGTGAAATTCGCTCGAGGACCATCCTCAGACGACGGCGCTCTGCACGCGATGTTCAAAATGGCGTCGTAGAACGCACAGAGCGCGACGTCCGGATAGCTGGTGAGTCTCACGAGGACCAGGAACAGTCTGGTATGGCCCTGCTCCAGCAGGAGGAGGAGGTATTCTGGGCGGGCGAGGGGATCCATAGGGAACAACGGAAACAAAAAACACTGGGTAAAACGCGGAAACAAAAACGGAGGGAAACACGCAGTTAAACTGTTTATGGGTCCGGTATTCTGTCACGGTTCTACTGCTGCTACTGTGACGGAGCGAGGAGACGAAGGAGAATTCAAATTACAGTCTTTATTAATCCAAACCAAAGGAAAGCACACTTAGCAGAGGGGATAGACGAACAATACCAGACCAAGAAACTCTGAACAGGACTCAATTTAAATCCACATGACTTGATGAGGGGATGACGAGACACACCTGGGCGCAATAAACAATTAACCTGAGGGAGAAACTAGGTCAGGGCAGGCACATGGAGGGGAAAAACACACAGATAGAGTCCAGGGGCCTCATTTATAAAATACTGCGTAGAAAGAATCCTAAATTTGATTTTACGTTCATTTCTCAAAGTGCGTACGTGTGATTCATAGAACGAACGTACGCACAGAAAATGTGCATACGCCTCTCTTTAAGATGTGAAATCTATAAATTGCAATGATCTTGAAATTGTGCACAGCTGAACAGTTTCAGATCTTCGCCCTGTAAACAATGTCTAATTAATGTCCTTGACTTATAAAAGAGCACCTGACAATGTCCAAATCTTTTACAAGCGGCAAGAATGGCTTATATTTTCAAAAACCTGCAGCACTCGGGCAAACAAAAGTGCGTACTTCTGCTCAGACCCTGACGTGGCGCTAAGCTCTTTTCCACGTCAAAGACCGTTTTAATAAATATGAACGTTGCCGTGGATTTTTGCGTACGCACACTCTATGATCAAATCTGTGCGTACGCACGTTTTATAAATGAGGCCCCAGGGGCGTGACAGTAGACAAACACAATCTGTCTAAACCAATAACACACAAACAATTGTTAAATTTTTATTTAATATACTGAGTAATGAGTTGCATTGCAGGGTGGAGAAAGCAAGTGAAGCTGGTTGGATCACCTGACATCTCTAAATGTCTTGAAGCACTTTTAAATTGATTGTTGCTTCAGTTGTTCCACTATTTCCTCTGAGCTCATCAAGTTCTGATGAAATAAAACAAACATAAATGTTTTGCATATGTACAGATTACACCTGCATACTGCATGATCAAATATAACAGAATTAAATTATGCACATTCTGGAAAAAGAATTAATCAATAAATATCAATAAAAAGTAATAAAAAATAGGCAAGTTAAAAGTAAAGCACAGGCTTTTGGTTTGTTTGTGTGAATATGAATCCAACTTTTATTACAACTTCAAGACATTTTCTAAATGTCTATTTAATGTCTGACAGGAAACGTCCTAGCAAGCACTCTAAAAATACCTCTTCTAGATGTAAACACGCACATCAGATATAGTAATATTGCAGCAATACTGCAGTAAAACTGTAACCATATTTTTTTGGTGCATACCATGGTTTTGACATGTGACAAACAGCAGCCACAACAGCACTTATGTTTTATTTATTTTTTCCTTTTTATTCGAAACATACCTGTCTGTTTACTTAATTAACAGATAGGGATGCCATTCCATAACACATTTTTAATACGACTGAGTTTATATTTAATGTGAATTTAACATTGAAAGTTAATGTGAATAAAAACATCGCAAGTTAGGCTACTAATCATAACACTTTCATTGTACAGAAAGAGAGCAAAGAACATTTACATTATCAAAGAACATTTTCACTGACAGACTAGTGCAAGCACTCTCAAAAACTCCCATTAAAATCACTGAAGCTGATTACACTATGAAATTAATATCTTACAGATTCGTACACACATTTGCACTTTGTTGTTTCTGACGAGAGAATCCGCCTGAAAGAGGTATTCAGTCAGCGAGCGAGTGAAGAAAGCCCAGGCATTTTAGCGATGACTCATCTGAACACCTCTGATTGGTCAATGCATTCATAAGCTCAACAGCATCGTGTGTGATTGGTTCCCTCTCATAGGTTTTCTAGCGTTTTCGTCGTATTCTCATCTATTTCTTCAAAAGAAAAAGAGCAGTTTACTCCTCTCAGCGCACACGATGAGCCATAGGAAGTGCATCGAGCCGTGTGACAGGTTCATCACAGCAGGAGACACACATGACAGGTGCGTGCTATGCTTGGGCCGTAATCACGCTCACGCTGCGCTTAGCAGCATATCCAATTGTCAACACTGTGATAGCCTGCGGCTAAAAGTTTTGCGCTCGAGGCTCGCGGCCTTTTTGAAAAGCCTTGCGTCTAACTCACGCCAATCCGTTTCTGCGGTTGCCGAGGCGCCGCATGAGACGATCGCTTGGGGTGACGCATGCGAGGCAGAGCCCCTGGAGAACGAGATGACGGAGTATTCTCCTTTCCTCTCGCTCTCGCCCGGCCATGTTCAAGAGTTCCAAAAGCATTATGTCGAGCCGGTTGTCTTCATCAATGACGATTTTCGGCCTACCCTGGAGGCCCGTAATGCGGTTTCCTTCAGTTGTGAGCTGTATGATGATGATGTTTTGTCCACCGCGGCCTCTGATTCAGAGGATTTAATGGCGGAATCCTGCAGTTCTCTCCCTCCGAGCGGACAGGAGAAATGCAATTCCCCGTCTTACAATGAGTTGTTAGACGTTGTGACGCGCGCGGTGGGCAAGTTGGGATTAGACTGGGACTGTGAGCCAATGCAAGACCAGGCCCAATCTAAATTGAATGACCGGTTTTTGACTAGTCGTACTCCATTTCAGCCCCGTAGGCCTCTTCCCTTCTTTCAGGACCTCCACCAAGAGGTTTCGAGTAGGGATGCACCGATACCACTTTTTCCAGTACTCGCCCGATACCGATACTTTTATTTTTGGTACTTGCCGATACCGAGTACCGATACCGATATTTTTATTGCATTTGTACATTTTTTAAATATTGGGTATAGAAACCAAAAGAGTATGTATAATGTTAGTTGGTTAACTTCATTTATCAAATAGATACAGTCAAACCAAAATTTATTCAGACACAGTTTATTCGCTATAGTTTAGAAAATGGTAATAAAATATGACAAGAACTCAGAGTTACACTGTGTGAGAACAAATTCATCTTGATAATATTAGATAATTTTGATAGAAAGGATTACAATCAACCAAAATAATTCAGACAGCTGTTAGTATGACAGTATTTACACAACTAGCAATACTTAGTCGGGCAACCCTTAGCCTGCAGTTCTCTCCCTCCGAGCGGACAGGAGAAATGCAATTCCCCGTCTTACAATGAGTTGTTAGACGTTGTGACGCGCGCGGTGGGCAAGTTGGGATTAGACTGGGACTGTGAGCCAATGCAAGACCAGGCCCAATCTAAATTGAATGACCGGTTTTTGACTAGTCGTACTCCATTTCAGCCCCGTAGGCCTCTTCCCTTCTTTCAGGACCTCCACCAAGAGGTTTCGAGTAGGGATGCACCGATACCACTTTTTCCTATGCTGTATGGTATCGGCGTTTGGTATTGGGGCATTTTAAAGAGTACGAGTACGAGTACAGGAGCTCAGTATCAAGCCCGATACCGATACCAGTATCGGTATCGGTGCATCCCTAGTTTCGAGGTCTTGGAAGCAGCCTTTTTCGGCGCGTATTACAAACGCCGCTGCCGCTGATTTTGCCACCGTGTCTAAAATGGCGGATCACGGTTACGGGGCAATGCAGGCCGTCGAAGAGACTCTCGCCACACACCTTGCGCCTAATTCAGCTCCATCTTGGAAGTTGCGCCCTACGTTGCCGTCCAAGCCATGTAGGATCACTTCCAGTTTAATCGGGAAATCTTACATGGCCGCTGGGCAGGCTGCGGCCACGCTACATTCCATGGGTGTGCTTCAAGCCTATCAGGCAGAGCTTCTCAAGGAGCTGGATGAAGGGGAAGGCCTCACTCCTGAGGCTGTCAAGGAGCTCAGGAGAGCTGCAGATTTGACGTTTAGAGCTACCAAACATACAGCTTGAGCAGTGGGTAGGTCCATGGCAGGTATGGTGTCAGTTGAGCGCCACCTTTGGCTCACTCTCACAGACATCAAAGAAAAGGACAAAACTTTTCTCTTGGACGCTCCCATTTCTAAAGACGGCCTATTTGGAGATTCAGTCACCACCGTGGTGGATAAGTTTCGGGCAGCAAAACAGCAGTCTGCCGCTTTTCGCCAGCTCATTCCGCATAGGCCCAGGGAGGCAGAGCGTTAACCACCAATGGTCCGTTCACACTCATGCTCTCTACACCATCATCGGGAGGTTCAGCGTAGTGTACCATCACCTATGGCACCCCCTCGGAAGGATTGGGGTCCTAGGTCTTGTCCACCGGTTCGCTCGCACCAACGCAAGCGGATAGACCTGAGTTCGACAGCCATGGCCTCTCGTTTTCAGGCTCCTAGTAGCAGTTCATGATTCCCTCGCTCGTCTTCGGAGGCCAGGCCCTCCTTTGGAGAGTTTGGTCAGACCGCACAAGCGTATCTGCCTCTCTCAATGTGGCCTCCCGGTTCAGATCTTGATCGTCCCACCGCTTACTGCGCCTCGGGCGGTTTTAGATCGAGTCTTCGTGGCGAGCACCTCCTCACACACTCTGCGCGTCCCAGCCTTCAGAGCTTGAGAAAAAGCCCAAGGGTCATGCGAGCATGGCCCGTTTATGACGGCCTTCAAAGCCCCCACCCTTGGGGTGTTGGGCAGGCCCGACAGGGCTCTTGGATGCCATCCTGTTATAGAAGTTCCCGCCACTTAGTTGCTTCGGGGCCCTATGCGGGAAACTCAGGCGAGATTTTTATCAACCCCGCATTTCTTGCATAATGCATTAGCATTTCTTTCCATGCTACCTGTTCTCGCGGACGCCAGCGGCTTTCCGCAGTCAGATATCTTGACACCTGTAGTTCGACCACCGCCAAACATAGAGCGTCTAAAACCTCTAGCAGATTTTTGGGCCGCGTTGAAACGCTAGCCCGACGTCTCGGAATGGGTACTACTCACCATTCGACACGGTTACACCATACAATTTCGGAAAGGGCCACCCCCTTTCAGCGGGATTCTTCCCACGACAGTACGTCCTGGGCAGGCTGCGGTGTTACGCCAGGAAATCGTGTCACTCCTAGAGAAAGGGGCTATAGAAGAATTATCCCCCACTCAGATGGAGTCGGGTTTTTACAGCCGGTATTTTGCTGTGCCCAAAAAAGATGGTGGTTTACGTCCGATTCTCAGAGTGAGCAAGTTCAAGATGCTAACAGTAAAGTCCATTTTGTCTCAGATCCAACACCGAGATTGGTTTGTGACCATCGATCTAAAGGATGCATACTTTCACATCCAGATCGTCAAGAGACACAGGAAGTTCCTCAGGTTCGCTTTCGAGGGCAAAGCTTACCAGTATTGTGTTCTTCCGTTTGGACTGGCTCTGGCCCCTCGAACATTTACAAAGTGTATGGACGCAGCTCTGGCCCCATTACGGCTCCAGGGCATCCGAATTTTGAACTACTTGGACGATTGGCTAATATTAGCTCAATCCCAGGATCAGGCACGGATACATCGAGATTTAGTGCTCGATCATCTACGGAGCCTAGGACTACGGACAAACCCACAAAAGAGTGTTCTGCTGCCACGCCAGCGAACAACGTTCTTGGGGGTAGACATGGATTCTTGCACGATGCGGGCACGTCTGTCTCCCGCACGTGTGCAGTCATTGCAAACCTGTCTAAGTCAGTTCAAGACAGGGTGCCTAGTCCATGTAGGCTTGTGTCTCAGACTGTTGGGTCTGATGGCGGCAGCGTCCCCTGTAGTTCAGCTGGGCCTGCTCCACATGCGACCGTTTCAGTGGTGGACTAAGAGCCAGAACATTTCACCTTATTGTCATCCGCTTCGCAGAATTACGGTGACACGCAGAGGTTTTCGTGCTCTAAAGCCGTGGAAAAGACCCCAGTTCCTTCAGAAAGGAGTCCAACTGGGGGCATGTCTTTGTCGCAAAACTATCACGACGGACACGTCCCTGACGGGCTGGGGAGCGGTCCATCAAGGACGTCCAGTCCGGGGAGTTTGGTCAGAGGAACATCGGAGCTGGCACATAAATCGTTTGGAACTACTGGCAGTCTTCCTGGCTCTCAGAAAGTTTTTACCGCAATTGACGGACTGTCATGTGTTAGTCAGGACGGATAACATGACTAGTTTCTTACCTGAATCGTCAAGGAGGATTACATTCTCGCCCCCTGTACAGGCTGGCGAGGAGTGTTCTTCTTTGGGCTCAAACCAAATTCCTGTCAATCAGAGCAGTCCATGTCCCGGGTCACCTGAACTCAGGAGCAGACTTGCTCTCGAGACAGAAGCTGGAGGACGGGGAATGGAGACTTCACCCTCAAGTGGTGGATCTCATATGGCAGAGGTTTGAACGAGCGGAAGTGGATCTGTTTGCTTCGAGCACGACTACGCACTGCCCGCTCTGGTTTTCCCTGTCTCCTCTAGGTCTGGATGCTCTGGCCCACGAATGGCCCAGAACCAGTCTGTATGCTTTTCCCCCGATCTGGCTGCTCCCAGTAGTTCTGCTCAGAGTGCGATCGGACCGGGTGGAGCACCTGCTGTTAGTGGCCCTATGGTGGCCCACCCAGTCGTGGTTTTCGGACCTGGTCAGTCTGTCGGTCGGCCCTCCTTGGGAGATTCCCCTCAGACACGATCTGTTGACACAAGTTCGGGGCACGATTTGGCACCCTCGACCGGATTTATCGACAGGTGTGGCCCCTGAGCGGAATGCGTTAATGTGTTCTGGTCTCTCGGCTGAGACTACCGACACTATTATTAATTCTAGAGCTCCCTCCACAAGACGCTTATATGCTCTGTAGTCATTAAGTCCTGTGATTTTTGGCTCTCCCAGATACAGGTGAGTTCAGGCTCTGAAATTAACCTGTGAGTTCACAGCTGACTGTATTTGGCTCTTTATTTAAGGGTTAATTCTAGTTTTGGAGCTGTTTCAGAAGTTTTTAGAGATGTTTAATATGTTGGTTTTGGTTTTGCTGACTCTAACAACGCCAAGAAAGACAGCGCACAACAGCTTTTGCGATTTCATAATCGCACTAAACCTAATTATTTAATCACGATTTAATCACAATCCGATTTCGATTCATTGTGCAGCCTTATTTTAAATGATACCACAGTCACAGTTTTTGACCCCTTTTTTCTGACAGTGCATATACTGCAACACATATCATTAAAAAACACTACAGTAACCTTACAGTAAGTCACACCCTGCAGAAAAACCTGTTTCTCAAGAATATAATCAGGAGGATATATAAACCCTCCCATAAGGAGGAAATGAACTGTTGAGCTGCAGTGTGTATCGTCTCTCTCTTTCTGTGTGTTATAGAGTGAAATGGCAGAAGCCAATATTTCAGTGGATCAGAACCAGTTGAAATGTTCAGTGTGTCTGGATCTGCTGAAGGATCCAATGATGATTCCCTGTGGACACAATTACTGTAAGAGATGCATCACAGACGTCTGGGATCAAGACGATCAGAAGGGAATCTACAGATGTCCTTTATGCAAACAGTCCTTCACACCAAGACCAGTTTTATGCAAAAACGTGATGATTGCTGAAATGGTGGAGAAACTGAAGAAGACGAGGCTCCAAGCTACTGCTTCTGCTACTCCTGCTGATCCTCCTGCTTCTGTTCACGCTGGATCTGAAGATGTTCAGTGTGACTCCTGCACTGGAATTAAACAGAAAGCAGTGAAATCTTGTCTGGGGTGTCGAATCTCTTACTGTCAAACTCACCTTGAACAGCATGAGAATCTCTTCAGAGGCAAAGGACACAACCTGATGGACGCCACTGGACGACTGCAGGAACTGATCTGCCTTCAACATGATAAAATGCTGGAAATTTACTGCCGTACCGACCAGAGCTGTATCTGTATGATGTGTTTGGTGGATGAACACAAAAATCATGACACTGTTTCAACTGCAGCAGCGAGAACAGAGAAACAGGTAAGTTTCCCAGGCAATTGAAATCCATATGATCATATTCAAGGGCACTTGATTAAAAAAACAGATTGACTAATGCAGTTCCTGAGCTATCAGCAGAAACATAAATTAGCTCACTTTAGTGCCATCTATCAGCTGGGTGTCTGTGTACTTGCCTGAGTAGTGGGAGATATTGGGGATCATCTCAAAAAGTTTGGGGTCTTTGAGCTTTATTGTCTTTACAGTGAAATAGAAGAAAGAATAAGAAACACATTAGTGCTGTTAGACTGGCTAGGACATGAACTCAGATAAATATGGAGTCTGGTGATTTACTGTATCCTGAGGAAAACCTGAAACTCAAGTTTATGTGTTTCATGCAGAGACATTTGGGGGAGACACAGATACAACTTAACCAGAAAATCCAGAAGAAAGAGGAAGAGATTCAGGAGCTGAGGGAGGCTGTGACGTCTTATAAGGTGAGATTTGAAAAGAGCAAGAGTCATCCCTGTTGAAAAAAAAAAACAGCATATGCTGGTTAGGTATGTTTTGAAGCATGGCTGCTGGCTTGACCTGGTTTAAGCTGGTCCTTAGTTGGTCCTGAGCAGAAGCTAGTTGCTTAGGACCAGCCCATGACCAGCTAAGGACCAGCTTAAACCAGGTCAAGCCAGCAGCCATGCTTCAAAACATACCTAACCAGCATACAGTATGCTGTTTTTTTCAACAGGGTTTTTTAAAAAAGAGTCATAATTTATTCCTTCTGATGATTGAAACATCAAAAAAGGCCCAGTGCTAGGTACGGTGCAGGGTTCCCCCTCGGTCTGTTCACAGCTGGGCAAATTATGAAAAAAGTAAAACCCTTTTTAACATTTTAACTCGCTTTCCAATGTCCAATACCACAAGACATGGTAAAATATAATATACAATTTTTCAATCATTAGTCTTCCAGCAGTTTTTGGTCAACAGCCTGGTTCCAGACTGAAAGACAAAGAACAGTAAGAACAATTAAAATTCAAAATTTGGATGAGCTAAATTAATGCTTTCTAAAATTCAATTCAAGTTTATTTGTATAGCGCTTTTTACGATACAAATCGTTACAAAGCAACTTTACAGAAAATTAAGTTTCTACAATATTTAGTAGTAGCTTATCAGTGGTGACTGTCAGTTTATGTACATATGGCAGAAATGCCGGCATATGTACATACTAAAAGTAATGCCGTCTAGAAAAACTCTTAACACAGCTGAAATTATTTTCCAATGTGTGGTTTGCTAAAGCATGATGTAGTTTATTCAAGCTTAAGCAAATATATGAAAAATACATCAATGATTCTCTAAATATTGAAAATTTAAAGCACTGACAGTCACACATGTTGCATGACTGAACCAGATTTTATTATTATTATACAGTAAATGAATAACAATTACAAGTACCAAGATAAAATAAGAACAATAGATAATTAGGGTTACGTACATTCATTCAAAGCATACTATGTTAGCTTATAAGAATCACACCATAAAAGAGTCTTACATACAACAAATTTATTAGAATTTTATTAGAAAATTTACATTTATGAATGTAAAATTTGGCAAGAAATAGCATCAAATTAATAATAAATTTAAAGTAAGAAGGGTGTAAATTCAAAGAGAAACCAAAAAACACATAAGGTTATACAGAAGTTTGAATACAGATATTTTTTAAACAAAATTACAAAAGTCAACCCAGAATACTTTATGCTGCACAGTCCCAAAATAAATTAAAGCTGCAAGCAGCGTTAAAGGGCTCTTGCACACAGAGACACCTCCACCCGTGGCTTTAGAAAAACAGTGAATGGTGGGCAATATGCCCATATATAAATATTGGAGGAATATGTCAACGTCATTTATATGTGCAAAACCTCCTGCTGCCAGCTGGTGGCGCTACGACCGTAATTGAATGTTGGCATGTAGATGTCTTCAGGCCAGGACTTTCATCAAACATGTGAAGTTTGGGCCATTGTAGCAACTCATAATGTAATAACTGCACATAATGTAAAAACTACACATAATGTAATAAGTATTACATTATTATTGTAATAAAATGTTCATAATGTAATAATCTTCTCAAAACGTAATACAATATTGAGTTCATAATATAATAACAATTATTACATTATGAGAAGTTTATTGCATTATAAACTCAGTGTATAATAAGTGTAGGTATAAGAAGACTTGTTAAACATAATTCTATTAATCAGCTACAGTAATAGTATTATAGTGAAGAATATACACACAAACAAATTAATTCTAAAAGGAAATATATATTTATTTTTAGAATTAATTTGTACATGCATGGATCAAGCAAAGCAAGTATGTTCACGTCTGAGATTCATTTGAACACACTGTAAAAAAATTCAAGCCGTTTCAACTAATTATTATTTAGTAACAAGTTCCACAGAAATTTTACGTTCAGTCAATTTCTGTCTTCAAAGTGTTGCCTGAATTGTTATTTTTTTTAGTTGGCTCAACCTTTACTGAAATAGTTTTATAGTCCATTCAACTAAAATTATTTAATTGGGGTAACATTTAGAAAACTACAGCAAATTGTGTCAATTAAAATTTAACCATTCACTCCATGTGTTTCATATGTTACCTCAAATAAGATTTATTATTTGGGCATGCTAAGAAATTGCTGTATAACTAGTTATTATATTTTATATTGAGTTTAAGAAAATTATTACCTGGTGTCTATCAATCACTAAAACACACACATTACAACACATAATAACCTTTATTTAATAACAATCTGCATTTATAACATTTGTCATACAGACTAAACATGCAGGCTTAAAGGGATAGTTCACCCAAAAATGAAAATTTGCTGTTAATTGACTCACCCTCAAGCCATCCAAGATGTAGTTAACTTTTTTTCTTCAATTGAACAGTAAAGGAAATTTTTAGGTGAAAACATGGTCTTTGAAAACATGGCAATTCATAAACTGCACGTCTCTGGTTGCTGGCTTTTGAGAGTCAAATAACAGACAAGACCAAATTACCAAAGGCCCCTGAGGACACATTGAGTTCTTTTCAACATTAGCATAGCTAATTTTGACAGGATTTGAAAATAACTGTTCATTCAATGTTTTTCAAATATATTTGTGTAGACTTAATATAATATGTCCTCTCAACTTAAATATTTTTGCCCTTCCAACATTTTGTTAATTGGATTTTTTACAGTGCGCTTATGTAAAATAACTAAACAATAGCTGAACTTTAGTGAGGGGACGTTGTTCCTCTTAGCATCATGAAAAAAAAAACTTTTATTAAAATTCTGAATGCATTACTGATAGCCTAGAATGCATGCAAAGAGTGCTTCCTTTATCATTTCAGATGCACTGAGCCTGTCACTCATTTCAGTTCGGTTCAATGGATGTGTCTGTGATTGGCTACACTGCTCAACACTGCAAACGTTGTAAACAGAAACATCTGATGCTCTCCAGAGTGCAAATGCAAATAAGCACCGAAGAGTTTGCCAAATATGTTATTACAGTTTTAACTAAGGGTGCTCTTGTACACTGCTCAACGCTGCAAACATTGTAAATAGAAACGTCTGATGCTTTCCAGAGCACAAATACAAATATGCACAGAAGAGTTTGCCAAACATGTTATTATTACAGTTTCGTCTAAGGGTGCTGTTGTTGTTTTTTTTACTGGGCGTTACACAATAAACTGCTTTCTCTATGGATTTAATATGGAATGTTACTTAAAGGCAGGGTATGTGATTTTTCAAAAACACTTTAGAAAACTGATTCGGGCCGAATCGCAAAACAAACTTGTAGCCAATCAGCAATAAGGGGCGTGTCT
>NW_015625577.1:153217-156700 GCF_001515625.1 Sinocyclocheilus rhinocerous
AATATTGGTTTTGCTTTGTTTCACAGAACTAATCGTTGCCTGGGTTGCGTACGTATATGTGGGGCGGAGCTATCAAAATCGGGGCAAGACCCTTTTGGGGTAGGGGTGTGTTTGTTTTGGTGATTTCAAATATCAACATTGGCTACCAGAAATCACTTACTCTGCCTTTAAATACGGGAACAGTTGGCAATCCTACTTTGCATGTTTTAAACACATAGATTATGTTCTTACTTTGGCCATGCATTAAATGCACATCATTGAAAGAGCACAGTTTGCTGCTTTAACTTTTCAGGTAATGTCCGTGGTATGATGACAACGACAGTGGTTACATATAAAAATACATTTTTTTTGTTAAAACAAAATATTGATAGGAACAATTCAGTTGTGCCCCTACTAAATTCTGCATCCTTGAATTGAAGGCATTTTTTATGAACAAATTTGGAAAAAAAAACTAATACATTTTCCAAAGTAAGTTGTGGTCTGGGATAGATCGTGTTATCTGCCTTAGGCAATGGCAGCTTGGAGCACAAGTTAAATTAATATTTCTTCACTTTAATACAAGTTATAACATGAATGTACATCAGAGGATATAAAATAAAGTACAACTTATACAAGCTTTCGGATGATGTATAAATCTAAATGTAAAAAAAATTACACTTAAGAATGGTTTTGTGGCCCAGGGTCACATATGTACTCACATGTATTGTGTATTGTGTATGTACAGAGAAGAGATGATGCCAACCCCTCAGAGGACCTCAGATGATGCCAACCCTGAAACAACATACAGAACTACCACATTTTGCTATAAGTTTGATTGCATCATATAATAATTGCTGTTAATAGTGTTCATCGTCTGTTTGATTACGTCTTTAATTGATCTTTCCGTATACTTTGTTTGGTCTTCCAAAAGAGGACGGTATCGGGATAGCGGAATCCAGCCCGGGGTCATCACATCTGGTTGCCACTCATTCGTCGGATCCGCCGGGTGCGCCGTTCTCAACCCTGCTGCCTCAGCTCACTCTAGCCCGGCCTCAGCTCACACTAAGCCGGGGCTTCCGCTCACGCTAGGCCGCTGTGTTTTTCGTTGTGAAAGCGAAACTAATGTTCTTTTTAGCAGCATCATATGACCCCTTTAACTGACAGTCACCACTGATAAGCTACCACTAAATATTGTAGAAACTTAATTTTCTGTAAAGTTGCTTTGCAATGATTTGTATCGTGACAAGCGCTGTACAAATAAACTTGAATTGAAAAAAACTTGAATTGAATGTATTGCATGAATGCATTACACAACATAACCCCCAGAATAAACAGGAATTGTCATGAAAAGTCGTCATCTACCAAAAACAAAGTTGCCCCGCAATGAAATGTAATTTTCAGTTTTACATTTCTCCACGTCATAACTGTATATCTCCACGTCATACCATTCTGTTTTGGGGATTTCAGCCTTTAGTTCTTTTTTAAATCTCCCATTTCAGTTTTATATATAGTGTGAAGGAGGGACCACAACTCATCAAAACCCCATACAGGAAAGAAATTAGAAACTATTCTGGGTAATGTATGACTATAGGCCTCCATCATCAATTTAGTGAATGCACTTCTTGTTTCTTTCCAGTTTTGCTTAGCTGAAATGTCTAAACAAGCTTGATTTCTTAGTCTGAAGTTATCTCCTAAGTCCTGGAAGCTTCTCATTTCACCCAATGATATTGCACATTGCTGTTCTACTGCCATTGTATTGAATCTTTCCTTCCTGCCTAAAAGTTCTTATCATGAGTAGTATGCATAAATATTCTTTTCCCACTTCTCACTGTTTAACAAAATAGCAAAATTCCAACGAGAGTATCATTATTGGGTCCAGCTTTGTATCCATGAATGTATCCATGAAGTTCAGTCTCCCCTATAAATGAACGAGCTTGGAAATCATATTTGAGAGCAAGTGGGGCCTCCTGATGATTCTGGGGGCCCTATGCGACTTGTGTACAGGGAGGACTGGCACTGGCAGAGTGTTTAATAAAGTTAGTGTACACAGATATATCAGCATTACCCATCATTCTGTTAGGATTATAGGACAGAATTAAACAATCTTGAGCTGATTGTGATGTGTGTCCTATAACAGCGCTCTGCACAGACAGCAGTGGAGGACAGTGAGAGGATCTTTACTGAACTCATCCTCTCCATTGAGAAACGTCACTCTGAGGTGAAGCAGCTGATCAGAGATCAGGAAAGAGCTGCAGTAAATCGAGCTGAAATGAAACTGGAGCGACTGGAGCAGGAGATTGATGAGCTGAAAAGGAGAAACGCTGAGCTGAAGCAGCTTTCAGAAACACAGGATCATGTTCATTTCCTCCAGGTAACAGAGATCTTCTCAAACACAGGACTGAGGACTTCAACAGGGTTTTCTGATTACAGGGAGTTTGTGTTTTTGTGTCTGTAGAGTTTGTCGTCTGCCTCAGTCTCTCTCTCTGGATCTACAGACGGCTACAGTGTCAGTGCTCAGCTATCTTTTGATGATGTAATGAAGTCAGTCTCTCAACTCAGAGACAAACTGCAGCAGTTCTGCAGAGAGGAAATAGAAAAGATTACTGAAACAGGTGCATTTCTAGGGATTCGTTGATTCTCATTCATTAAATATGAATTGGCTATTAATTTCCTCTTTACATGAGAATTAAACTGCAGATGTGTTTTGGTGTCTGTAGTGAAAACCGTCCAGGTCATTCACGCTCCTGAATATGAGACCAGAGAGGATTTCCTACAATGTGAGTTACTCTAAAACACACACAAACACTGACAATCATTGAGAGATATGCACAATTAAACATGATGATCTTACTAAGGGGTTGTTCCAGAATCATAGCAACTGGACACATTACAAGTCATTCTAATCGTGTTGAAGCAGTCGGTACACAGCACGACTGAACTGCCTGGTGAGCCGGTCAATCGCACGAGCCTTCACGTTAAACATAAAGTCACAGGAAGAGATTCAAGCTTTTATTATTGCTGCTAGTGTAACGGAGGCTAGCAAGGGCATAGGTTTGATTTTGACATTGGTGGGGACATGACAGTGACATACCAATAAAATAACATAAATATCATTAATAATATAATAAAATATAATAAATTAAAAAAATATATAACTGTTCGTTATATAATATCATATTGGGCCTTTTGAACCTTAGATTTTGATCATGTATTAGTGTAACCTTTGTGATTAAATTAATTAAATTAATTAAATTAATCTTTGCAAGATTAATCTTTAATGAACTGAAAAGAACACGTCACACCTCTGTTCATCAATTTGCACTGGCTACCAGTAGCTGCTCGCATTAAATTCAAGGCATTAATGTTTGCCTACAAAACCACCACTGGCTCTGCACCCATTTACCTAAATTCATTACTTCAGAGTTATGTGCCTCTAGAAGCTTGCGTTCTGCAAGTGAACGGCGTATTATTGTGCCATCCCAAAGAGGCACAAAATCACTTTCA
>NW_015625577.1:159057-159992 GCF_001515625.1 Sinocyclocheilus rhinocerous
TGCTCCTCACCCTCCTGGATCTGTGACAGGACGGCTCCCAGTCCTGTGTCGGAGGCATCCGTCTGCAGCAGGAAGGGGCAGCTAAAGTCCGGGGCTCTGAGAACTGGCTCCGAGGTGAGGGCCCCCTTCACCCTCTGGAAGGCCTCTTCTGCTGCTGGTGTCCACTGTATCTTCTCCAGCTGCCCCTTCCTGGTCAAGTCTGTCAGGGAGGCGGCTAAAGAAAAGAAGTTGGGGATGAAGCAGCGATAATATCCCGAAAACCCTAAAAAGGCTCGTACCTAGGTCTTGGTCTCGGGTCTCGGGGCGGAGCGTACCGCCTCCACCTTCTTCTCCTGCGGCCGAATGAGACCCCGTCCAACTTGGAAACCCAGGTACTTCACCTCGGAGAGTGCAAGGTGGCATTTGCGAGGGTTGGCGGTGAGTCCAGCCCTCCGGAGCTCCGAGAGCACCCTCCGTCCAGGTGGTCTTCCCATGCCTCGGTGTGGATCACGACGTCGTCCAGATAGGCTGCAGCGTAGGACTGATGGGGCCGCAACAGGATGTCCATCATCCACTGGAACGTGGCGGGTGCCCCGTGGAGGCCAAAGGGAAGGGTCCGGTACTGCCAGTGGCCACTAGGGGTAGAAAAAGCAGTCTTAGGTTTAGCATTCTCAGAGAGGGGTACCTGCCAGTAGCCTTTGGTGAGGTCCAACGTTGAGATATACCGGCCCCTTCCCAGCCGGTCCAACAGCTCATCCACCCGAGGCATGGGGTATTCGTCGAACTCGGAGACCTCGTTGAGGCGGCAGAAGTCATTGCAGAAACGGAGGGTGCCGTCTGGTTTCGGGACCATCACGATTGGGCTGGACCACGGGCTGCGTGATGGTTCTATCACCCCCAACTTCAGCATTTGTTGTATTTCCTCCTCAATAGCTCGCCGACGAGCCTCAGGGACG
>NW_015625577.1:160258-203151 GCF_001515625.1 Sinocyclocheilus rhinocerous
CGGGGTTGCCGGCCAAAGAGGAGCTCGAAGGGGGTGAAGCCAGTTGAGGCCTGAGGAACTTTGCGGATCCCAAAGAGGACGTAGGGGATCATAAGGTCCCAGTCGCGTTTGTCCTCCGCCACCACTCGTCTCAACATCTGCTTCAGAAAGCGTTCGACCAGTCCGTCGGTCTGGGGATGGTAGACTGTGGTCCTCAACTGCTTCGCCCGCAACAGCCTGCAGAGGTCAGCCATTAGTCGGGACTTAAAGGTACACTGATCGGTCAGGATCTCCGCTGGGATGCCGACTCGGCTGGAGAGCCCTCGATGATGGGCAGCGGGGTCCTTTCTTGGGCCTCCGTCTTCGGCGGCCCTCTCTTGGGCTGGCAGGCTGCGTAGCCGTGGCCAGCAGGCGGTCAAACCCGGGCCAGTCTCTCCCGATCAGCACGGGGACAGGAAGATTCATGGGGCGAGAATATGAGACTGTACCAGAGTGAGTAAACGGCTTTCCATTAACTTTCACGTCCACTTCTGGAGCTCCAACCGGCAGGTCGCGGTGCACAATGCAGCCTGCCAGCCAGGTCCGTGTGGGAAGCGCGGGGGCCTCCGTCGGCATGGGCTCATCCCGCAAAGAGGGAGCCGCCATCCTGCTCACTGGTCGCTGGGTGCCCTCCGGCGCGCGTCGCTCCTGGTGTCTATCACCACGCGTTCCTCCACCTGACTAGCTGATGGAGCCCCCTCCAGCAGCCAGTGCTGCGCGAGTCGCGTGAGTTCGGCGGCCTGGGCACGGGCCGGGTAAATGTAAATGTAAATGTAACTGGTTACTCATGATGCCATGCTCGATGTATGGCCGGCCACACCAGTTGAAGTACTTGACTCTGCGTTGTGTGACTTTGTGGAACCAGACACGGGACAGCAGGCAATGGTTCACTGGAAGCATTTAATCTCTGATACACACAGAACAAATAAGCAGCCTCTCAGATGAAATTGCCCTTATTGTTGTCTATAAAATAAACATGTTGTACACTTAATCACATGTGCTCTCACTTCCACATATTTAAGTAAAAGACAGAAATATAACTCAAAAAGAGTAAAAACTACAAAAATAATCACACAGGTTATGAGAGTGGCAAATAAAGATATAAAAACAGTAATTAAGGTAAAGATTAAATAAGATTATCAGGAAATCAAAAGAAACCCACCTCTCCCGTGAGGCTATGATACAGAAAGGGAAGAGGAGGAGACAGAACAGGAAGTTAAGGCAGCTTGTGATCACTTGGGATCAACACCCAGGCTGAATCCGAAATCACCGCCTATACCCTTGCTCACTATTCCCTACATTAGGCTACTAATTCAGTTAACTGGAAGGAGTGAATGAAAACGAGTGAGTGAATTCGGACACTCAGTGCACTGGAAGGACTGCTGCTTTTGCATAGTTTGTGCTTGCTGTTTAATAATCATTTGAAACTGGCAAACTGTCAACTCCAGTAACTTAGTAAGATTAAAGGATTTATCTTGAACTCTGTCACGGAAGTGATGTATAAACCCTAGTTAAAAATTTTATAATCAATTTACATTGAATTTATACCTGTATCGTATTACGCTGTACTCTGTGGACGAGTGCTTTATAAAATGAATGGATGGATGATTCAGCTGCAGGCGCCATCTTCTGGTGAGATGCGGCAATTCATTCAGCACACAACTCTCACAGTGCATTATGGCCGTTGAGCGTGCACCAGTTGTACACTCGTTTTTTCTGTGCCTTGTGGGATTGAATGAGTGCCCTCGAGAACGTCCACTATGGTTTCGGACACCACTAAAAATGGCTGTCCCCTCAAATAGTGCCCTATTTAAGGGTATAGGGGGAGATTTCGGATATAGCCCCAGTGTCGACACATTTTTCGAGTTTTCGACACACTAGTGCTTCGAAACAGTGTAACTGAATGCATTGCTTGAAATGAGGTCACGTGACCTGTGGAAATGAAGCTTCGTGACCTCACTGACACCTCACGCCGGGTGTCAAATACAAGGCGCGTCAATTGCGCTGTCCCATACCTGCTATCCATTTAGTGCAATGTTATAATTATATCGGTCATTTTGCCTATACATATATGTAGTTTTTTTACATTGTGTATCATTGTTAATTAAAGTACTACTACTAAAAACAATGACGTGTAAATGTTCGGTTTCTGAATGAAAATTAAAAAACCTTTTGCGGGCCCAACCATTGTTCCCAAAAAATAATAAAAGTCCTTCCTCAACCACAAACATTTTTGCTGCTTTTAAACGCCGTCCTCAGTTGTCAACAGCTCACATTGGTTAGAAAAATATATTTGTATTTGTGCGTTTATTTTTTTTAACAATGTGCATGTTTGTGTTCTTTTGTAAGGAAGACACAAAAAATGGTGCAATGAAAAATTACGTAAGCCTAATTTATTGGTGTATTAAACATTCTGTTTAGAAGGTGAAAAGACACAAGTTTGATGCAAGTAAAAATGAAGAAAAAGTCTTCATTGTCATTGTGCAAAATACAAATTAATTTTGGAAACTCTATCGCTGCACACATATGCGCCGCCTTGCTAATGACATATACCGATCAGGCATAACATTATGACCACTGACAGGTGAAGTGAATAACACTGATTATCTATTCATCACGGCACCTGTTAGTGGGTGGGATATATTAGGCAGCAAGTGAACATTATGTCCTCAAAGTTGATGTGTTGAAAGCAGGAAAAATGGGCACGCGTAAGGATTTAAACGAGTTTGACAACAGCCAAATTATAATGGCTAGACGACTGGGTCAGAGCATCTCCAAAACTGCAGCTCTTGTGGGGTGTTCCCGGTCGGCAGTGGTCAGTATTTATCAAAAGAGCTCCAAGGAAGGAACAGTCGTGAACCAGCGACAGGGTCATGGGTGGCCGAGGCTCATTGATGCACGTGGGGAGAGAAGGCTGGCCCGTGTGGCCCGATCCAACAGAGAGCTACTGTAGCTCAAATTGCTCAAAGAAGTTAATGCTGGTTTTGATGGGAAGGTGTCAGAATACACAGTGCGTCACATTTTTTTGCGTATGGGGCTGCATAGCCACAGACCAGTCAGGGTGCCCATGCTGACCCCTGTCCACCACCGAAAGCACCAACAGTGGGCACGTAAGCATCAGAACTGGACCACGGAGCAATTGAAGAAGATGGCCTGGTCTGATGAATCACGTTTTCTTTTACATCACGTGGATGGCCGGGTGCGTGTGCATCACTTTCCTGGGGAACACATGGCACCAGGATGCACTATGGGAAGAAGGCAAGCCAGTGGAGGTAGTGTGATGCTTTGGGCAATGTTTGGGCAACTCTACCTCTCATTCCATCCTGATGATCCGACGATAGCTGCTCGCATCTCAGCTTGTCTAACAAACATTTATTGCTGGATGAAGGACCATCACCTTCAACTCAACCTTGCCACTATTGCAATGCTCTCTTGGCAGGTCTTCCAGCCAGTTCTATCAATCATTTACATTTAATCCAGAACGCGGCAGCATGATTAATCTTTAATGAAAATAATCTTTATCATTAAGAATTTTAATGAAATAAAAGAAGCCGAAAAGAATGCACGTCACACCTCTGTTTATCCATTTGCACTGGCTACCAATAGCTGCTCACATAAAATTCAAGGCATTAATGTTTGCCTACAAAACCACCACTGGCTCTGCACCCCTTTACCTAAATTCATTACTTCAGACTTATGTGCCCTCTAGAAGCTTGCGTTCTGCAAGTGAACGTCGCTTTATTGTGCCATCCCAAAGAAGCACAAAATCACTTTCACTGACTTTTAAATGAAATGTTCCCCCCTGGTGGAATGACCTGCCCAACTCAATCCGAGCAGCTGAGTCCTTAGCCATCTTCAAGAATCAGCATGGGGAAGTCGTGGCCTAATGGTTAGAGAGTCTTACTTGTAACCCAAAGGTTGCGGGTTCGAGTCTCGTACCGGCAGGGATTGTAGGTGGGGGGAGTGAATGTACAGCGCTCTCTCCCACCTTAAATACCACGACTGAGCTGCCCTTGAGCAAGGCACCGAACCCCTAACTGCTCCCCGGGCACCGCAGCATAAATGACTGCCCACTGCTCCGGGTGTGTGTTCACGGTGTGTGTGTGTTCACTGCTGTGTGTGTGCACTTTGGATGGGTAAATGCAGAGCACTAATTCCTAGTATGGGTCACCATACTTAGCCACACGTCACGTCACTATTCACTAAAAACACATATCTTCCATCTTTATTTGACCCTCTAGCACTCTCTATTCTAATTCTATTCTTTAAAAAAAACTTGCCCCTTTTAGACGTGCACTCTATTCATTTACTAACTGCCTGTTTTCTTTAAAAAAACACTAGCTTCTCTAATCTTTTTGTATTTGATTTCTAAGTTTTTCTTTGAACAGTTTTCTTTGTATTTATTATACAATTAACAAAAGCAAAAAAAGGCCTTGAACACTAGCTTGCTCTATTTTTTCTATTCTATATGTTTTGATTTTATTTATGATATAATTTAAAGAAAAACCTTGCTACGTGTACTGCGTTACGCTAATTGAGATTTGTTATAGCACTTGCATATTATTGCTTTCTTGTTGATTTTGATTGCTTCCATTGTCCTCATTTATAAGTCGCTTTGGATAAAAGCGTCTGCTAAATGTCTAAATGTAAATGTAACTGAGCTGCCCTTGAGCAAGGCACCGAACCCCTAACTGCTCCCCGGGCACCGCAGCATAAATGACTGCCCACTGCTCCGGGTGTGTGTTCACGGTGTGTGTGTGTTCACTGCTGTGTGTGTGCACTTTGGATGGGTAAATGCAGAGCACTAATTCCTAGTATGGGTCACCATACTTAGCCACACGTCACGTCACTATTCACTAAAAACACATATCTTCCATCTTTATTTGACCCTCTAGCACTCTCTATTCTAATTCTATTCTTTAAAAAAAACTTGCCCCTTTTAGACGTGCACTCTATTCATTTACTAACTGCCTGTTTTCTTTAAAAAAACACTAGCTTCTCTAATCTTTTTGTATTTGATTTCTAAGTTTTTCTTTGAACAGTTTTCTTTGTATTTATTATACAATTAACAAAAGCAAAAAAAGGCCTTGAACACTAGCTTGCTCTATTTTTTCTATTCTATATGTTTTGATTTTATTTATGATATAATTTAAAGAAAAACCTTGCTACGTGTACTGCGTTACGCTAATTGAGATTTGTTATAGCACTTGCATATTATTGCTTTCTTGTTGATTTTGATTGCTTCCATTGTCCTCATTTATAAGTCGCTTTGGATAAAAGCGTGTGCTAAATTACTAAATGTAATTTGCAGGGTTTGTTTTGTTTGTTTTATGCTGGTAAGAGTTGTGTGGGTGAACCTCACTGATCTCAAGAGGCGCACTAGCATCCTTGTTAACATGCTCACCTCCCAAGCCGGAAACTCTGGTTTGAAACCTGCCTGTTAAGTAGATTTGGAGGGATTAGGGGCTGTTTACATGTTGCATGGAAAAATGCGTTCTTCTTTCTAAGGCAACATTTACACTAGTGTGTTTTCGTTTTAAAACACATAACTTTTGCTAGTTACAGCTGTCATTTACATTAGTTTTAGACCCCGTTTTAGTTTGAAAACTCCGGGGTTGCGTTTCAGTGTAAATGGCCCAATACAGAGACTTTTGAAAACGATGGTGTGGCTGCCCACATTCGCTCTGCGTATCCTGCTTATCCATGCTCATTGTTGTACCTGCATGAATGGTCATGCGACATGCGTTTTCGTTTGTGTAGTGCGGACAGAGATAGTTTCTGAAGCGCAGTGAAAACGCCAGTGTAGACGAGGATTGTTTTCATTTTAAAACACCGTTTTAAAACGGGCCTAACACTTGCACTCCCGTGGTGTCTGCTGTTGCTAAGCAACCATGAGCTGCGCTCTCCATGACAACACAGAAGTTACAGCAAAGGATAAATTCGTTATGGAAAGGGTGAAACTGACTGGATGGTTTTTATCACATGATCTGGGGTGCGCTTCTGGCATTCTGAAAAGTTTAAATGTTTTCAACCTGCTGCGGCGCAGAAGCGCCTGGAGAAGAGGAGCAGTTATATTATATCTATTCAACACTTTGAATATGATAGAGTGTGTATGTCAGTGTATGTGCACACAATAGGGCTGCCAAACTTTGGGTTTCCAATTTGGGATGAATTGAAGGAATTCCAAATCAGCTGTCTAGAACTGATAAATGCAAATACGCCTAAGTGTAGTGGTTTTCTCAAATGTTTATTGTTAATGCTTTCTGGAATACCCCCTAAATGAGTGACGCATTAAAAGGTTCTCCTAAATCTTTATCTTACTAAAACATTCAACTAATTCATTATGTTAATGAAGAAAGACATACTTCATTAATTAAAAGCAGTTTATTATGTTTATTTTCATCAGATTTCCATCCATTCACTTTGGATCCAAACACGGTGAATTCATATCTCTACCTATCTGAGGGTAACACAGTGATCACTTCGTCCAGCTATTATTACAGTTATCCTGATCATCCAGACAGATTTGAAAATTGGATGGAGGCGTTGTATAGAGAGAGTGTGACTGAACGCCGTTACTGGGAGGTTGAGTGGAGTGGTGAGGTGTATATATCAGTGGCATATAACAGCATCATGAGGAAGGGAAGCAATAATGATAGTAGATTTGGATGTAATGATCAGTCCTGGAGATTATACTGCTGTAACTCCAGTTGCTCATTCTGGTACAATAACATGCATACTGATCTCCCTGTGGTGTCCAGCAGTAGAGTAGGAGTGTATGTGGATCACAGCGCAGGGATTTTGTCCTTTACCGTTTTAAAACGGGCCTAACACTTGCACTCCCGTGGTGTCTGCTGTTGCTAAGCAACCATGAGCTGCGCTCTCCATGACAACACAGAAGTTACAGCAAAGGATAAATTGATAGGCAGCACCGAAAATCACTTGCAGTAGCTCTGCTACTAGATTAATTTAAAGGGGTCATATGATGTGATTTCAATTTTTCCTTTCTCTTTGGAGTGTTACAAGCTCTTGGTGCATAAATATGTAAGTGTCTCAGACACAATGAGTCTCATCTACAGAGTCCAGACCACATTCACTCAGCCGCTCTATCCTGGGATTGGTTTAGGTAACAATGCAACAGCAAAACTGTGTCGTCTAACAATGTAAACAATATTGCCATATCACATGTATAAGCACCGTGTTACATCAGCTGATATAAAATCACTTCATTTCTAATTACTTAGTTGATATCTCAGATATTATAACAGTTTTGTCAAATTAATCATATAATATTTGAAATGTATGAGTAAGAAGTGATAAAAATTATTGATGTGTATGTGTTTTTGTTCTTTCTTTTTCTTTGATGAAACATTCGATTACATTTTTACCAGTGACTGTCAAAAGTAACTTTCATATCTGGTTTGTCATGTTGGGTTAATGAAAGGTATGTTTAAATAATGTTTTTTTACATTTTATGTGCTGGTTAGTGTAACAAAACACTGCAACACAGTTAGTGGATTTTTACCCAAATGTGCTTTGGATCTATTTCTGAATATATTATCTCCTATTACATGCAGTTCAAATGATTAATCAATGAATAAAGCAAAAGAAAACCAAGACAGAAGTGTTGTCTTTACTCGAGCTCAGATCTTCTGCTTCACCACCAGGAGGCACTATCAGCTATATATCACATACATCAAGCACAGCTGCTTTTCTTTTTCTATAGGTTTTTTTTGTTGTTGCCTGAACTATTCCTTTAAAGTTAAATAATTTGTGCTTCTACTGTATTCACCATTTGTTCAAAGAGACATGCATTTTAATGATTGTACAGAAATGCGATATGTAGTTTACTGTACTTTGTGGTCTTGTGAACAAAGATAGTTTTGTTCATAACCTTAGGAATAGCTGTAAAATGGTTATGTAAACATGAGCACTATAAGTCATTGGTCTTGATCCTGGAGGGCCACAATCATACAGAGTTTCCAACCCCAATTAAACATCTGAGCCAGCTAATCGAGGTCTTCAAGATTAGAAACACATCCAGGTAAGTATGTTTGAGGCAGGTTGGAGTTAAACTTTGCAGGATGTTGGCCCTGCATGAGCAGAATCGGACCCCGCTGCTACATCACAACGCACTGAATACTGTTCAGATCATTGCAAGGACAGATGCATCACTGAAATAAAGGCTTTGTATCTAAATTTAAAAGCTGTTGGAAACTTTCAGGGTTGGAGGGGAAAGGTCATGTAAGATTAAATCACTAAAGCTTGACAATACTGACTTTATTGTGTGTTTGCATGGTATACAGTTTAACAAATAGCAGTGCTGGCTTGTATTTACTGGATTTCACTTTCAATACAAGCATGGTTTACAGGAATGAGGGCAATTATTAGCTAGCATACATACACATGCACACTTTAAACACTTAAAGTGATTCAAAGTGATGTGTGGCCAAGTATGGTGTCCCATACTCAGAATTTGTGCTCTGCATTTCACCATAGACTGTATAAAAACATGGACGTAGTGTCTGTGACAGTAAATGCAATCCTTTATTCAACAGGTGGTGATTCATGAAGTCTTTCCATATAACCAGGAAACAAATAACATTTTGTTATGTTTTGTATTTACTTAAAATATTGTTTTTTCAACTTGACGAACTATGCATTTTTTTAACTTTAAAGTTTAGTCGGAATATTCATATGTTCATATGTTAGTTTAACCCAATTAGGCTTATTTTCGTCTAAAAAAAACTTTATGCGTGCTGACTTAAAATTCCATGATAACTTGACAATAAATGTCTTGAATTTACTAACTTAAGGTGATTCAAGTATTATTTTCCTAACAAATAATATGTTGTCACAAGTACATTTATGTCAAGTGGGGAATTTATTTTTATTTTTTGAAAATACTTAATATTATAAGTAAGTATAACTACAAATACAACAATAAGTAAATACAACCGAGTCAATGCCAAAAAAACAACAACAACTAAAATGTTAAAGTCGGTGAAAGAAAAAAAAAAGATTACAGATAAGTTTGGTAGGCCTATTGAAAACTTAAAGTTGAGTGGGCAATTTTTTTACACAGTAGCAGAACCAGTAGCAAAATTTTAACATTATTAGTTCATTTAAAATTAATTTTTTTAAACAACATTTAACAACTGTCCTCCCCCCACCAAAAAAAAGAGTTAATTTTGTAGTAGTCTAAGTACAGTATAAAGGTAAACTCCCTTAAAGGCTTTTTTTTCTGTTCCGTGCCTTTAACCATAAAATTAGTGGGTCAAATTGAGCCGCTAACGTCACAAACGTAATAGAAATTTGTTATGCACATTCCACAACACATCAGAGTGTCGAAACTTTGTATGCATGTCCAAGATCCTAAATGGGAAAAGTTACAAAATATCAAGTAAGTAAATAAATAAATGGTTTCCGACAACTCCAAAACTGAACATAATATGAGGGCTAAAAAACATAACAACCCTGCTTATCCTTAAAGCCTTTTAACAAGGATAACAAACCCCTATTACTCATAATGGAAGAAAAATTTATTTGACCAATGCTCTTGTGTTTAAGGCTAAAGTGCTCCTTGTCTTTTACGGTAAGTGGATCTCCTGCACAGGGCCAAATCAATATGCTCCTTGCTCAGCCAATCAATGGCCTTCTGGATTTAAGTTTAGCGTGCAAACCCCTTACGGAAAACAGCAATACTACTGACACACCTTTATCTGGCCTCCATGACCTTTACAAACATATCTAACATGATCTGCATGGTTATTTATTGACCAGATGTCCTTTATATTGGTCTTTGTATGAATTTTTCACATAGCTGATCAATTGGCAGCCAACATGACAACAACAGTCCTACACCTTTACTTATTTTTGGCATTCTGTCCTCTATCTGAGGGGATTTCTCTCAATTGTCCTTTTCCATTTCTGAATCAGAATACACACCTGGGATCAAGGAAACCTTGTGCAGCGTTGCAACTGCAGACCAAGTTGCCTTGTGTGAACCTGTCAGTAAGTGAAAATGTGCGACTGAATCCTGAAAAATGGCATCTGGAGAGTCTGTCACTGAAGGTGAGATTTTAAGATTTACTAATTAATGTTATTATTATTTTTTTCCCATATGGAAAATAGTGTTACAACCCTTCCTGTCAGGACATACGTGGTATATATATTTTTATATGTTGATGAAATGTGGATAATTGTTGATGTGTTATATATCAAATTAAAAATGATACATCAAATTAGGAGAAATTGCTGATTCAGAATATACCAGTTCTGTCACGCATGCACTTGATGGCAAATCAAATTTTAATAAAAGAAAAACATGAAATGTTATGGATTAATTTTTTAACCTTTTGTAGTATCTGCCAAAAACTAAATACTCTCAAAACCGAAACTGAACAGATATGCGCTGCATTTTATTTATTATCAGCTATTTCCGCAATATGAGATAAAGCAATGGTAATATAATTTAGTCACACTACTTTTAAAGGGGTCATGAACTGCCTTTTTAAAATTATTTTGTACTGTTCTCTGAGGTCCAATAATGTTATCAAGATTTTTACATCGAAAAACATAATAATTCAGAATAGGCTATTTTCTGTCCTGTTTTGACCCCGTCATCTGAACGCTCTGTTTGAATAGGTGTGGCGGATTGTAGACTCGGAAGTAAATGCCCACTGCTATGATTAGATAACAGTTGTATATGTTTGACAGCCTACAGCCTTCATAAATGGACACTGCTGTGATTTAGGTTAAAAACGCATAACTACTCAGTACATATCAAACGATCTGTAATAACAGACAGAGCAATAGTGACAACGTAATAAAAACAGTTACTCACACTTGTGTGGTTATTTAATTATCCAATATATTTTTGCACAGCATCGTCTTTTAGTTTCAATCTTTCTGAAAATCCTGCATCGAATTGTGCTTTGTTTGTAAACGAATCCGCGGTAAAATGAAGTGAACAAAGGACCAAGTTCTTACTGATATTGAACTTCATTAAAAATAAAGTTCATCCACTCTTTCCTAATGTTGGGATCAGAAGGAAGGCGATGCAAAGACTGTGTTTTCCCACAATTTGGCACTGAACAGCGTCTTGTAGTCTTCGAAGCATCTTTATCGTTTGAGTTCTGTGTAGACCTGCATTCGTCTCTCTCTTTATTTACACTACGTGCGCGAATCAGTGGGCGGAGCTAAACAGGCAGTGCAGTAGAAGCAGGCATTGATCTTCTTCTGCGGAGGCGGGGTTTAGCCACACTATTACATCATAAAGTGGCACATTCCACAACCTGTGGTTTGGCAGATTGGCTTCAATATAAGCTGATTTTAGACGAATGTTTTGAGTTCAGAAACTTGCAGGATGTTTTTATAGTATAGTACAATGATCTCTTATATTTCAAAAGATCAATGGAATTTTGTTTTTTTCAGTTCATGACCCCTTTAATGAGAATGATTGTATGTTGAGCTTCAGGATGTAATGCAGAACTTTCGGTTCCATTTGCGGCATCTGTGGCGGGGGGGAATGGGACCGGGAAAGCATATATTTAAAAAGAAAATGCTGTTTTGTATATATTTTAGGGTGCAATGTAAAACATTTTGTTTGTGTTACTTTTAGGGTATAACAGTCACACATACACTATTACTGATAAAGACCATTAAAAGAGCCATATTGTATATTTTTATGATTGTATTCTTGTATATGCATAATGCATTTTCGCTAAATCAGCAGTAAAATACTGGCAACAAAAATAAGATATAAATTGCACAGGCATGTCCAAAGTATGGCAACACGACACAGCCTCTCATTGCCTTCTCAGGAAACCAGGTTACATACATAACCCTCAGACGTTCCCTTTCGAGGCAATTTGACGCTGTGTCATAGTGTTGATGCTATGGGAATGTTAATCCCCACTGCATCAAATGGTTGCCCACCCATGCTGTGAAAGTCAAACAATTAAATCAAAGAATTAGCAAGTCAAGAAAGACCTAGGTCGAGACCAGAGAGACCCACTTCAGGGTTAGGGACCATCATAATCTTGACTGGATGGTGGCAGTATCACGCTCCACCAGCAAACAAGTAGCCAAATGCTTTAGAACCTAGAGGTGCAGAACATCCCGCAGCTCATATGTCCCTTAACAGCCTTCTTTCTTACGTTCATTCTTGTCCATTGTCTGCGTCTTTTCACTTCAAAAGTTATGAGCGTTAAAAACGTCTTTATGCTTAAAACAGAGTTGCGGATGTCTTTTAATCTGAGGGTTGTCCCCCCTCAAAATATGATTAAAAACCACACTGTGTATTGTAAATAACAATGTTTTATACTTTAAATAATTGTGTAGGTAGTAAAACAACACAAATGGGGCAAAAATGCGTTTTAAGTTTAGAAACATTTTGAGTCTCCCCCTCCCTTGCCTCACAGTGCTTTGATCCAAATGCCTGCTATTCTCTTTTACATCACCTACACACACACAAGTCCGGTGAGAGAGAAAAAAGCCAATAGTTGTGGAACTCCAGTAAGTAAGGCTGTCAAGGCTATTTTATTCACTTAAACATCGGATGAAGTGATTATTTTCTCTTTAAATACAGATGATGCCAATGTATTTTTCAATGAGCCGCTATGTTAGCAATAATAACATTACTTGCTTGACGGAAAGGGTTGCCAGGTTTTCACAACAAAACCCACCCAATTGCTACTCAAAAGTAGCCCAAACTAACCGCGTTTCGAGGGGGTCCCCCTGTAAAAATCGTGTTCTGGGGGCTAAAATACACGTTAATGGGGTCGCTTCAACCCGCGGACATGAAAAACAACCATAAAGTAATGGTTGTGTGATAAAGCAACAGTGATAAAGTAGCCCAATTCCACTGGAAAACTGCGGACTTGGCAACACTGTAGTAACGTCTACAACGGACATGAGCGCTGTCGCAGCGTGACCACAAAAGCTTGATGTTATCTAATTTGGCACAGTCTCCCCACTACACTAATAGTAGTAAGGCATTCCTCTGTGCATACATGTCCTTACAAGTACAATTTTAGCTGTATTATTTGTGTCCCCTTCAAAAATTGCTCTTGAGAAATGTTATGTTTATTGTCCCCCCCAACTGTTAGATGTAAAAGTTTGCAATGCAACACCCGCTGACTGCAATGATAGAGCTTGAAAGATCAAAGACATTTTTTTATATAACTTGAGTGCAGGCCTTTCACTCACATTGGATGTGTCAAATTGAAATAGTAAACAGAACGATAAAATAAGTCCATAATTCCATCATGTGCAATCAAACTTTTACAAATGATCCAGAATGCAGCAGTATGACTGGTCTTCAATAAGCACATGTTTATCTCTCTGCACTGGCTACAAGTTGCAATTAGCATCAAGATCAAGATATTGCTTGCATACAGAACACCCACAGTGCAAATTAAGCAATTTCATCACATCAACAAAATGATCAAGGGTGGGGATCTTTTACATGATTTGACCATGGTTGAAAATCTTACTTTTTCTTTTTAGGTGGAAAAACCCTGCAGTTTCATGGTGTTTCAACAAGACAAAGAAAGTCAACATTTTCCTGGAGGATTCTATTCAAATATGAATATAAATTCCATCAATACTCAATACTCAACTACAATAGATACAGACGTGCTCCCAGAGTTCGTGATTTTGACATTAAGCATTTAATAGACAGTCCTAAATCTCCATGTGACACAAATTATTGGAAGGAGAAGTGGAATAATTCAATGAATTACAGAAAGAAGTGTGCAAGGATGAGTGAAACTTTTCATTAACCAAAGACACAGTCCTTCATGATAAGACAAGATTTCAGTGATATCAGTAAAATATTCAAACGTGACCCCAATTTTGAAATTAAAGCTATTGGTAAGACAAATTTATACAGAAGCCAGAACAAAATGGAAATTTATGATGTCAAATTAGAAAATAACTTTCCAAAAGTTGTACATAGATATGATTATGTTGTGGCTATCCTTGACAATAATGGTAAGCCAATTCATTATGAACCAGTTACAGGAGATATTGCTGCACAGTTTCCAGTGCCTAAAAAAACGGAACCTGATGCACTTAAAGGATTAAAATCAGCATCCATGACCTCGATCGGACAATTGTCAGACATGACTGTGAATGGAGGAGAGACTGCTTTAACTGCAGACAGAGGTTGCAATATGTTTGAAGATGATGAATCTGTGGCCAGAGATAACGAATATGTGGCCAGAGTTGGCGAAACTTCAGTCGGAGGCGACGAAACTCTGGTCAGAGGTGACAAAACTCTGGTCGGTGGTGGCGCAACTGCATTCGGATGGTTCACAGATCTGTTCATGACTATATTCAAAGGTTTTGCAACTCTGTTCCAAGGTATCATAAATTTGTTCGGTGGTGGCACAACTATGGTCGGAGGTGCGCCTGAAGAACCATCAGCCACAACTGCTGTCAAAGAAGAGAGGCACGTGCCTGTAGCAACGACTGCGGTTGGAGAAGAGACAACCGCGACCGCAGCAATGACTGTAGCAGCGACTGCAGTCAAAGATGAGGGAGGCATGACTGTAGCCACGACTGCAGTGGAAGAAGAGACAACCGCGACCACAGCAACGACTGAAGCAGCGACTGCAGTCATAGATGAGGAAGACATGACTGTAGCCACGACTGCAGTGGAAGAAGAGACAATCGCGGCCACAGCAACGACTGTAGCAGCGACTGCAGTCATAGATGAGGGAGGCATGACTGTAGCCAAGACTGCGGTGGAAGAAGAGACAATCGCGGCCACAGCAACGACTGTAGCAGCGACTGCAGTCATAGATGAGGGAGGCATGACTGTAGCCACGACTGCAGTGGAAGAAGAGACAATCGCGGCCACAGCAACGACTTTGGTTGGAGAAGAGACTGATGTAACTGGGATTAGAAGCTCTAAAGGAGCACTGATGTTCTTGGAAATGTTTTTATACCCTTTTCACAGAATTTTTACTTACACTTTTCATCTTCAAAGGTCTTTTCTTACTCTTGCTGTCTAAACCTCAATGTATCCCAGTATAGAAAAAAAGTTTATTAATAAATTTATAGATAATTTGATAACAATTTGATCAATGTCATAAAAGATTTTTCTCTAGCATTGCTAATAAATGCATTTAAATTATACCTGTGAATGTAACCATGAAACTCCACATCTAAAATTACAAGAACTTAAAAAATAAACTTAAACTTAAAAATAAAATGCACCTTTTTTTTCTTTTGCATTTTTAATATTCCTATTAAACTCTCTTTACAATTTCAATTTGATTATGATAATTTCAGGTAATAATTACCTGCTTTATTTAATGTTAAATGTGTTGAGTGAGTTTGAATATCATTATGCATCACCTTTATAGCCATACTGAAAGCAACAATGGATAGTCTACCACAGATATTGAAAATAATTTAATTGATTAATCCATTAATTAATCCATGTCATTGTAAGTGCAATGTGCTTGCAGTGAGAGAGCCCACCCACACACTCTTTTAATTGGCTGTGATTTTTGATTGATTTTGTTGTGTCTCGTAGCCATGTCACATCTGTTGTGAAGAATTGCTTGTCACTAGAATCTGGCTGAAAATCGTGTTCCAGTTAATATCTTTCAGGGGACAGGGGTACAATATATAGCGCTGGCCCTGCTGAAGGGGCACAAATAAGAACTGAGGCCCTCTTTTGCCCCCTTGTGGTGCCAGGATTGTGGTTCTCAGAATTGTAATAAATATGTTGTGCTTCACACAATATACACCAGGTGGTGCATGGAACAATATACTGTAGCTCAACACTAAATAGCTAAACTATAGGACAAGATCAGATTGCTGTTTGCCTAAGTAGAGCCTAGATTTCTGTAATGGAAATTGGGGACATTTTCTAGTCCAGTGAACAACATATCACTGAAATCTCTATGAATAATAATCTATGAATTATTATTATTATTATATGTGAAGAACGACAGACAAAGGAGGCTCTGTTTCTGAAAATGAAACAGAACACAGTGGATTAAACACATTATGAAAAATAGTAAACTTTAACCAATGCAAATAAATAAATAAACAGCATTATATTATAACTTATGACTTTACAAAAATATATTGCAAAAATAAAATAAACATTAGAAAATATGATAACTAAAACATTTATTTATTTATTATTTAAATTATTATTATTTTTTTTTACATTTACATTTTGTAGTATAGCTACTACAACCCAGCAAACACTAACATTCCCCCTAACATTTCCATATGGAAACCAGCAGAGAATGTAAAAATGTCAAAAAAAAAAGTAGAGTAGTTTGTATCACTTGATTGCTGTCAGTTGTTCAACTTTTCCATCATAAACAGTTGTCAGATGTTACATTTTTATACTATATATCATATATCTTACCTCGCACTCTTTTACCCTTAAAACTGAAGTATAATGCAGGAATAGACTAGTCATCAATGAGCCTGCTATTGAACGAGTACATATATAGGTCTAACAGACAGTGAATTTGCGTCTAGGCTAAAACAAGACTGAATTTAGGCTGTCAGTGAAAATTTAACAGACATCTAACCATAGCCCAAGAGTAGACTACAATCCTGGTGCCACAAGGGGACAAAAGAGGGCCTCAGTTCTTATTTGTGCCCCTTCAGCAGGACCGGCGCTATATATTGTACCCCTGTCCCCTGAAAGATAACCCACAGTCATGATTCAGGAAAATCCAAAAATATTTTAATAATCCATTGATACTTACTTTTGTCTGACATTGGAAACTTGTCTTGCTTCTCTAAAAAGAGGAATTAAGCAAACACATGTAATAGATATGCAATAAAAAAATAAAAACAGGATTCTACTAACAAATTGGGGGACAGTAGTTTCGCTGCCCCCTAAATTTTCATCTATTTCCACATAGTACATGTTGACAAAGTACTGGATATTGCATCCATCAGAAGTGTCTGCCACGTTTCTTAGTTACTATAAACACAAACAAAATCATGTTGATTCTGTTAGTTTGAGCGATACTCCTTGGCTGAACTTAACGGGCATAACATAACCTTGGGGATTTCTGTCTTGAGGGATCCTGGGAGTCCGGGATGACTGGCGCTGAGTCCTGGCAGTTGTAATGACATTAGAAAATATTACTAGTGGACTATTTCACCACCAAACGAAATCTCTGGTATGCTGTGTCCTGAATTATCTGTTTTGGTTGGCCATTACCTATCTGGGGTTGAGGTGCGTGTTGGTAATTTTAAATAACAACTCCTGAATGTCTGCTTTTTCCCTGATGAAGGCATATTAGGATTTTAAATACATCATGATCAGTAACTTCCGGAAGCGTATTGCATTAGGTCCTACTTGGTGGTGTAGACATTTGTGGGTCATCCAATGGACTCATCCGAGTACCTAATGAAATATTTCAATAAATTGATGTTTTTACTAATACACTATGTACACAAGGTCACGCTTTGAATAATATGCAAGCAGGTTTAATGTTTAATTCAATTTACTAGTCATGAAAATGTGAAACCATTATGTATTTGTATTTGCAACAAGTCTACTTACAAGGCTTAGAGGTAGGTGGTGTTGCAAAAAGGTCCTCAGAAAAGTTTTTTCACTCGCATCAACGGCAGCCATGCAAGGAGACTACAATAAGAGCAATTAAGCTTTAGGTCTGTCTTGCTCAAGGACAGACATTTTTTGCCATTAGAAGGCAAGTGATTGAACCAGCAATGCTCCACCAGCTTTACTTAAGGGAAAATAAATAAATAAAATAACAATCAAAAAGCCAGCATCCATAACCAGTTAGTTTACAAAGGAGGTTAATGAACTCATCCATTTTTGAATGGAGCCTCTTCACCCACTTATTCCCACTGATATTTCAAGAATATTATTGGCATCAGTGATTGGTATTAATTTCGAAAGATACATAATCAATTCTGAAAAACAGGCTCATTAAAAAGAACAAATGTGGACATGACTAAAATAACTATTTTACTATGATGTTGCGTTTACCTGAGGCAGTGCAGCTTTGGAGGCTGTACCATATTTGTTGGGTGGCACAGGGAAAGTACAAACTGTAACATGAAAGGAATATATTAAAAGCTTGAAATAATGTAAATGTGATGTAAAAAATTATGGTTTTATCCAAAAGGTAATATTTCATAAACCAATACTATTCTATGCACAAGCATTCAATGGAAGAGCCACAGCAGTCTGACTGGCAAACAGCACAGAACCTGGACTGTTACTGCTCATTGAATATGTTACCATGCCATCCTATCAATTTTAATATAACAAATGAGGGGATTACAATAGCCTAGTTAGAAATGTCAATTTCAAAGATGTTCAATCTTCTGTTAACTAGTTTTACAACAACAACAACAATTAACGGCACAACTACCCTTGTGCTTATTTGGTGGTGGTGATAGCAGCAAGAACTCCAATGAGCTCATGTCTAAAATAAATCGGCCATGGTATTATCAAATGGTATAAATATGGCCATGGTATTATCAAATCACTTCTGAGATTTGGACATGCATCAACAAAGTGGTAATCGAAAGGTGAAAATAGTACCTTGGACATAGTCTTCATAACTTTTTGGTTTTGGTGCACGCCTCAGTCCTTGAGACATAATGGCCTGTGGATGGGACAAATTATTAATTTGTTATATGATCTTCACTCTCTGAAAAACCAATGCCAGTCCACTAATCAAATACAAGAATGACAAACTAGATTTTTTTAGATGCATCGGGCAAACATGTGCAAATCCCTGTGCATGTGGTAAACACACAGCCTTCCTATGCAGATCCTTTGCCTCCAAAAGCTTCCTCTTCGCTCTGCTAAGGTCACGGTCATCCACATATACGATGTTAATCAGCTTTGACTCACAAGGTAGATCAAATGGCTGCCTCGTGAACTTTGGATTGATAACATCCACAACCAACATTCCATTTTGCCACTTTTCCCTCACAAACACAAATTGCTCTGTCTCTAACATGAAGCGTTGATTTGGTGCCTTGGCCGATATGGAGTACGGCTTGCGCCTCCATTGCTTTGTGTGTTCCTGTGTGTTTGCCTTTTCTGCCAATCTTTCAGTGACCTGAGCGACTGGATTTTTGCAATCCAATTTTTTTATGGACTGGAGGTTGTTCTCTAATGGAAAGCAGGATAACTCATTCAAGGAGCACTTAAAGTTAAAAACATCATCAGCAATGTGTTTGACGGAGTGGATGTTGTATGTTGGGAGTGCAGAAAAGGTATCCACAACGTGTTCCAGCAGGTTTTGGGCATATTCCAGGTAGTGTCCTCTTCTGGCATCATTATCATCCAAGAGAATAGACATTCCAGACATTCCAACAATATCATTGGAATCACTTTCAGAACGATTTTTTCCAGCTGATGAACCCCATACAGAAGTCACACAGATTGAAATATTTTAATAATAAATAGATTTCCATATATTTAAATATCTTAAATTCAAATAGAATAAAATATATTTTATACAATATATGTAAATATATTTTGAAATATATATATTAAAATATATTTAACTATTTGATTTTGGCCACTTTTTAATATGTATCATATATTAAATATATGTAAATTATATTTTTTATCGGAAATATTTACATATATTTATTTCCTTTATATGTAAATACATTTAGATATGAGACTATGTAAATATATTAATTTGCAATATATGTCCATATATTAATTTCTAATATTTGTTAATATATTACATTTCTGTACATGTAAATATATTTTAAAACATTTAAATATTCAATTAAATAAACTTAAACATTTCATAGAATATATTGCCGTTTACTCCAACTTTATGTAAATAAATTAAATCTCCACACATGTAAATGTTTTCTTATAATTTGCCCCTTCATAATAGAATACAAACAAAATTTGGACACTGAAAAACTGTAAAACTCTCCAGACAATGTAACTTAAAAACAGTGACGATATAAATTGGGTAATACTATTGAAGCAATTAACATTATATTCTTAAATAAGATACATTCCCTATTCTTCCAATATTCAAGTTTTCATTATATCTAATATCAAGATATAAATTGACTTATTAATATAAATAGTACATTTATCAACACCAGTTCAGCATGAACCAACAAAAATTATGAATGTCCATGATGTTTCTGGCACATAAATGAAAGATTATCCTTCTGTAAGCATCCAGGGTCAAAATATCACTATGCACAAATATGCAAGTCTTAGTAGGCATTCAACACACTGTATTTAAATATTTAAGATCCATCATTAACTGTGCACAATTTCTCAACTAATCACATGCTCCACTATTGAACCAGAATCAAGCATTGTAATACTGTACATCAGCTAATCAGGCCCTTAACCAACCCACTTCCAATAATTAATTGGAAATCATATGCAAAAAAAAACAAAAACAAAACAATAACAATATCATGCCTGGGCTTCTTTCATTGCAGATTACATTGTTATGCCAGTAGGTGGGTCTTAATGAGTTAGTTAACCACTGAAAGAGTACTATGACAAAGATATCACTTTATGGATATACAGCAAATGTGGGGGGAATTATGATTCACACTGGTGCACTTATGAATAGATGTATTATAGCAAACCAAGTTTAATGAATCTCACACCTAACATACAGCATTATGGTCATTTCACACTGCCACAAAAACTATTTTTAAAAAAATGCTTATTTTGTTTTGTTTGATCAGTTCATTCACCCTGTTGGAGTATGGCAAGTGTGAAATGGCTTTTAGGTGCTTTGGGGGAAAAAATGAATACAATTCAAACATTAACAATAATTACCATACTGCCAGACTGAAATTTAGTCTTTTGTGAACAGTTTTCAAGAGTGCAAATTAGGGATGTCAAAAAAAAAAAATCGAATTTCGAATATTCGTCGAATTTTAAATAAAAATCCACATTTGAATGCAAAAACATTGCATTCGAATTTTAAGTGTGCGTTAAGGATGCAGCCTTATCAGCGGCGCACGAGATGCGATGACGATGTGTCGCTGCATAATGTTTCATATGCAAAAAAAAAACAAAAAAAAACAATAACAATATCATGCCTGGGCTTCTTTCATTGCAGATTACATTGTTATGCCAGTAGGTGGGTCTTAATGAGTTAGTTAACCACTGAAAGAATTATAAGCAATGTTTATGATAATGACTACAAAATTAACAATATTTTTCTTCAGCATGTAGCTGATGTAGCAATTGTGCATTTATTATTATGATTTTAATGATATTGCTACATAATATCCAGTATGAGACAAAAAGGAAAACATATTGTTTGGTGTTGATAAATACTTGAGCCTTACTGATGCGGCTAGCTACAAAATGAGGAAGAAATTAAGGATGACAGAATAATCAGACAGCTTACATACATTTTAATAGGCCACAGATGCATTTTTGTGGGGGTTTATTTCAGTCATTGTTGTCGACACTCTGCAGTATTGAATGACAAGTATCAAATGTAGGTAATGAATTTTAAAGCCTCACAAGTTTCAAAAAGGCTAAACACATCAAAGATTTAAATTAAATTGTATTAGCCTAGATTAGCATATTTACTCTGCTGTATCCTTATGTTACCTTGAATGACTGTAATCAACCAGGCAAAACAGCTCAGCCGATTTATCATATTACATAAATATGAACTGTTTTAAAAATGTGAACAGTTGCAGTTTATAATTAACACTGAAACATTACCTTTCCGAAACGATCCATTAAACAAGTTGCGACTGAGCGTGCATTAATATTTTCTGTTCCATTCGTTTGCGCGTTGTCTCAAGGACATGCCCACAATATAGAAACTCATGAATATTCACCCATTGGAACCAAATATTTCAGAAACTGCATAATACACAACATCGGCCATGCAAGCAGAAAACTAAGACGCAGAGCGCGCTGGTAAATCTCTCCAAATACAGGTGCGTTCAGAGTCTGACGAGTCACTTGTTCACAGCTGTGATTTTGTGAGTGTATTTAGCTCTTTTTTGAGAATTTATTCGAGCTTTAGCTTTTTATGACTTTTAGAGTCTCGATGTTTGTTGTAGTTTCGGTTTTGCTGAATCCACCTAAACGGAGCATAAAATGGGTTGTATCTCTTATAATATATAATGTAAGTACTCAATAAATGTTTCGTTCGACAATTTGTCTTTAGCATTACGTTGTAGACTAATGCATATTATTTTTACGTCACAATTTTAAACCAGCTGCATTTCTGCTCAGACCTTTTTTTTTTCCAAAGAGATCGTCGATTTTTCTTAGATTTACAGGACGTTGGGATCATATTTATCAGCCTCTCATCACAACGCGGCAGTTTTAAGTATTTTAAACAATATACGTTATGCTAAAAAGAATACTGGATATCATTACTGGATATTGATGCATAACAGCTGAACTTTTATGAAATATCCATCAGTAGTTTTTATAGAACTTTAGTAAGTAGAACTAAAACTAAAGCAGCCATGTAGGCACAGAACGCTCCCCTAACATTCGTTTTTGGTTCCCGTTTGGTTATGTTTTGGGAATAATGCTAAATGCCAAATGCTTATAGGGGAACGTTCTTTTTAGGTTATATTTTTTGTAACCATAAAATAAAGTTCCCAGAACGTTGCATTGTGGTTATTTTTAAATAACCTAAAAAGAACTTATAGAGAGCGTTCCCTAATGGTTATTTTTAGGTTATTTTTTGCAACCATAAAATAACGTTCCCAGAACGTTGCAGGGTGGTTATTTTTAAATAACCTAAAAATAATACAGAACGTTCCCTAATGGTTATTCTCAGGTTATTTTTATAACCCTGTAAAACTATCTTTCCAATGAAAACGTTGCAGATGTTAAAGGGGTCATATGATGCAATTTCAAGTTTTCCTTTCTCTTTGGAGTGTTACAAGCAGTTTGGAGGGATTTAAAATGCCTAACTGAAGAGAACATGATGTTAAGCAAACACTTCAGTGGTAAGAAATGAATGTACTGATCTCCTACTTTAAGTCAAGTAATTTTTTATTCTTTTTTTATATATATATATCTGTGAATAGATGTCATATTTTATGAACCATACATTGTGCTGAAGTCATTTTTATTTGGTGCTGAAGAAATGTAAAATCTGGGTACTCCGTGCATATTAATGGACAGATTTAATCTTATTTAATCTTACATATGATGGCTGATGTGCTCAGAATATTTTTATTGCTTAAACAATAAATAAAAACAAGATGTGGTTTTTATAATACTGATTAGGCTTCCATACAGATAATTTCCAAGCCGCTTATACTATACTGGGTCACGAGTGTGCTGGATGATGAATAATTATCACATTTCTTTTCACATTCATCTTGATTGAAGGGGCTAATTTGCTGATTAAAGAGCGAAATCAACCTGTATGTTACATACCAAAGCAAATGAATGTACTACAACTGAAAGCATGAATTGAATAAATACACGCCACTTGCTCATTTCAATCAAGTCAAAATAACAATTTGTTCTGGGAACCAAAAACTAAACGTTCCGAGAATGTTCTGGGAACCAAAAATTGTTAGCTGGGTATTAATTAAAATGGTCATAAACAAAATAATTATCACATTCCTTTTCACATTCATCTTGATTGAAGGGGCTAATTTGCTGATTTAAGAGCGAAATCAACCTGTATGTTACATACCAAACCAAATGAATGTACTACAACTGAAAGCATGAATTGAATAAATACACGCCACTTGCTCATTTCAATCAAGTCAAAATAACAATTGGTCAGACATGTGAGACCCACTATAATCCCACCCAATGACTAAACCAAAGGAACACGAATAGTGCATTTATAAACTAATAAACTGTTGTGTTCTCTCTCTGTCTGTGTGCTCATACAGTGAAATGGCAGAAGCCAATATTTCAGTGGATCTGGACCAGTTCAGCTGTTCAGTGTGTCTGGATCTGCTGAAGGATCCAGTGACGATTCCCTGTGGACACAGTTACTGTATGATCTGCATTACAAACTACTGGAATCAGGACGATCAGAAGGGAATCTACAGATGCCCTTTATGCAAACAAATTTTCACAACAAGACCAGTTTTAGGCAAAAATGTGGTGTTTGCTGAAATGGTGGAGGAACTGAAGAAGACGAGACTCCAAGCTGCTGGTTCTGCAGTTCATCACGCTGGATCTGAAGATGTTCAGTGCGACTCCTGCACTGAAATGAAACAGAGAGCAGGGAAATCATGTCTGGAGTGTCGAAGCTCTTACTGTCAAAATCATCTTGAACAGCATGAGAATCTCTTCAGAGGTAAAAAACATAATCTGATTGATGCCAATAGACGCCTGCAGGAGATGATCTGCCCTCGACATAACAAAATGTACTGAAAATGTACTGCTGTACTGACCAGCGCTGTATCTGTATGCTGTGTTTGGTGGATGAACACAAAAATCATGACACTGTATCAAATGCAGCAGAACGGGGGCCCAAACCCCCGGCCCCCGCAATCATATTTGAGGTGGGGCAGCCCAAACTCCCAGCCCCCGTAAGCATATTTGAGGTGGGGGGACCCAAACCCCCGGACACGGCCCCGCCCCCGTAAGCATATTTGGGGTGGGGGAGACCAAACTACCGGCCCCTGTCCCTGTAAGCATATTTGAGATAGTGGGACCCAAACCCCCAGCCTCTGCAAACATATTTGAGATGGTGGGGCCCAATCCCTCAGCCCCTACAAGTATATTTGAGGTGAGGGGGCCCAAACCCACGGCCCCCGCAAGCATATTTGGGGTGGGGGGGACCAAACCACCGGCCCCCGCAAGCATATTTGAGATGAGGGGAGCCAAACCAGTGGTGGGGCCCAAAACACCAGACCCCGTAAGCATATTTGAGGTGGGGAGACCCAAACCACCAGTCCCCACCCCCGTAAGCATATTTGAGATGAGGAGCCCCAAAAGCCCGGCCCCCCCAAGCATATTTGAGGTGGTGGGGCCCAAAACACCAGCACCTGCAAGCATATTTGAGGTGGGGGGACCCAAACCCCCGCCCCCCGTAAGCATATTTGAGGTGAGGGGCCCCAAAAGCCCGGCCCCCGCAAGCATATTTGAGGTGGGGGGACTCCCCACCTTTGTAAACCTATTTGAGCTGATGGAGTCCCAACATAAATCCTTTTACTGTGATTTACGTAAACACTTTATTTTGAAAAATTATAATCTACTGAAGTAAAATGTTTGGCAGTTAAAAATGTTTAAATGGCCTGTTGTTTGCAAAGATTTGCCCATCTGTTTGTTAGCTTGGTTTGTCTTAGGTTTTTGTTTGTTAAATGGAGACAGATTATGTGTCCCTACTGAAGTCTAGCATTTTCATTAGATGTTTTTTAAACATTCAAAAGTATGTTAAATGAATGTGTGACAATTTAAAGCCTGAATAAAATATCCCTCAATGTTGCAGTCTGCTTTTCACAATGTTTGTAAAATGTTTTAATTCGGTTAAAATCTCCTCCCTTTTTTAACTAAAATATTCAGTATATACAGAACTTCACAGTATTATTTAAAGCACTGTATGTTCTACAGGGGTTTATGAATGTGATTGGAGAGATTTTTAAAGAGGATAGAGAAACTATGATCATAATGTTTTCAGTAATGCGGACAAACAACATCCCCCGTAAGCATATTTGAGGTGGTGGGACTCAAACCCCTGGCCCCCACAAGCATATTTGAGGTGGGGGGACCCAAAACCCCGGCCCCCATAAGCATATTTGAGGTGGGGGGGCTCAAACCCCCGGCCCCCGTAAGAATATTTGAGGTGGGGGGGCCCAAAACCCTTAGCCCCCGCAAGCATATTTGAGGTGGGGGGACCCAAACCACCAGCCCCCGCAAGCATATTTCAGGTGAGGGGCCCCAAAAGCCCTGCCCCCGTAAGCATATTTGGCGTGGGGGTGGACCAAACCACAGGCCCCCACTCCCGCAAGCATATTTGAGGTGGGGGGACCCAAACCCCCGCCCCCCCGTAAGCATATTTGAGGTGGGGGGACTCCCCACCTTCGTAAACCTATTTGAGCTGATGGAGTCCCAACATAAATCCTTTTACTGTGATTTACGTAAACAAAAATGTTTGGCAGTTAAAAATGTTTAAATGGCCTGTTGTTTGCAAAGATTTGCCCGTCTGTTTGTTAGCTTGGTTTGTCTTAGGTTTTTGTTTGTTAAATGGAGACAGATTATGCGTCCCTACTGAAGTCTAGCATTTTCATTAGATGTTTTTTAAACATTCAAAAGTATGTTAAATGAATGTGTGACCATTTAAAGCCTGAATAAAATATCCCTCAATGTTGCAGTCTGCTTTTCACAATGTTTGTAAAATGTTTTAATTCGGTTAAAATCTCCTCCCTTTTTTAACTAAAATATTCAGTATATAATGACCTCACAAGATGCAGCTCATCTAGTTATTATAGGCCTTTCTTTGTCTTACACTATCTGCAGTTGTTTTAAAGATTAAACTGCAGATGTGTTTTTGTATCTGTAGTGAAAACTGTCCGTGTCGTTCAGACTCCTGAATATCAGACCAGAAAGGAGTTCCTACAATGTAAGTTACTATAAAAACACACACAAGTCTAAAATCCAGTCCAGTGGTGTTTATTCTTTTTCACTAAATTAATGGTGTGATTCAATTTAAGACTGATTTAAAAAAGAAAACACAAACATGGGCTGCAACAAATAACTGAACATAATCTTAAGCAATTGTCATTATGGATTAGTTGCATCTGTGACACTGAATGAAAAACTTTATTAGTGATGGATCCATTAATCACTTTACAGTACAAACTCTGAGCGCAACAAGTTTTAACGTAATACATTTTGATAGAATGTATGTGGATTGACAAGACAATTAGGTTTATATTTTACATAAATCATATTTGACACTGTCACCAGTTCACCAGCTCCTTTCACCATGCCTGTCACGAGACCAGTCATCTCAGCACACTCCATTTCCCATCATCCCCTCTGGCTACCACCTGTGCCCCCTCCACAATCCCCCCCCCTGTCTGCCATCAGCCTCATCAGTTCCTCTACATAAGCCAGCACCAAACACACATGGTTGTCTGGTCCTGTCATTCAGTATGGAACTACTTATCTGTTGATTACTTAACAGTGCATTGAACTGTCCCAGCCGTCGTCTTCTTCTGTCATCTGTGTATCACCATCGGTCTACCTATAGCCCTTCAGCAACTCCTCTCCAGAACCTGCACCACAGATAAGACTATCATTCTCACGCCAGTATCATCGCAGTCACGATCTGCTAACCAGAAACTCACCTGCTCTTTGCCAGAGTCTGTTGTTCAAATAAAACTGTTCAGACGATTACCTGTGTTTGCATTCTGTTCAGTGACAGACACTTGTAATGTGTCTAAACATTTCCGTCTGTCTGTCCGTCTATCTATCCGTCTGTCCTTCCGTCTGTGTCTGCCCGTCTATCTATCCGTCTGTGTCTGTCCGTCCGTCTGTCTGTCCGGCCGTCCGTCTGTGTCTGTCCGTCTATCTATCCGTCTGTGTCTGACTGTCCGTCCGTGTCTGTCTGTCCGTCCGTCCTTGTCTGTCTATCTGTCCATCTGTCCGTCTGTGTCTGTCCGTCTATCTATCCGTCTGTGTCTGTCTGTCCGTCTGTGTCTGTCCGTCTGTCTGTCCGTCTATCTATCGTCCGTGTCTGTCCGTCTGTCCGTCCGTCTATCTGTCCGGCTGTCCATCTGTGTCTGTCCGTCTATCTATCCGTCTGTCCGTGTCTGTCTGTCTATCTATCGTCTGTGTCTGTCTGTCTATCTATCGTCTGTCCGTCTGTGTTTGTCTGTCTGTGTCCGTCCGTCCATCTGTCCGTCTGTGTGTCTATCTATCTGTCTGTCCGTCTCGGTCTATCTGTATTAAGAGCACTGAACTTTCTGTAGGGGTTTAGGAATGTGGTTGGGTGAGATCTGAAAGAGGTTAGAGAAAATGATAAAACATGATTAAAATGCTGGAAATTTACTGCAGTACCGACCAGAGCTGTATCTGTACGATGTTGTTTGGTGGATAAACACAAAAATCATGACACTGTATCAACTGCAGTGGCAAGAGCAGAGAAACCGGAATGAACTGGACAACTTTTACAGTTAATCTTGATGTGGTTGTGATAACTACAGAATTAATCGTAATTATAAAATTGAGGTTTGTGGCTTTACTGGCACAAACACGAACAGGAATGTGTTGGCACATGCCAAATACACTCTTTCAGGGTTCGTATAAGTTTAGTCCTTCATGATGTCATAAAGGGCAGAATTCCTTGTATGGGCAACTTCTCCTACAAGAGCACGCACACATCAAACAGGGGCGTTTCCCAGCTGTGGTCGTTAGTTCCACTGAACTCTATTGGTAACGACAGAACTTGTGACCATAGTTGCTTTTGGGAAACTCATCCCAGAGCAGATTGAGAGCAGCCTATCAGCGTGCTTCATTCGGTTCGGGAAGACGTCGGCAGCGCTGCACAGGACTTGCTCCAGAAGGATTTGTCTTTGTTTTTAGACCGCAAAAACTACAATGTCACCAAAGAAATGTGTTTTTGGTTGCCAAAGAACCCAGCGTGAAGGGAACAGTGGATGCAGTTTTTTTTGTTTTTGTTTTTTCTTCTTCTCCGGGGCAGCAACTGAGTTGTGCACATGTGTTTGTTTGTTCCCGGCATTTCGACAAACAAATGAAATAAATAATTGTAAGTTTTTGTTCCAGTTTTATTTGTCGATGACACAGGCAGCTTGCAGACGATCTCTACGCAAAAACTTTTTGGGACTCTTTAGCTCCGCCCACGACATGCCTCCAGTAGCTCGACTGTTTTCAGAGAGAATCAAAGCTGTATCTTTCTTTTATAAATTTGATCAAACTAAAGACTCTTCAGAGATATGAAGGATGCAATACTACTCTATAGGTACTCAAGAAATATCCTCAGCTGAACAGACTGGTCACACTTCCATGTTCTGTTAAAAACGGGGAAAAATTACATGATTGGTAAATGTGGAGGCTTGAACTTTTTTAGTTTGTTTTTTTGACATTTTACAGATAAAAAAAGAGCTCTAAACTCTAACACAAAGGGATGTTATGGTTCTAAATAGAACTGTTAGTAAGAGTAAAGAACCTTTTTAAAAAAAAAAGAAGTTTTTTTTTATTAGAGTGTGGGTCCTTACAACAGAGCATGTTCATGTCCATTTCTTCTTCTGACAGAAACTTCCGTCAAGGTAGCACACGTCACAAACATCTCATTCAAATGGGATGAACGGTCCACAAGAATGTTGGAAAAATGTTTCACAGGAAATAGAAACACATGTGATTATTACAATCAAAGTTGATTAACAAATTATGACCCTGAGTTGCAAGCATAAATGTAATTTAGCCCATTACAGTGTGTGGTAAGTCTGAATTTGAGAGCATCTCATTAAGTTTGGGGTTTCTGATCTTTAAAGTCTCTGATATCCAAACAGTTTTTGTGCATAACAGAAGCAAGAAGATTTCTAAAACAAACACAATAGAGTTAGGTTTCTTAGGACATCAACTTCCATTTAACATGGAAGAAAGAGCTTTGTGCATCCCACCTGGAACAGGTGAATATTAATCGAACTGACCACCATTAACTGAATATAAAAATGCAGTATATGTAGGTTTCATTTCCTGTTGGCATGAGAATTAAACTGCAGATGTGTTTTGGTGTCCGTAGTGAAAACCATTCAGATCATTCAGACTCCTGAATATGAGACCAGGCAGGAGTTCCTACAATGTGAGTTACTAGAAAAACACACACACACACAGCCTTTTCTGTAGCAATTAAACATGATCTCACCAGGGCTGTGTTCCAGAACCAGTTAATCACTCCATGATATCCAAACTCACATTTCAATATTTCGAATCCGCAATAAAATCTGACATGAATGGTATCATAAACTTTGTTTTCTAAAGATTTTTGGTGTCTCTAGTTTCCAGTTATGGCTGCATTTGGAAGAGCATCCTTCCCATACCGCTCGGAAGTAATTCAGCCAGAAGCTACAAACTGCAAGAACCGTGGTTAAAAACCACAGAATGTTGGTTTTATTTGGAAGGCGAGACTTCCTTTACTAGAGCCGCCATATTGGGCACATTTCAGTTTCTCCATTCAATCTTTCTGTGTTCCAATGTAAACTCCATTCTGGAGTGAATTGAAACCATTTCAAACCAGTTCTCTAGAACCGATGATAGCAAGTAAGCTGGGTTTGGTTTAATCTCTTTATAAAATACCCCCTAATGAATGACACACCAAAACATTCCTCTACAACTTTATGTATCACGTCTACCAATAAATTATAATTACAAGCAAAAAGATCCTGCAGAAGTTAAATTAATGATGAAAGTCACGCTTCAAGATTTAGATGCAGAGTATGTGTTGTCCATCAGATTTCCATCAGTTCTCTCTGGATCCACATTCACTCAGCCGCTCTATCCTGGGTTCGGACTGGGTCTCTATTCAGTCGCAAAACTGTGTCGTCTATGCAATTAAGCTTAGCTCTTACACAGCCGAGCTCTGAACCTGCTGACAATTCTGAGTAAAGATGTAATGCCTCTAGTATCAACGCATAAAGCTGTAAGTGCTGTGTAAGTGGATTCATGGCACCTCTGAGCATCTAAATGCCACTTCCGAAGCGCTCTTATGCCACCTTTCCAGTGTACATTTGGCTAAATTGTTAATGATACAGAAATTGTACAAGAATATTGCCATATCATGTATTAAGCACCACGATAAATCGGTAAAGGTGAGAAATGGATTCTTTTATTTTCTAATTAATAAATAGCTGAGCTTTTAAAGACTTCAGATATGACAGTGTCTTATAAGGTTCATGTAATAATGGTCGTATTGTAGGAGTGGGAAGTGATAATCAGATGTATGTGGAAAATTTAGATTATATGTAAATAAAATGATTTCAGGCTTTTGTGGAATTTGATGAAGCTCTGTTACATTTTCCTTTTCATGTTGGGTTAATGAAAGAAATGCTTTTATATTTTCATATTTTATTTGCTGTTTGGTTTCAATAAAGAACACTATAATTAGTGGACTTAATTTTATGCATAATCTACTGCATGCTTAAAAGGGGTCATATGATGCGATTTCAATTGTTCGGAAAATTTAGATTATATGTAAATAAAATGATTTCAGGCTTTTGTGGAATTTGATGAAGCTCTGTTACATTTTCCTTTTCATGTTGGGTTAAGGAAAGAAATGCTTTTATATTTTCATATTTTATTTGCTGTTTGGTTTCAATAAAGAACACTATAATTAGTGGACTTAATTTTATGCATAATCTACTGCATGCTTAAAAGGGGTCATATGATGCGATTTCAATTGTTCCTTTCTCTTTGGAGTGTTACACTTTTCGATGTATGCAGCTGCTTGACCTGGAGTTGAAGCCGTCACTTGTTGTTTACATCTGTAAGAGGCTTCCTATTTCATTTGAGTGAAATAATTATAGGAGTTGTTTTTGTATCTAAATGTATCAGTCAAATCCACACTTATGTGTGAAAATCTTTGTGAGGATCCTAGTAAACAGTGCATTCGGTCTTAAAGTGACAGTACCCTAGTATATCTGCTGCCATTAATGTTAATCAATCAATCTCATTGCTCTTGACTGAATCACTTTTGTAACTTTAATAAGCATAAATGTATATTTAATTTACACTGTGAAGCCTATGCAGTGTTTTTTGTACATTTGATTACTTTATACAATTTATTCTAGTATTTCTATAGGCCTAGCTAGTGCTTGAAGTTTCTCAGGTATGTCTATTTTTGCTCTTTTGTATATATTATTCAAAATATAAATTTTTCAAAATATTTTTTGCTGAATAAAAAATATTAATTTCTTTCAAAAACAGAAAAAAATAAATAAATACTGACCCCAGACTTTTGAACAGTAGTGTGTATTGTTACAAACAATTCTTATTTTGAATAAATGCAGTTCTTTTTAACTTTGCATCACAGGAATATATTATATTTTATATATATATATATATATATATAATTCCGTCCCCCTCACTTCTGAAATGACGGCTCTGAATATTGGCTTCGATGAAAGAGAAACTAGGCAGGACGACCAATGAGGTTTCAAGACATGTTATGAGAGTTTAATATTAACCATCAGATGGAAGTGTTTCAGAATCGTTCAGCTCTCAGGTGTGAGTTTCTGCAGGGTGGATTTCAGGCGGTCTCGAGCACTGCTGCACGGCTCCAGCGACTTATTCGGCCTGCACATAAAACAATCAAACACCATCGCACACTGTCAATAAGAAAAATACAGTTCATGAATGTGAACGCTTGTGTTTGTTGCGTTACCTGGCCATGAAAGCGTTCAGGACAGTGACGTGTTCTGGAGGGAAATAACTCTGTTTCACTGCATGCTCCAAACACTGTAGATGTCCTGGTCAGCGGTTGCGTAGGTACATTTATTCAGAAACCACAATCATAAACAAAATAGTCGAGATCTCATGACAGAACACAGACCAGCTGATTGACACAGAATGAAATTTAATTTAAGCGGAATATCTCACACGGAGATCGCTAAACTTCAGCTTACTTGTTTGCCGGTGTTTTCAGATCATCTTTGGTGCTTTCGCAATGAAGATCAAGCGCGTGCGCATGGTTGCCAGATTGCCAAAATTTAGCAAAACACTGAGCAGAAAATGTATCCTTTTAACAGAGAAGCTCTGTTTCGAGGATTTGAAGTCTTGATATCTGGCAACCACACACATGAAAGCTTACGTAGTACAGCAGTACGCAATAATATTGCAAAATTGTAAAATTGTCTCCTTTTTATTTTAAAATAAAAATGTATTTTGTATTTTGGTGATTTGTATTAAACTATACATATACATACATGGTGCTGTTTTGTTTCTAATTGTTAAGCAACGTAATTAATTATATATTGTTTATAAACATTATTTTAAACATTATGCACTTTTTTCAAAGATAGTTATGTTGTTTTATTGCTTAGAAGAAACTTGCATTAGTAATATTTTGCTCGATGCGCCCTCTTGTGGCCTCAGGAGATAAGCCAAAAGCTTTTTTCCCCCTAAAAGAAATTATGCCTTTTAAATTCGAATATAATTTGAATATTGATAATATTTTGATACAAATTTTGAATTTAGTTATTCAGCCATTTTGACAGCCCTAGATCACTGTTATCATTTATTGACCTTATTGTTGTCTCGTCATTGTCTCGTTTTAGTCAGGGGAAAAAAGCTCAAGGAACATTTTTCATCATAGTTTTCTTTAACGAAATTTACATTACACACACTTAACTGACTTTTTTAAAAACATTTTGGAGTCATGATGCAAACAAATAGTTTATTCAGTGTTTTGATTCACTGATTCATTGAAATGGTCACTTCGAAAGAACAATGAAAATAATGAAAAAATTAAATAAAAAAACACCTGACCCTCTAACACTTGCACACTATTTCTCTTTTCGTTTTCTAACTGCTTGTTTTCTTTAAAAAACAAACAAAAAACCTTGCTACGTGTATTGCGTTAGGCTAACAGAGACTTGTCATAGCACTTACTTTTTATTGCTCTTTTGTTGATTTGATTGCTTCTTTTGTCCTCATTTGTAAGTCGCTTTGGATAAAAGCGTCTGCTAAATGACTAAATGTAAATGTGTGTGTATATATATATATATATATATATATATATATATTTAGTTAGTTAGTTACTTTATTGTTCAGCCTTGGCTGACAATTAGTCTTAGGTCTTGCTTACATACAACAATGACAGTTCAATTCACATATCAATACAATACTTAATACATTACACAGACTTATTGTGTATGGCGCAAAGGTTTGTTTATATATTGCTTTAGTTGCCTTCAGTGTCCTATAACGGCATCCAGATGGTAACAATTCGAAGGCATAGTTCAGAGGGTATGTTGTTTCTCCACTTATAGCCAGAGCTTTCCTCCTAACTGCCATATTATACAGCTGATCAATCGATTTTTGCTTAAACTCTGTTATTTTGCTTGCCATTCTTATAATACTGTTATTTACAGACATTATTCGCCCAAACCAAACCATTGTATTATACCCTAAAATACTTTCAATTAAACTAATATAAACTCTTTGCAGTTGTATCGACCATAGTGAGCATAGCATCCTCTGTCCCCCTTTGTGGCTTAGACGCAAATTGCAATACATCTAGGTGCTCTGATACATATGGTTTAAGATGATAACTAAAGACCCTTTCCATACATTTAGCAATGTATATATAGATGTGTGTATGTATATATATACTGTGTATATATTTAGGATGATTTATTTATATAGTAATTTACAATCATTAATTAATTACTAAAAAAAAAATTTATTTCCTTTCCAGGGAGATAGTGTTGTTGGTCCGCTGGGTGACAGGGGTTGTCCAGGAGCTGCTGGGGTAAAAGGCCTCAGAGGTCCACCTGGTCCTCCTGGCCCTAATATGATGGGGTCAGTTGGGCAACGGGGAGAACCAGGGGAACCAGGACCTCAAGGTCAGACGGGACCCCCTGGTCCTAAAGGCGTTCAAGGTAAGTAAGGCATTCAGTAAGCTGAGTAAGGTTTTGCTATCCACTATAAATACAATTTATTGAAAACAAATATCAGAATGGAGGATGTTGAAATCTGTTGATGTGTAAATGTTTGAGGTCCGTGAGAATTTCTTGATTTTTATTTATGTAGGGTTTTTCAACTCAAAAAAGGAAATATTTATGACTAATTATAACTGGTTATGATTAATAATAAATATTTAGATTATATCTTCGAATTAACTGTAGCAGAATCAATATCATGGAGCCCCAGGTTCTAAAGGAATGCCTGGTCGTAAAGGTAAATATATATTGAAATAATTTCTGAATGAAAGAGTGAGAGTTCTCTCAGTTTGGTTGAAAAAAGAAATGATACAACTGAAGGAATAAGAGTATTGTAGAGGAATAAGAGGAACTGAGTATTGTAAAAGAGTATTTCATATTAAATTGAATAAGAGTATTGTACCTTTAAAGTGTAAAGTGTAAAAAATAAAATCATAAGTCTTTGTTATATATGTTAATTACTTTATAAATGAGATTATATTTTTACTTACTTTTGCTCATTATTGGGTGCCAATTTTAGTTCTAGATCTGACATTCTATATACAATCATTCTCTAAATGGTACCAATTTTTTGGATTAGTGCACTTTTGTGGTTATAACTCAGTACATGATATAACCAATAGATTCAAATTTGGATATTTTTATTGATGTTTTTAAAATTAATTGAAAACAATGTGGTTGACATTTAGTGGTCGCAAAATCTGTGGGAAAATGTGTGAATGGTAATTACTTTGACAGATAAATTAGAGAAATAAATTTGATCTTAATTTCTCAAATTTCAAATGTATGCTACTTATCAAGAACAAACATAGAATAATTAGTCAGACTTAGTTGATGTTTTGTTGCAAAATGTGTATTGAACTAATGAAGCCTGTTTTGGACTCTTAGAATTTCTTTAAAAAGCGTTTCTCTTAAACTGCAAATATATGAATTGAAAGGTACAGGTTTTGCTATCCACTATAAATACAATTTATTGAAAACAAATATCAGAATGGAGGATGTTGAAATCTGTTGATGTGTAAATGTTTGAGGTCAGTGAGAATTTCTTGATTTTTATTTATTTTTTGATAGGTGATGCCCTGCCCTGTGAACCTGGCATACATGGAGCCCCAGGTTCTAAAGGAATGCCTGGTCGTAAAGGTAAATATATATTGAAATAATTTCTGAATGAAAGAGTGAGAGTTCTCTCAGTTTGGTTGAAAAAAGAAATGATACAACTGAAGGAATAAGAGTATTGTAGAGGAATAAGAGGAACTGAGTATTGTAAAAGAGTATTTCATATTAAATTGAATAAGAGTATTGTACCTTTAAAGTGTAAAGTGTAAAAAATAAAATCATAAGTCTTTGTTATATATGTTAATTACTTTATAAATGAGATTATATTTTTACTTACTTTTGCTCATTATTGGGTGCCAATTTTAGTTCTAGATCTGACATTCTATATACAATCATTCTCTAAATGATTGTATATAGATTTGTAATTTTTTGGATTAGTGCACTTTTGTGGTTATAACTCAGTACATGATATAACCAATAGATTCAAATTTGGATATTTTTATTGATGTTTTTAAAATTAATTGAAAACAATGTGGTTGACATTTAGTGGTCGCAAAATCTGTGGGAAAATGTGTGAATGGTAATTACTTTGACAGATAAATTAGAGAAATAAATTTGATCTTAATTTCTCAAATTTCAAATGTATGCTACTTATCAAGAACAAACATAGAATAATTAGTCAGACTTAGTTGATGTTTTGTTGCAAAATGTGTATTGAACTAATGAAGCCTGTTTTGGACTCTTAGAATTTCTTTAAAAAGCGTTTCTCTTAAACTGCAAATATATGAATTGAAAGGTACCCAATTCTCAAAGTAGAAATATCACAGCACTGATGATTGTTATCAGATACAGTATATGACCAAAACCTTCATGTTTTCTTCCAGGTGAGATAGGTCAGCTTGGAAATCCAGGATGCAAAGGACAAATTGGACCAGATGGTCCCAAGGGAGAGAGTGGAGATCCTGGCGATAGTGGGTTAGCAGGATTTCAAGGTAGAGAATATCATTTAAGGTTTTGGTGTATTTAAAAACATTTCTGTTCAATTTATGAATGTTTCTGAATCTTTGAATAAACCCTCTTTGATTCTATTCAACATGCATTTATCAATTATTCTATGTCCGCATGATATACCCACAGTATCAACTCGACTAGAGTGCGTCAAGTTCGAAAGTATTACAAAAATCTAATATCCCTGCCATCTCGTCCGCAGGTCCAGTTGGATCTTTAGGAGAGCCAGGTGACACTGGGCCAGATGGCACCAGTATTAGTGGCTCACCTGGCACACCTGGTAATCGTGGACCCCAGGGTCTGAAAGGGTCTTTTGGAGACTCTACTACAGGGGCCCCAGGACAGATGGGGCCCTGTGGTATTCAGGGACGTCAGGGCCCTAAAGGTGTCCCTGGATCTCCTGGACCAATTGGATTGCAAGGTACTACATTGAGACATTGAGACTTGAATAATATCTGGCAAGCGCAAAACTTCAGCGATATTTTATAAATGTCGATAAAAAAGTATTTTCGAAATGACGCCGTTTCCATTAACCAATGTTATGCGACTAAAATGTAACCTTTTGCCTCTCGCGATAAGTCGTGGCAACGGATTTTGGTGGGATTTTGGCTATATTTATTCAAAGGAGGCGTATGCGTGTATCTTTACAGAAGCAGCACAAAGAGCTGCTTCAGAAACGTGCGTGGCGCGGCTGGAATAATCACAAGCATTGTTGAAGAATGATCATATGACTTTTTACATACGCCATGTGACCTGCAAATGCGGAAAAAAACGTTTCCATTGCAGTTTTGCGAATTATTCCTTTTTCGCATTGCCTGAAAAACCACCTCATGCGAGCGTAAAAACATTTTTGCGATATATGGGCGTTTTTGCAAAATTGACGCATTTTCATTAGGCATATTTTCAATTCGCAATTTCAATTTGCGCAATTTGAAGGGTAATGGAAACTACTGTCACTTTTCTGTGTTAGGCTGCCCTGGAGAGAAAGGACCACCTGGGGGGGCGGGATCTCCAAGCATTGGAGCCAAAGGAGAACGTGGTAAGCCTGGTACCCCAGGCTATCAGGGACGCGCAGGCCTTCAGGGACCTTCAGGACTCAAAGGGGACAGTGGAAACCCTGGAGGCCCTGGACCAAAGGGTAAAGAGTGTGACATGTGACATTTAAACAAATCGCTAACTGTGGTTTGCAACATTTTGATTAACTGGAACATATTTACAGTTAAGATGGATGTTACCGTTAATGGTAGCTTTACAGTGTATACACTACCATTTTGAAAGAAGTCTCTTATGCTCATTGTTCACCAAGGTCGCTTTTATATAATACAAAATACAGTAATATTGTGAAATATTATTACAATGAAAAAAACTGTTTTAAATTATAATTTACATAATAATGTAATTTATTCCTGTAAAGCAATGCTAAATTTTTAGCAGCCATGACTACAGTCTTCAGTGTCACATGATCCTTCATAAATCATTCTAATATGCTGATTTTCAGGTCAAGAAATATTTCGCATTGTTATCAAAGTTGAAAACAGTTGCTGAATATGGGGCGGGGAGAGGGGATTGTTTAATGAATAGAAAGTTGATGCATTCTTGCTGAATAAAAACATTAATTTGTTAATACTTATAAATTATTATTAATAAAAATAATGTTTACATTAAGTGCCATTATTATGGTGTTAATATTAATAGTTAATTAAAAAAGATAAGATATACTGAATTAATGTAGACATTAGATTCAACACTGAAATTTATTTATTTTTTGAAGTGTGTTTTATCAAATTTACATTTAAATATATGTTATATAGATATTTAGAGATAAATACAAAAAGGCTGTCAGTGGCTGTCAGATTCTCATTTGTCATGTGGTATTGCAACTCAGGTTTGCCTGGATTTCCTGGTCAAGATGGCTATCCTGGCAACATAGGGAAGACTGGCCCTTTAGGGGCTCCTGGACCGAAAGGCTTTAGGGGTCTCAATGGATATCCAGCTTGCCCAGGGGTAAACGGAGCCAAGGGCCAGAAAGGTACTTTAAAACATTGTGATATAACATATTGTCATGCTTTAGGTCAGGTCTAATGTAATGATGGCAGTTAAATGAATCAAATACACATGTTCTTATATGTTTTCTGTTTTTTAAAGGATACATTGGGCCTCCAGGACCTCCGGGAGACATGATTTCAGTGCCTGTGAAAGGCCAGCTAGGGCCACCTGGACTTAATGGGGAGAATGGGGTCTTTGGAGAAAGGGGTAAATCTGTAACAAATACTCAAATCCTGTATTGGTTTTTAACCTTTAAAAAAAAAACTTCACCGCATCATGTGGTTTACTTGCAGGTAATAAGGGTGACCCAGGGCCGCCTGGACAACCAGGGTATCCTGGACATAATGGACCTCCAGGGTTTGAAAGTGGCCAGCGTGGACCGCCAGGCGTTCCTGGGTTGTCCGGCGAGCCTGGTGCACGTGGGCAACGTGGGCCAAAGGGAATTGTAGGATTCCCAGGGGATAATGGTGATCCAGTGAGTGGAAGTTCTTTTTTGAATATGAATCTTATTATTTAATTCTTGCCAAATTATTTTAATTTTGTTGTTGGTTTGATTGTCCTGATAGATATAGATAGCTTACATAAACAGGACTAATGAAAAATTAACTGTAACTATATGTAAATCATAGGCATTAATGCTTGTTTCTTTGTAGGGTGATCCTGGAATGTCTGGTCTGCCAGGAACCCCTGGTTTCCCTGGGTTTGATGGTCCTAAAGGTAAAATACAATGCTTGAAACTTTGCATACTCAAACCAACACAACCCTTCAAAAGTTTGGAATCAGTAAGTTTTTTTGTTTGTTTTTGAAAGAGGTCTTTTATGCTCACCATGGCTGAATTTATTTGATCGAAAATACATGAAAAGAGCTAATATTGTTAAATATTATTCAAATTTAAAATAAGTGTTTTCTAATATATTTTAAAATGTCAGTTATTTGCTTGATGGCAAAGCTTGAATTTTCAGCATCATTACTCCAGTCTTTAGTGTCACATGATCTTTCAGAAATCATTCTAATATGCTCAAGAAACATTTCTTATCATTAATGTTAAAAACAGTTGTGCTTTAATATTTTTGTGTAAACTGTGAAAAATTTTCAGGATCCTTTGATGAATAGAAAGTTTAAAAGAATAGAATTTATTTGAAATATAATCTTATAATCAGTTGGTGTTAACTGTCACTTTTGATCAATTAGATGCATCCTTGTTGAATAAAAGTATCAGTTTCTTTAAAAAACAAAACAATACCATTCTGGCTCCAAACCTTTGAAAGGTGTACGTGTACATATGAAGTTATATTAATTGCAAAACCTCCTTGTACTGTCTTGTATAGGTGACAAAGGTGAATCTACTGGTGGGCCAGGACCAACAGGTGAGAGAGGGCCACGTGGATACACAGGCGTGTCAGGTAACGTTCAACCTACTGTCCTCTTTCGTTCTTGTACTATAATATGTATTTCTGTAGTACAGAAATGCATTGGAAAAAATTATGGAGCTGTAAAAACATTATCTTTCTCCCCAATAGCTCCCCCTGGTGACAAAGGAGACTATGGTGACCCTGGCCCACAAGGGCCTAGGGGAAACTCTGGTCCACCTGGACCACCTGGGAACAATGGCCTGACTGGACGTCCAGGTAAAATAGATCAGGCTCTGAATTAGCAGATACACACATCTGTCACTGCACATCTTCTTAAATCCATATTAATGTGCCTTCTGGTATTCAGGAGTGGTTGGGCCCCCCGGTCCGTATGGAAGACATGGTCTAGAAGGTCCTCTGGGGCCTCCAGGTCAACCGGGCCCTAAAGGAAACCAAGGATGCGGTGGTCTTAGAGGTTAGGCTACTTATGCTGTGTACAAACAAACTGCCACTAATTTCAAAACTGGGACAATCATGTATACATTTTAAACTAATATTATTTCACTTTCAGGATCTCCGGGGCCCCCCGGGCTCCATGGACTTGACGGCCTGAAGGGGGACAAGGGTGAAATGGGATATCGGGGTGAGATATCAAGGTTGTTTGTGCTGTCAGAAGTTTTTGATATTGCCAGATTAAAAAATCCCTGTCATTCCCTCTCTTTCGTTGTTCTTCAGGAGAGGATTTAAGCGGCGATAGGGGCTTTATAGGACCAACTGGAGACAAGGGCACTCCAGGAGACCCAGGTTTGCAAGGTCCGTCACAAACAGGTGTTCGAGGTCCAAACGGACAGTTTGGGGGCCAAGGTACATAACTCATAATTCTATTCAACCTATTCATAACCTCTCATAGTGACAGTTGCTGAATGATTGTACAGGAGGCTTCCCTTAAGGTTTCATAAAAATGCGGTTCAACAGTTGTTTTTTTTTAAGAAGTTTCTTTTATTCAGCAAGGATACATTAAATTGCTAAATGTCTAGTGACACTAAAGACATTTACCTAAGATTTTAGTAAAAAAAAAAAACTTAAAAAGTTTATCTATCACAGTTTCAACAAAAATATTAAGCAGCACAACTCTTTTCAACATTGATACTATTGTTTAATAATAATGTGTAATAATGTTATGAAATATATGCAAATCAGCATGTGACACTGAAGACTGGAGTAATGGCTGTTGAAAATACAGTTTTGCATCCCAACAACAAATGACATTTTAAAGTATTTTCAAATAGAAAATTGTAAATAAAAATAATATTTCATAATATTAATGTTATTACTGTATATTTAATCAAATAAATGTAGCCTTGGTAAGCATAACATTTAAAAATGTGTACCAACCAAAGGTTTTTGAACGGTAGTGCACTTTGTTTATATATTACTGTTGGCTAATTTCAATATTTTAACAAGCAGAATTGTAAATAATATCAGGCAGCATAATCACACTGTTTATGATCTACTTTAATCCACACTGTCATCCACTTTCTCTTTTTTTATATAGGAGACCCTGGTCCAATGGGTCCTGCAGGCTTTCGTGGTGAAGAATGTAAGATTCCTAAACCTGGACCTAGTGGAGAACGGGGTTACGCTGGGCCAGATGGAGCTCCAGGTGTGTGTGGTCATTTGGAAGCACAAATGATGCGCACAAATAGAATTTGAGGTCTAAGTTGGATAGCACTGCTACAAATCAGGAAGACAAGCTGTAATGTGCATATGTAGGCTATGTTTATGCATAGAATTATGTTTTGTGCATGGTGTATGTTTTGCTGTTCCAGGGCCCAAGGGAGAGAAAGGAGAGGCAGGCAGTGTGTTCACAGTGAGTGGTGATTTTGGTGAACCAGGTGGTCCTGGGTCACCAGGGTATAAAGGAGAAAAAGGAATCAGTGGGCCCAGTGGCCTCCCAGGGTCTGACGGCCTAGAAGGTCCAAAAGGTAAAAGGAAATAGCTTTCATTAAAAGATTAGCTTATGAATCCAAAATATTTTGGGGCCACTTTACATTCACAGTTTGTCATTCAGGTTGTTCTATTATTATTTTTCCACAGGTGAAGGAGGACAATGTGGACTTATGGGCCTTCCGGGACCTTCTGGCACTGAAGGAGATTGTGGACCCCCAGGACTTTGTGGTGCAAAAGGAGACAAAGGGGACCCAGGTCATTGGAGCCTTCAGATCATCAAACTGGCCGTCTTATGAATCAGTAAAGTTATGATTTATGCCCTCACTTTCAATTTCTTTCTCCCTTTGTATTTGTAGGGCCAAAAGGAGAGACTGGGGCTGTCAAACGTCCTGCTACTCCTTATCCCCTTCCTCGTGGTCCTACTGGTGCTCATGGTGCACCTGGCCCAGTTGGTGACGTTGGTGATCATGGACCTAATGGCGGTGGGGGTCTGAAAGGTACAACTCAATTTAACAGCAGGGTGTTTATTTTTATAAGATCATGAAATGTCTCCAATTCTTACCAGAGTTGTTATTGTTAACTAAATCCAAAATCATTTTTGATCATTGAAATTAATTAAAATATAAACATTAGATGAAAACCTTATATAAAATAGAAATATACTGAAAAACACTGTAAAAAATTATGAACAAAGATTATTGAAGTACTCCTTACAAGAAAATACTGTTTCATTCTTTCTACTTCAAAATTTAGTGTGTCAATTCAGTGTTACTTGCTGATTTTTAGTGCGCGTGTGTGTGTGTGTGTGTGTGTGTGTGTGTGTGTGTGTCTGTGTGTGTG